>NW_024704756.1:17004192-17413876 GCF_018977255.1 Callorhinchus milii | reverse complement strand
GACATGATGGGCAGAGAGAGTAGGGAATGGGATTAGAGTAGAGGTGCTATGAGGAGCCCCTTCCTGTGCTGTGTGCTGTGGGTGGCAGCAGGTTCGATCCTTGGAATGAGTCCAAAGACTATAAAGAGCCGATGAAGAAAGTGCGAGCAGGTTTACTGGAACCCTGTCAGCGCACACACTTCCTGTCTGCCTGAGCTCAGCTCAGTGCTCAGAGAAGAGGCTGTGACAGACTGTAAACCCATCGCCCACCTCAGTGCCGCTCGGTCTTTCCCAAAATACAAAAAATCTCTCTGAGGAAACTACAAACTACAGATAGACCAAAACTCACATTGTTTTATGTCCTCCCCCCCCCTACCACCCACAGCAGGACTTCCTGTCTGGGAAAGTGCTTTTTCTCCTCAGCCTGTGGAAGATTGGAGTGAGCTCCTCAGGGTTTGGCTTGGGAGTTACAAGGAGACAGAGTGTGTCTGAGGCACAGCTCACTGTACACAGCCTGGCTCTGTGTGTGAGGGGCAGCGCCAGGCAGACATACAGTGTCTGTGTCGTTAGGAGTCTGTGTCCAGGGGAAAGTCTCCTTTATTGTAAACTGCTTTATAACAAGAATCCCTCAAAGTGCTCCACAACATGTTACTGTGAAGTGTAGTGACTGTGTGTAGAGGCCAGCGCGGAACCCATTGTGCGCTTAGTAAACAGCCAACGAGTGATTTTATTTTTATCGGGGGAATGTGGCCCAGGACCCAGGGAGAGAGAAATTTTCTCTTATCTGTTGTGCTGCGGGATCTTTAACGTCTGTCTGAACAGACACAGACAGGAGTTCACCCAAAGCTAAAGCCCAAAAGCCAGTGGATGTTGGATCCATTGCAATTTCCAGACTGAGGTGGATAGATGTTTGTTAGGTCAGGGTATCATACCACACGCCAGTCACAGAAACCAGAGACACCAACAGGCACTCCCACCCTGTACATACACCCTGGCTGTAAGGACAGTGAAGAGGGAGATTTACTGTGTCTCTAACCATGACCTGGGGGCGTGGACACACTCTCTGCTCCACCACCGACATTCTCCATGTTAAATTGACCATAAAATTAATGCTAAAAGTAAATGATAAACTGCTGTGATTTGAGGATGTTGCCAGCGGGCTGAGGAGGCATGTCCTGCAGGAGGCAGACTGGCTGCACCGAGAGCAGATAGCAGAGCATGGCAGTGAGTAGCAGGTTGGCTACAGTCACTGCTGGGGCTCCGGGGTGGGGGGGAGGTTGTGGAAGGGCAGTTTTGTGGGGGGGAGCCAGTGGGGTGCAGCTGGCAGAGCAGGTGAAGCCTCACCTATACATTGTATGTGAAATACTGCCTAGAATCAAACCCACAACTTTCAGCCACAAAACTGGACTCCCTCCCCACCTCCACTCTCTCTCTTTCCCTCTCCCTGTGTCTCTGTCCCCTTTCACTCTCTTTCTTCCCCCCCCCACCACTCTGTCTCTCTCCCTCCCCCTCTCTCTCTTTACCCCCTCTCTTTCCCTCCCCCCCCCTCCCCGGAGGGGTAACCTGGTAACAGAAAGCCTTGTTAACGTCACCGACATGGTTTTGTTTAAACTCTGGTGAAACTTCAGCCACTGATGGGAACAGAATGTGTAACAGCTTTAGCTGCTAATCAGAAAAATATTTGAAACTGAAAAATATAAAAGGATTTTGGGGGAAAAGACATGATGGACCGAACTTTCACCTGTAACTTTCTGTAACTGCTTCTGGGTATTGAGGGCAAGAAAGAAGGGCAAGGGTGGGAGAAAGGGGGCAGGGAAAGGAGAGGGGCCGGGAGACAGGAGGCAGAGTGGGGAGGGAGAGCAGGGGGAGGGGATCTGATGTATGCCTCCTTTCCCCCCCGCGAAGGGTAAATATGAACAGCTCAATGTGAACCCGGTTTTCAGGCTTCAGGTCTCTGACTCAGTCACAAACAACCTGAGAAACAAGTTTTCGAAAGAAAGTAAAGAAAAATACAAGTGGTTTATATGATGCTAATTTTCTCCAATTGAACATCGACAAGATTGATTAGAACTCCATCCCGGAGCCCCTCTGCCTCGGCCCCTCCCTTTCCTCCTTCAAGGCTCCTCTTTGACTGCGCCTTTGGTCACCCTCCCACACTTTGCCTTCCACCCCTTTTGGCTCTAACCCCCATCTTGGGTGCAGGCCCTTTATTATGCGTTTATGTGTGGGGGGGGGGGTCTGTGTGTGTGGGAGTGGGGTCTGTGTGTTGCTCCGCTTACTGGGTCCCTGCCAGGATCTGGAGGCTTTCCTCTGAATGTGGGGGGAGTGTGTGTACGTGTGCGCCTAAGAGCCGTGTGTCTGACGCCCCTCAAACAGCTGAGGCAGGAAACCACTGGTTGAGATGAAATCTGCTCCAATTGCGAGCAGCTGGGCTGGAAACGGAAACTGCTCGGCTGACTAGTGGGGGGATGGAAGAGGCTCTGATTTATTTATAACACCCCCTCACCACCACCCCCCCACACACACACAAACACCCTGCGCCCCACTCCCTTGCACACACACACACAAACTGTTTAATTCAAGTGAGATTTGAAGGTCAGATCTTATTCCAAAGAGGAAGTGCAAGCAGTTTGACAGGGCCCGGACGACGGGGGGGGGGGGAGTCTTGTTTCCAATGCAGTGTTTACTGCCCTGAGCTGAGCGCACTCCCACCTGTTGGGCCGGGTCAGGGAGGCTCCCACGCCAGAGTCACTCCTCTCCCTCATCTCCATGTCTTCGCCCTCGGTCAGTGAGGCACCGCTGGTGTCCACATCACTGCCCGACAGGGCGGGTTCCTTCTCGACCGGGCCCCCGGCCTGCAGTTCAGGCTTATCCCTGGCCGGGCCTGAGGCCTCCAGCTCAGGACACATCACCTGGGACCAGGCCTCCACCCTCTGCCTCTCCCCATTCACATGGCTCAGAACCTCGTCCAGGTTGTCGAAGGCGGGGTTGAGCGGGCAGGCCTCGGGCACGTTATCGTACACACTGTGCCGGCTGCCCACCGAGCCACAGGACCCACCCCCGCGGACACTCAGGTTCTCTGTCCTCCACCACAACAGTCGCTGGTCGTGGCCGGGGCACAGGCTCTCCAGCGACAGGGCTTTGGGGAATGTTCCGGGCTTGTGGTTGGCGGGGATGCGGACCAGCTGCTCCTCGTCCGATTGGTCATCCCAGCCCAGGCCGCAGGATGCAGCCTCCAGCTTGCAGTCCTCCAGGTAGCGGCTGCTGGTCAAGCCTTTGCGAAGCCCCGCTGTGAGGCTGGGGGCTGGGGAGTCACCTGCCTCCCAGGACTGGGGCTCCCCATTGACACTGGGTGGAGGCCTGGGGCCCTGGCCTGGCAGGACTTTGTGTAGCACGGTGCTGTGGGTGGGCTCCGTGCCGCCCTGAGCTGCTTTGACTTTGGTCTGCGGGCTCCTCCAGCGGAGAGAGTCGATGTGCCGCAGGAAGCTCTTGGTCCTGTGTTTGCGGGGCTTGGCCACAGAGTTTGGAGTGGTTTTCACGGCGACACAGGGGTCTCTGAGGGTCTGGGTGCTGAGCACTGCCGAGCCACCCCGCACACTGTCAGCGGATGTGCTGTGGCTGGAGCTCAGGTCGCTCAGCAGGCTCTCCCGGCTGCCTGGACCCCAGGGTCTGAGCCCATGGACCCCGCGGGGAGCCGAGACCATCGCTTGCTCTCACGCTGGAACTCCCAGCGGTCACTGATGGCGAACGGCTCATCCTCCTCAGAGCCATCACCCTGAAACAACAACGGAGACATCAGCCACAGAACCGTGGAGGGGGAGAACCATGACAGAAACTCCCGGGGGTGGGGGTGTTGGGGTGTGAGGGAATTGTGACCATACCCTAGTTAAGCGTCGGCCTGGTTACCCGAGCGCCGAGACCTGACAGCTCTTTACATTTACACGGCGTGTTTCACATCGGGAGGATGTCCCAAGGTACTGGACAGTTAGGGATTTGGACCCAAGCTGGGGGTTAGGTTCAGGAGGGTGGAGGGTAGGGAGATTAGGGGTAGGAGGGTGACCAAATGTGCAGTTGAAGAGGAGCATCTTGACACAGGCCTTGAAGGGAGGGGGTGAGGTGAAGGGACTGCGGGCAGAGCGGCTGACCACCAATAGTGGGACGGGCTGGGTGGGGGATGTGGAGCAGCCCAGAGCCCACTGAGCAGAGGGAGTGGCCAGGTCCATATGGCAAAGATGAAAGGTGATGTTGGAAGAGCGTAAGCAAAACATTGCAGTTGACTCACCAACTTCCTGGTAATGTCGATATCCAGCTTCATGGAGGTAATCTGGTTCAGAGTGGTCAACCGCCTAATAACAGCGGGAAGAAAGTCAGGATAGTGAGGGGGGAATAGGGAATAAGGCACCCCTCATCACCCACCCCTCCCCACCCACCCCTCCTCACCCCCGTACCCCAAGAGGAAAATAATCAGCTCCCTGGAGTAAGGTTTTAACACACGGTTTAAGACACAACACTGAGTGTGTATGTTGGTGAGTGTGAGAGTGTGTTAGTGTGCAAGTGAGTACAAGTGTGCGTGAGTGCGTGTGTGAATGTGAGTGCGTGCATATGAGTGTGTTCATGTGTGTGAGTGTGCAAGTGTGTGCGTGCACGAGTGTGAATGTGAGAATTACCTGCAGAGCGATTGCACATAATCCTGGTCCAGGAAGTTGTGATCATTCTTCACAGCATTAATGTCGATGGGAAACTGGGAATCTGTCCAGGAAACACCAATTGGTTATCCCTCACTCACTCCAACTCTCCTCCCCCGCGCACTCACTCCCACCTCTTCCCCTCCACACTCCACACCTCCATGTCAGTCTTTCTCTCTCTCTCTCACACACACAGTGACAGCTAGTGTTGCTGAGGAAAGGCAATGAGAGTGCAGTGTTGGACCAGGCTGAGATTTGGCTCGGGCTGGTTCCCAGGATGCCGGGATTTCCTGTGATTGTCCACCACATAAACACAGTGCAGTATGTGTTTATCAAAGACCAAAGCTGACAAAAGTAGCATTAAACATAGCAATTCCAACCCTTAACCATTCAAAAACTGAAGAATCCTCCTAGATTTGGCATAGGAAGAGGCCATTCAGCCCATCGTGTCTATGCTGGTGCTCGCTCCTCCACTGGAGCTCTCTACTCTAACCCCACTCCCTGCTCACTCCCTCCTCATCGTGTCTGTGCTGGTGCTCGCTCTCCCACTGAAGCTCTCTACTCTAACCCTACTCTCTGCTCACTCTTTCTCCCCATCGTGTCTGTACTCATGCTTGCTCACTGGCCCAGGCTGCCATACCATCCCCAGCTGATGTCCCTGTTTAACCCTCTCAGAAGATCTGACCTTTGTCAGGTCGCTTCCAAACCTCTGCATGAGTGAATGCCCCCTTAACCCTGTCAGAAGCACATCTCTCAGGGCTGTAAACTGACACCATCTTTGCTTGAGCTGAAGAACAACAAATGGTTAATGAGCGCTATTAACACCCACCTTCATGGAGCTGAGCGTACTGTGGAAATCCAGCCTCCCGCAGCCAAATACACAGCTCCTGTGCCTCCAGCTCTGAAACAGAAAGATCCACACCCTCATTAACTCATTCCATACCAAGGTCCTCCCAGCACTCCAGGTTCAGCCACAACACAGGTTAGAGACAGAGTAAAGCTCTCTCTGCACTGTGCGTCCACACTCCCCAGTTAGCTTAGACCAGCAGTTTAGTCGTTCACCAGGCTATAACTTTCACAAACTGATTCCACTGAGACCATTTGGCGAATCCCGTTTGAATATTAGACGTCTGGTGAGTGTGCCATCCGTGTCCGTTAGCGAAGAGAGAGATCTTTGTCGACCTTCTGTGCTCACTCACAGAAACATCCAGAACAGTTACAGCCGAACATCGCATGCTGTGTATTCTGGTTACAATGGGAATCTCTGAGGCTGGCTGGGAAAGCTCTCTGGGATGTGAGAGAGGGACTCTGAGCCCATGTCAGGCTCTCACTCTCGAGTGCAACTACACATCAGCTGAGCCGATTACCAACTGCCCCCACCATGTCACATGCTGCAAGTGGGTGGCGAGGGGGAGGGCAGGGAGGCTGGAGAGGGTCAGGCAGGTTGGTGGGGGGATCAAGCTGTGGGGGCAGATAGACTGGCAGGGTGGGGGGGGCAGGCAGGCTGGCAGCAACGGGACAGGCTGGGGGGGCAGGGAGGGAATGGTCTCAATGCACTGCTTTGAGCAACCGCTCAGTAAAACATTCAGCTCCGGTGTCGGAACCGAGACCTGAACCCTGGAAACAGCTTCATTCCTCAGCATTCCCGAGGAAGCCCCGCCCGGCATTCCGCCAGATGTGCTAATAAACAGCCAGTGCTGGTGGGGGTGAGGACACTCCCTGTAGCCCTCTCTGTGCTGCCACAGGAAATGAGCTCAGGGCTGGGCGAGGAGGGCAGACGTGGGTTACTGCTGGCAGCTGATTACAGGAGCCTCTGTGCTAAATCGAGCGGGCAGTGCCCAATAGTGTCTAACACACACAGAGCAGCGAGCGAGAGCACAGCGAGGGGACCCGGCCTGGGCAGCAATGGGCAACAACAACAACAAATTACATTTGTATCGTGCCTCTTACATTGAGAGGACGTCCCAAGGCAGATAGCACTGAGGGCCACTGATCCCAACACCCAGGCCCTGGCCACTCCATCACTGCTGCCTTTCAGACACTGGTTCACAGGGTAACGACTTATTAACTTGTGAAGGAATATAATAATAATAATCCTTGCATTTGATATAGTGCTTTTCACGTCGGGAGGACATTCCAAAGCGCTTCACAGAACACACTGTAAAGTGAATTGACTGTATATTTGTGGGCGAACGCGGCAGCCAATTGCGCACAGCAATGTCCCACAAACAGTCGTAGATTGAAAATGACCAATTTATTATTGTTTTTGGTTTTGGAGGGATTATTATTAGGCTCTGTGTGGAGTAAGGAAACTTGCCCAAGGTTTCGCCCTCTGCCTGGAATTGAACTCAGGTCTCTCGTTTGCAAAGCGAGTGCTCTAACCACTGAGCTACAGGACTCCACCAATATGAAGGGAATGAGAAAGGTTCTTTCTCCACTTCAACTAACACAGGCCACAGGAGATTCCCCCTCTTCCCTTCCTCCTACACTCTACAGAATTTAAGGTGAAGCATTATATGAGGTATTTATATGAATGTTAATTTGTATTTGTCACAAAGCACCATTTCCTGGTGCATCTCCTCATTGACTGACTGACTGACTGGCTCCAGCCTCGGTGCCTCTGCCCCTGAGTTCGGTTTCTGAGTAATGAAATGGTCTGTGTGGGCGGAGAGGCTTTAAGAGTTAAATCCATTTCCCCCTCACACAGGGCGGCTTTGTCCTTCCTGAGACCTCCTGACTGGAGAGGAACTGGAATCTGAGCGGTCACTGACTGGAAACATCAGCTTCGCACAGAATACTGCACAGGCATAGAGACAGACACAGACAGAGAGACAAAGACAGACAGAGAGACACAGAGAGAGGCAGAGACAGGCAGAGAGACAGAGACAGACACAGACAGAGACAGAGAGACAAAGACAGACAGAGAGAAACAGAGAGACAGAGACAGACATAGAGACAGAGAGAGAGACAGAGACAGAGACAGACAGAGAGACAGAGAGAAACAGAGACAGAGACAGACAGAGAAACATAGAGACAGAGACAAACAGAGAGACAGAGAGACAGAGACAGACAGAGACAGACAAAGGGATACACACAGAGAAGCTGTCAGTCCATTAATTACCCCCCGCGCCCCTCAGTGAGAATTTCCATCCAAACACCCACATACCACATCGGGGCAACTTCATGGTGAGCAAACTGTCCCGTCTCCCCCCCTCCCCCCCCCGCCCGGTCTGCACATAACCCGAAGGGGAACTGCCCGAGTGGGCGACCAAAAAAAGAGACCTGAAGCCACTCAAAAAGGGAAGTGTGAGGGAGAGTGAGTCACTCACCCGCTCCCTCTGATTAAGGGGAAGGCGCCCCCCCCCCCCCCCCCACCCCGGGGGGAATCCCGGGATTTAGTGCAAGTGAAAACCAGTGAAGCCACAGCGAGTGTGGCCGACGTCCCTGTCACTGGCAGCGCTGCCCACTCAGCCTGGCACTGCCCAGGATCAGGCCCGCAGCCCCCGGCACACACTGGCACACCCACTGGCACTGACACAGCAACGGGAGCAGCAAAGCACTCACAGCGTCCACACCCTCAGCACAACTTACACTCACACTCACAGTACAACAAGGGGTTAAACACACACACACACACACACACACACTGACCCTCACACACACACACACTGACCCTCACACACACACACACTGACCCTCACACACACACCCTCACATACCCTGACCCTCACACACACACCCTCACATACCCTGACCCTCACACACACACCCTGACCCTCACACACACACCCTGACCCTCACCCTCACATACCCTGACCCTCACACACATACCCTGACCCTCACACACACACCCTGACCCTCACCCTCACATACCCTGACCCTCACACACATACCCTGACCCTCACACCCATACCCTGACCCTCACACACACACACCCTGACCCTCACACACATACCCTGACCCTCACACACACACCCTGACCCTCACACACACACACACCCTGACCCTCACACACACCCTGACCCTCACACACCAGTGTATTCCTACCCCCAGGTACAGTATTGTGTTTATTGCTAATGTGTAGAATTCCAAAGACAAACACACCCAAACGTGGGGGAAAGCCTCACTTTTCCTACCTACTGTGCGCCGCCTGTTCATTTTAGTCAAACGCCACCGTAAGCTCTTGAAGGAGAAGCTGGCAGCCCTCCGGGACATCCGTGGCGGCTCGGAACCATCCATCGCCCCAGCCTTGGCGGCCCGCGGGCCGGCTTGTAACGGGACTCGCTGCCGCCAGCGGGGCTCTAAGCATTGTGAGCGCAGCGCTCTGCTCCCGGCGCTGGCACACACACACACAGCCTGGCACACACAGCCTGGCACACACAGCCTGGCACACACAGCCTGGCACACACAGCCTGGCACACACACAGCCTGGCACACACAGCCTGGCACACACAGCCTGGCACACACACAGCCTGGCACACACACAGCCTGGCACACACACAGCCTGGCACACACAGCCTGGCACACACCAGCCTGACACACACAGCAGGAGAACTTCCTCACAGTCACCTCTCCCCTGTAGCTGGTTCTGTAAAATGCCGGGACTGAGGTTAGAGCACCAGAGCACAATCACAGAGAGAGAGAGAGAGAGAGACACACACACACACTCTCCACTGTACGATACTCAGCTCATTAAACATCTACAACCGCTTGGGGGCAGCAACCGCACTGCAACTGCCCCACACTTTAGCAGCTGCCAATATTCCCCCAAACTTTCCCAAACTGTCAACATTCCTAAACGTTTCAGAGAATCAACATCACTCCTCAGATTCATTTTTGATAAAAAAAAGATCAGTGTCAGCCCGGCTCAGTGTGTGTGTGTGTCAGCCCGGCTCAGTGTGTGTGTGTCAGCCCGGCTCAGTGTGTGTGTGTCAGCCCGGCTCAGTGTGTGTGTGTCAGCCCGGCTCAGTGTGTGTGTGTCAGCCCGGCTCAGTGTGTGTGTGTCAGCCCGGCTCAGTGTGTGTGCGTGTGTCAGCCCCTCTCGGCACATGTCAGCCCCGCTCTGTGCGTGTGTCAGCCCCGCTCGGTGAGTGTGTCAGCCCCATTCGGTGCGTGTGTCAGCCCGGCTCCGTGCGTGTGTCAGCCCCGCTCGGTGCGTGTGTCAGCCCCATTCGGTGCGTGTGTCAGCCCCGCTCGGTGAGTGTGTCAGCCCCATTCGGTGCGTGTGTCAGCCCGGCTCGGTGCGTGTGTCAGCCCGGCTCGGTGAGTGTGTCAGCCCGGCTCGGTGCGTGTGTCAGCCCGGCTCGGTGAGTGTGTCAGCCCGGCTCAGTGAGTGTGTCAGCCCGGCTCGGTGCGTGTGTCAGCCCGGCTCGGTGCGTGTGTCAGCCCGGCTCGGTGAGTGTGTCAGCCCGGCTCGGTGAGTGTGTCAGCCCGGCTCGGTGAGTGTGTCAGCCCGGCTCGGTGAGTGTGTCAGCCCGGCTCGGTGAGTGTGTCAGCCCGGCTCGGTGAGTGTGTCAGCCCGGCTCGGTGCGTGTGTCAGCCCGGCTCGGTGGTAGCACTCTTGCCTCTGACTCACAAGGCTGTGGTTCAAGCCCTACATCAGGCAATATGGCTGCCGCATTTGCCCAAATATATCCAGTTAATTCATTTTACAGTGTATCCTGTGAAGCGCCTTGAGACGTCACAACGACGTGATAATGCGCTATATCAAATGAATAGATTAGTATTATTATTAAGAAAGGACCCCATCCTTTGGAGGATCAGCCTAGACACGTGTCTCGCTGTGTCACCGTGTCCAAGGCTGACCTGGGTGGCTCCCAGTCACACAGCTGTCCTGAGGCTCAATCACACTGTCCCCCCCCCCCCGCCACTCCCCACCAGCAGCTCTCACTTCCTCTAACCTCACACTTCTGCTTCCACTTATTGTGTGAATAACAATCATTACAAACCCTCAAGACTTCACACTGCAACGAGGACATGAACACGTCTCAAACTGCCTCACAGGGAATCACTTTTACGTGTAGTGACTGTGTTGTGTAGATGAATGCAGCAGCTGATTTACACACAGTAACTTCCCTCAAAAAGCCAGGACATGAATGAACAATTTTGGACGTGGAGGCTTTAGCATATACATTTACGTATTTACACATTTATACAGCGCCTTGCACGTCAGGAGGCCGGCTCGAGGGTATGTGCATCACTTACCAGCACAGCAGGATTCTGGCAACCATGGCAGCACCTGGAAATCAAGCGGGCGGAGAGATCAGCAATGCAACTCCGTGCAAGCGAACCCCAGGCCTGTCTCTTACCCTGACCTGGGAGTGTGGACGCACAGTGTAGGGGGGGCTTTACTGTGTCTCTAACCCTGACCTGGGAGTGTGGACGCACAATGTAGAGGGAGCTTTATTGTCTCTAATCCTGACCTGGGAGTGTGGACGCACAGTGCAGAGGGAGCTTTACTGTGTCTCTAATCCTGACCTGGGAGTGTGGACGGACGCACAGTGTAGAGGGAGCTTTACTGTGTCTCTAACCCTGACCTGGGTGTGTGGACGGACGCACAGTGTAGAGGGAGCTTTACTGCGTCTCTAACCCTGACCTGGGTGTGTGGACGGACGCACAGTGTAGAGGGAGCTTTACTGTGTCTCTAACCCGTGCTATGGGATTGTTCCAATCAGTACTGCATTGATCTCTTTCACATGAGGCCAAAAATGGGACGAGTTTTGCAGTTACTGACCGTGATCGCAGCATCGCTCCCTTCTTCCGTGTCGCCGAGGGTTGGGTTATCGGGGTTGGGGAGGCAACACAGAGGTCGTACAGTTGCACATCCCATTGCGAGATCCTGCAGCCCCTCCCCTCCCTTCACAGCCATGTCTGCCCTCCTGGTGGGTAGCTCTCCCCCTCGCTGGCCCTCAGACTCCATGCTGGGCTGGGAGAAGCAGATGGTGCTGCCTTGGTGCTTCACTACCCGCAGGCGACTCCCGGTCACCGGCTCAGCTACACCGCTACCCGCGTCCATCACCACGGCAACTGGCACGCTCTCCCCTCCTGAGTCTCCGATTCTCTTCATCCTTAGTCAGTGGTTATGGCCCACATCCTGTCCCACATTCCCGAATTGTGGCCACAGCCTCACTGACCTGTGACTTCCAGAGGACAGGGAGGCTGGCAATTCCATCCCGAGACCCTGGAGAGAGACAGCATGGAGATTCTTTCTTTATTTTGAAGCAATTATTGCCCCCAGAAAGCAATCTGACAAACCACTAATAGCCGGGTTCCTACTTACTGCTGGTAAACAGAGGAGTGTGGAGTAAGGAAACTTGCCGAAAGTTTCGCCCTGCCCGAGAATTCAACTCAGGTCCTCTCACTGCAAGGTGAGGCACCTACCCTCTACTCTACAGGACTCCACCATACTCTACATGGTCCTGCACAACGTGCTCCACAGCAGCTGAGAGAGGGATGAGAGGAGATGGTTCACATTCCCCGAGGTCAGGAGGTCAGTGGGCAATGGTGAAGACTTGCCTCCTCCCCAACACCATCTCGCAGTACATTTCATTCCACAGCGAGATCACTGTCCGTCCACACCCCCAGGTCAGCGTCAGAGACACAGTAAAGCTTCCTTTACACTGTGCGCCCACACTCCCAGGTCAGGGTTAGAGACACAGTAAAGCTCCCTCTACACTGTAGGTCCACACTCCCAGGTAAGGGTCAGAGACACAGTAAAGCTTCCTTTACACTGTGCGTCCACACTCCCAGGTCAGGGTTAGAGACGCAGTAAAGCTCCCTCTACACTGTGCGTCCACACTCCCAGGTAAGGGTCAGAGACACAGTAAAACTCCCTCTACACTGTGCGTCCACACTCCCAGGTCAGGGTTAGAGACACAGTAAAGCTGTGTCTCTGACCCTGACCTGGGAGTGTGGATGTATGCATTCATAACATTGAGGCTTGACTATGCAAACTCCTTGCTTGTCGGCCTCCCCAACTTCTTCCTCCATAGGCGGGCCCACCATTGGCGGGCAGGTCTTCTGTCATTTTGCTCCCACCCTCTGGAACTCCATCCCATAGTCCCTCTGCCTCACCCCCTCCCTTGCCTCCTTCAAGACCCATCTCACGACTCTCCTCTTCAACCATGCTTTCGATCACCTTGCTTCACCCACTGCTCTCCACCCTCTCAAATCCTGCCCCCCAGCTCAAGTCCGAAACTCTGTCTGTCCAGCACCTTGGGACATCCTCCCAACGTGAAAGGCACTTTACAAATGTAATTTTGTTGTTGTTGTCTACACTGTCCGTCCACACTCCCAGGTCAGAAACACCACAGGTTAGAGGCAGAGAGGGAGAGGGAAAGAGAGAGGGAGAGAGGTATGAATGTTCTCAGTGCTGATGATGCGGGACATTTCTAGGTTTGTGGTTGGATTCCTGTGTGCTTGTGTTCAGTCTCTCCTCTTATCTCTGCCGAGAGGAATAGCGTTGAGGCGCCGAGGGCTGGGTAGATAGAAACGGGCTGATCAAAGTCGAGATCAGACTGAGACACTTTCCTTTATCCCATTCAAGATTCAGACAGGAAATACCACACTGATGGCACATCAGATCTCAGCAATGTTATTGTTCTGAATCAAGAGTGTGAGCTCACACTCACAGCTGCAGAATCAGAGATGGCACCTCTGTGTGTGTGGTTTAAGCGTCTGGGACACTATCTTGCACGAGAGGGTTATACAAACACAAGTTGTTGTTGAGTGCTGAACGGAGCGGAGCTGGGATGGGCAATTGGGGGCTGGGCTGGGGGCTGGACAGTGTAGTGGAGGGCGGCGCTGGGACTGGGTTCAGGAGAACTTCCTGACCTTTGTAAAATAAGTGACTAACACACAAGCTCAGATCTGCAATAAAGCAATAAAAACACATTCAGTTTACTGTATAAGTGGGCAGTCAGTCAGTCACACCCTAAACATTCCTGCAGCTCACAGAGCGCAGGAGGAGGCCATTCAGCCCATCCAGACTGTTCCACCAGTTAATTAGATCTCGGCAGATCGTTTAATGCCTGAGCCTCACTCGTTCTTTCTCATTCACTGTTTCACTGTCATTCACTCTCTCTCTCTCACTCATTCTCCCACTCTCTCTCACTCATTCTCTCTCTCTCTCTCTCACTCACTCTCCCACTCTCTCTCTCTCTCACTCACTCTCCCACTCTCTCTCCCATTGCCTGTCTGTCTCTCTGTCAGTCGTGGCCCAGGGCCGCTGTGACGGTCAGGGTTAGACTCACCGGCAGCGGAGGCTCAGGCAGCTCCTGTCCCGGTGGCCATGCGGGGAGTGAGGGGGAAAGCGGCTCTCTCGCTGAGTCCCGGCCAATGGGCTGCCCTGTCCCGGCTCAGAGTCCAGGGCAGCTCCGGGCAGAGCGCCAGCACTCGGTGTGTGAGAGAGAGAGAGAGTGAATGGGTGTGGGGTCCCGGGTCTGTCAGCCGCCGGCGGGGGGGCAGCTGCTGAGAGAGGGTGTGTGTCACTGAGAGATGGTGTGAAAACTGTATCCCAACCTTTAACCTCATATTCCATCATATTGACCAGGTCCAGGTCAGCATTTAGCTGCTGCTGATGGAGCCCCTTCACCACCCACCGCAATATGACCCCCTTCCTGCCCCTCACAGAGGCCGGGGCCACTATTCTATATTTACCCCCACTCCCATTAGACTCCCGCCTGTAACTCATTCTAATGGGTGGGGAGGGGTGTTATTTTATGTAGAAGACCCCACACCCCCAACCCACCACTGCGACCTGGAATGACCACAGGAGAGTTGAGTGCAACCTACCATTTTGTGAGATGATAATAATAATCCCATCAGGTCTTTGAGACGTCACAAGGCGCTTCCCAGAATATACTGTAAAGTGTGGTGTATGTTTTTGCCTTCAGAGTAAACGCCCACAATTCCATCCACGTCATAGCGTTGCGTTGGCTTCTGTGGACCTGATGGTCAACCGCTGTATGGAGTCCCAGTGCTGTGAACTCCCTCTGTGCCTCTCGCTCTGTGTGTCTAACTCTGTATGGCTGTCCCTCAATGTGTGGGTCTCCCTCCAGGGAAAACCTGCCTGCAGTCAGCACTGAAAATGTTCCCCATTACAATTCAAACCTCCTCATTCTGTCTCAATCCCATTTAAAATGTTGTTACACCTATTTAAGGTCCCCTTCTATAGATGTCTCTTTGAGACTGAAGAGCCCTGGCTTGTCTTAATCGTTGCTCGTAACTCATTGCCTGGCCACTTGGGAGAGAATCATTCCCAGTTGGGGAGCGGAGATGTGTTTACATCAGCTGCACACTCACTAGGAAAACTGGGGATCCGACGCAGGAAACCATTTCATGTGGAGAAGCGCATCTGGAAACAGCGAGTGTGGGAGTGTTTCCTGACTGTGACACTGTCTCAGTAACATTTCCCATTTAGTGCCAACCCACACACACCTCACACTGGCCACCCAGTGCCCCCCCCCCATTACCCGAGGTAACTGTTGTTTTAGGCAGTCACTACACAAAGGGAACACTCCCCATTCCACTCTGCTCGTAACCTTTATTTAATGCGTGTGCTGTCAGGACCAGGCAGTCATTACAGAGCGAGACAAGCCTTCAGACCATCAGGTTTGAGTGTCTGTAAACAGAAGGCAATGAACCAAGCTCCCACCACACCCTCCCCTGCCGTGTTGCTAATGCTTCACTTTAGTCCATCCCTTACTCCCCAAGCCTTCCTTCTCCTTCCCTCACCACCTCCTCCAATGGGACTCCTCCCTCAGGCAACACTAATCCTAGGGGTGGGCAGAGCTGTCCTGGGGGGTGGGCAGAGCTGTCCTGGGGGGTGGGCTGACCCCAGGGTGCAAGGAGTTGACCAGAGTGTGCAGGGCTGATCCTGGAGGTTGGAGACACTGACCAGTGTGGACGGGGCTGACCCCAGGGGTGTGTGGGGCTGAACCCAAAGCAAATCCAGGCACCTCTTCTCGGTGTCCGCTGTTCAGACAATCAGCAATCCAACTGCACCGAAACCTTTCTCCGTCCTCAAATCTCTGGTTTCAGCTGCCGAGAACTCAGTTTGTGTTCGCTGGGTCTCCGCGCAATCTCCTCCCGGGGCACACACATGTGCAGGTACAAACATGTACATGTGCATGCATACACACATGCACAGCACAACAACAACTTGCATTTATACAGCATCCTTCACATAGGATAACATGTTGGGAGTACTTCATGGTGTTTTGTGTTTTCCATGTTTACACAGCGCTTTTCACGTCGGGAGGACATCCCAAGGCGCTGGACAGTGAGGGTTAGCACCTGAGCTGGGGGTTGGAATAAAAGTGGTTGAGGGCAAATGGTGGGGTGGGAGTGTGGCCAAAAGTACCATCAAAGAGGAAGTCTTGAGATGGGCCTTGAAGGAGGTGAGTTAGGGGTCGGATCCTGAGCAAGGGAGGAGAGGGTGAGATGGTCATAGGCGTGATTGAAGAGAAAATTTTTAAGGTGGAAATTAGAGATAAAAAGGGGGCGAAACAGAGAGACAGAGGCAAGGAGTTCTCTGAGATTAGGAGTGCAGTGAGGGAGGGCTCGGCCAGTGATGGTGGTGAGGAAAGGCCGAGTGGAAGAGCAGAACAAAGGACAGAAAATAATAGCCTGAGTCTGCGGTAGTAAATCAGTCATTCTATAAACACACAGGGTGCAGGTATTTACATTGGAAACTTCACATTACATTAAGGCTTCAAAAATTCAGGATTGCTCCCTGCGCTTCCCAGAGACGGGAGATTCCCCTGTTCCCAGTGTGAGTTTGCTCGCTGGCTGATCCCCGGCCCCAAGGAAGTGAATATCCCACACAGTCAATACAGAAGGAAAAGAGGTTTTTTTTTCCTTCAGGTGAACCAGATTCCAACTCAGGTCCACAGTCCATACAGCCCACTCTCAGAATCCTAGTAAAGATCACACACACACACCTACACACTCGCACGCACATATCTACAAACAGGCACACCTACACACGCGCACACCTACATACTCACGCACTCGCACACTCACCTACACACTCGAACACTCACCTACTCGCACTCCCACATGCGCTCACACCTACACAAGCACACGCATGCACCTAAACACACACGCCCACTTACACAAACGTATGTACACACGCATGTGCGTGCTCACACACGCACACACACATCACTACCAAATTAAACTACGCTGAAAAACACTTAAAAGGTCCATGAATCAGTGTTGGGGGTGAGAGAATAACAGTGAAGAGAGAAATAATCAAAATAAATCAAAGTAAATTTGGTCCTAAACTTTCGTCAGTCCAACCCCGCTTCCCTGATAAAATAAATAATTTTCTTAAAACACAAAATTCAGAAAGAGAAAGGCCGAGCAGAGAGAGAGCCACTCACTGCGAGAGTCTGAGGCTGCGGAGCTTCTACAAAAGCCTCCAGCTTTCTCCACAGTCTGTCCCCCGCGAGGACACCTCTTGTGCTGGCTCTGAGAATTGTACATCAATAATATACACAGCACAGACGAGTGGCTCTCAGCTCCCCCGCCCCACCCCACCCCCGCCTGCCGCTCTGCAATGGGAATCTCCTAGGTTTATGTCCGAGAGCTGAGAGGGTTCCCTTCCCCGTCTCTCTCTCTCTCTCTTTCTTGGGGAGGGTCTCTCAGGCAGACGTGTTGGAGATGATCATCCAGCTGATGACAAAGTAGAAGAGGAATATGGGGTAGACAGCGAGGGCCTTGCGGTGTGGAGGCTGCATGTCGGCCAGGAATGCTGTGGAGGCTGGTGCAGCACCGAGCAGAGAAAAAGAGAGAGAATTACACAGCATCGCACTCAGACACGTTAAACACATCTCCCATCTTCCTCAGCCCGTTACTCCATCCCCTGTCCTTCTCCCCCAAAACTTGCTGCCGGTTTCCTTACCAAACGTTGACCAGCCGAAGGCGGCGAGCACAATAATGAAGCGGATTATAACCACCGCCATGGGGATCTGGGAGGTGCTGGAGTGCGGAGCCAGGCGGATCAGTGAGCAGATGATCATGGCTACAGTGAGCGGCAACACGCAGTAACCCAGCACACACAGGCTCTGGAAGAAGGAGCTGGGAACCAGAGAGAGAGAAAAAGCGGGTTAATGTTCCCATCTTCCACATGAATCTTTAGTCACAAGCAACTGGGGATGGGACGTAGAGCATTCCTTTCATTCCCATAGCCAATATCGCATGGTGAGATCACATGAGCCAGTAACATGCGGCCAGTTAGTCAGTCTCAGTCACAGCTGCTCTTTGTCCAGCTGTGAACCCAGGTCACTGACTCCAATTCATTCCAACCCCCCGCGCCCACACTTCAAATGTTTGAAGACATTTACCCACATACTTGACCAACTCACATGGTGCCCCCCAGCAGCTTGGAGTTGAGGGTGATGACAACAGCACCGAACCAGACGATGACAAAGACCTCGGCAAACTGTGGCCCCCCATCGTGCTTACTGTCAATGTTACTGCCCTGCATCATCCTGCAGAGAATGTCACAGTGAGACAAACAGCCATTTACAGTGTTTGACAACCCATTACAGTCAAGTGGGATGCCATGTTTAGCTGCTGATGATTAGGGCTGGGCAGGGTGTCTGGAGGAAAGGGTCTGGGGGGGACGGTCTGAGGGAGAA
The DNA here is from genome assembly GCF_018977255.1 of Callorhinchus milii. NCBI lineage: Eukaryota > Metazoa > Chordata > Chondrichthyes > Chimaeriformes > Callorhinchidae > Callorhinchus > Callorhinchus milii. Next base: position 17,395,566 of record NW_024704756.1, on the reverse strand, counting down.
GGGATGTGAGGGAGGGTCTGGGTGAGGAGGAATGTGAGAGAGGGTCTGGGGGAGGAGGGATGTGGAGGAGGGTCTGGGGGAGGGGGTCTGGTGTGGGCCGGGTTTGACCATGAACTGACCTCTTTAGATGAACTCCTGGGCCGCTCTAAACCCAGGAACTGTTACCCTCGTATCTAGGCTCAGCCGTGGTGAAAAATGGCTACAAGAGCGCTCCTGAGGAACGTTCAAAGCAAACAGCCAGCCAGTGAGTCAGGTCCCAGCTGTCAGGCAGTCAGTGACCAGGGGTTTAAGCTGCTGAGAGAGCTGGTTTCAGCCGAGCAGCAGCTGAGGCTATAACTGGCCTCAGCACCGGGTTTGTTGGGGAAGGATTTGCATCCATGGTCCCCATTCCCTGCTCCCTGGGGGTGGGGACCTCGAGCAGATTAAAACACAGGGAATAAAAAGGCCTGGGGGGTTACTTACATTGCTAATAAAACACAGAGTATGAGAGGGCCCCACAGATCCCCTGCAACAGAGAAACATGTAATTAATTCACACAACACAGAAAACAAAATAGAGCCCTTTAGCTTAGTGGTTAGCGAGCTCGCCTTTCGATTCCCGGGCAAGGTGAAACGATGGGCAAGTTTCCTTACTCCACACGGCTCTGTATACCCAACAGTAAGTAAGAACCCAGTTGTTAGTCGATTGGCGTACTACTTTTCCGGGGGTAATAATCCCTTAAAAAAAAAATTGTTTGTGAATTGAGTGACCAAATCCTCCACACTGCTGTGCGCAATTACCTGCCGCGTTTCGCTCACAAAATATACAGTCACTGCACTCTTTGTTTCTTTGTTTGTTTGTTTCTTTGTTTGTTTGTTTGTTTCTTTCTTTCTTTATTCGACTTGCCCGGGAATCAAACCCAGGCCCTCTCGCTTGCAAGGTGAGCTCACTAACCACTAAGCTAAAGGGCTCTATTTTGTTATCTATTTATTTATATTTATTTATTTATTTATTTGTATCCTGTGAAGCGCTTTGAGACGTCTCCAAGACGTGATGAGGCGCTGTATCAAATGCCAGGATTATTATTATTATTAATAGCAGATCCACAGGTTGCCATCGGGAAGACGAGCGCACAGTGCCGATGCTTGTAATCCTGCAGTTCCCGGCTCCCGCCACTGGACGGCGCCAGTGTGCCACAGTAAGCAGTGAGCTGCCCCCTGTTGATAGAACGCGATACTGCAGAATGCTGATTAAATGTCATTTGTTTCTCCAGTAACTCAGCCGCTGCTCACTCCATCAGGGCTGAAGCCCAGGACCTGCGAGAATACTTGTCCCAGGACCTGTGGTCTTGCTGGAGGGCAGAGGTGCATAAGGTGTATATTATTGGGAGAGGGGTGAGCAGGATTAGCCCTGGCGGCTCACGTGGTGACCAGAGAAGGCTTCATGGGGCTGACTACAACAACCCCCAATCACTGCCTCAACTCATCCCTCTCATTCCCTCATCCACCCCACTCATTGTCTCAACCCATCCCCCACCTCACCGCCTCTACCCATCCCCTCACAGGGACATAACACAGAGCAATTTGTAGTCCAGTTACAGATTTCCCTCCTCTCCCGCTGGTGCTGTCTTACGTTGGCTTCAGCACACACAGCTTCCCATGCATGTGAGGCATGTTGTTGGCAAGGAATGGTGATCAGCAGGACCAGGCTGATCTTTGTCACTCCTTAGCCCAGAGGCACCAAAGCTAATTGACTAGTTCAGCACATTATGGGATTTGAGCCTGAGATCAGCCTGGTCTGTGTGACTCATCACCGAGTGAGGCAGAGGATTTATTCACTAAATCCTTCAAACATACTGCATTTCAGAGGCGGCAGACAGTGCCATGGGGGAGCACAGCATCACTCACAGTCTCTCAGGAGGGAGCTGCTCTTTCGTGGGTACATAACGTACACAAACTTCTTCCCGACGGCCTTCAGGTCTCGCATCTGAGAAACGAGGAAGGAAAATTAGGAGATGTCACTGTTACACAACCAGGGAACGGGCAACACACCACATTCACTGCGACCCACACACAGATTTATTACATCTACAGTGTGCACTGTGACAAACAACAACAACAAAATTACATTTATAGAGCGCCTTTCACGTCGGGAGAACGTCCCAAGATGCTGGACAGTCAGGGGTCAGGACCCGAGCATGGGGTAGGGGTGGGTTTGGAGTGAGGGAAGGCAGAGAGGTGGGAGGGTGACCGAAGGCACGATCGAAGAGGAGGGTCTTGAGACCGGCCTTGAAGGAGGTAAGGGAGGAAGCGATGCGAAGGGACCGTGGGATGGAGTTCCAGAGTGTGGGGGTAGAGAGGCTGAAAGTCCGACCACCGATAGGAGGGCGGCTCGGGCGGGAGACATGGAGCAGGCCGGAGCCCGCTGAACGGAGGGAGTGGGCAGGTTGGCAGGGAGTCAGCAGGTCAGAGAGGTAGGAGGGGGCAAGGCCATGGATGGCCTTAAAGGTGAGAACGAGGATCTTGAACTCGATCCTCTGGGGGATGGGGAGCCATTGGAATCGGGCGAGGGTAGGAGTGATGAGGTCACGGAGCCTGGTGCATGAGAGTACACGAGCTGCAGAGTTTTGGATGATCTGCAGCTTGTGAAGGGAAGAGTTGGGAAGGCCAATGAGGAGGGAGTTCCCATAATCAAGCCTTGAGGTGACAAATGCCTGGGTGAGGGTTTCAGCAGCCTGAGGGGTGAGGCAGTGGCGGAGTCTGGCAATGTACAGTCAATATACAGTCAATTCACTTTAGTCTATTCTGTGAAGCGCTTTGAAATGTCGAGAAGACGTGAAAAGCGCTATATCAAATGCAAGGATTATTATTATAATGTTTCGGAGGTGGAGGTAGGCAGTGCCGGTCATGGCGCAGATGTGGGGGAGAAAGGACAGTTCAAGGTCAAACAAGACCCCCAGGTTCCTGACTGGCTCAGTGAGGTTGAGTGTGCAGCCGTGGAGGCTGATGCTGTCAGCACCTGAGGTGCGGAGGCACTGGCGCGAGCCAATCAGGAGGGCCTCAGTCTTGCTGATGTTCAGTTGGAGAAAGTTGGCCCTCGTCCAAGACTTGATGTCGGACAGGCAGACAAACACAAGGACAGGAGATCATTCAGCCCCTCACAACACAGTTCCCCAACTAGACCTCGCTCCATCGTCGCCTCCCAGTCACTGCCTCTGTGACAGTCTGTGAGGGAGGAATGTTACATCAATGTCTGAGCTCTGTGATTGGAACCATCTCATTGTCTTTGGGAAGAGGCAGAGACCGGGAGAGGAGGCAGAGACCGGGAGAGGAGGCAGAGATCGGGAGAGGAGGCAGAGACCGGGAGCGGGTAAACCACTCACACAACAAATAGCTTCCAAATGAGATTCATTCAGTTAGAACCATGTACAGCCCTGGTGATTATACATGTATAGTACAGATTCCGGCTGTCATTGAAATCCACACGACACCAACACACGTGACAGGGAGCAAAGGCGGGCAGGGTGCCTCCACACTTGCTGTCACTTTGACAAAGACTGAAGTCAGTGAGCCCTGAATATTAATTTATTTTAAACATGAAAGCAGCTCCTGCTCATGTTTCTCTCCACAGCGCGAGTTTGCCTTCTGGCACCGGATTCTGGCCAACCCGCTCAGGAATTCCTGATTTTACTTTTACAGAGTCCTCAGGCTCATTGCAACCCAGTATCTGCTGTCCCCATCTATCTGCACAGTCCCTCAGACAGCCGTCAGCTGGATCCTGGGAGGGAATTGTCCAATGAAACAAGACTGGGAGGTTTGGGCGCTACTTACAATGGTGTCCTTGACAGGCTCGTCCAGGGTGGAGTAATCGTCGTCCTGTGACTGCGAACTGAGAGGAACAGTGATCTGCCCCTCCACAGGGACATCGTCAGATATGGAGACGTCAGCCAAGCCTGCAAACTACACAGCAACGTGGATCAGATCCCCACATGATGAGTGTAAAAGGTATAGATGAGTGTACACAGTGTACAAAGTGTATATGATGAGTATAAACAGTTTATACAGTGTATATGATGAGTGTACACAGTGTATACAATGTATATGATGAGTGTACACAGTGTATATGATGAGTGTACACAGTGTATACAATGTATATGGTGAGTGTACACGGTGTATAAAGTGTATATGAGTATAAACAGTTTATACAGTGTATATGATGAGTGTAGACGGTGTATACGGTGTATATGATGGGTGTGTAAGGAGTGTACGCGGTGTATATGGTGATGTTACCGCCGGCTCCCGCTCCGCCGCCATCTTGGCCCCGCTGACGTGGTGTCGCTCTGCGTCATCAGCGCGCGACTCATCTCCGCGAGCGTCCGCCCCCCACAGCCCCACAGCGCCCCCCACAGCCCCACAGCGGCCCCACAGCGCCCCCCACAGCCCCACAGCGCCCCCCACAGCCCCACAGCCCTCCCCACAGCCCCACAGCGCCTCCCACAGCGCCCCCCACAGCCCCACAGCCCTCCCCACAGCGCCCCCCACAGCCCCACGCCCCACAGCGCCCCCCACAGCCCCACAGCGGCCCCACAGCGCCCCCCACAGCCCCACAGCCCTCCCCACAGCCCCACAGCGCCCCCCACAGCCCCACAGCGGCCCCACAGCGCCCCATATTGCCCCCCCGCCCACAGCCCCATAGCCCCCCCCCCACAACCCCATAGCCCCCCCACAGCCCCCCCCCCCGACAGCCCCACCCCCACAGCCCCTGCCCACAGCCTCCCCCCTCCCACACAGTACCCCTCCCGCCCACACCACCCGCCCCCCCACAGCCTCCCACCCACCACCACCAGACGCCCCCCCCCCACCCCGATGGCCCACCCCCCACCCGACAGCCCACCCTCCCCCCCAGACAGGCTGTCTGGGGGGGGGGCAGGCTCTCTGGGGGGGGGCAGCCTGCCCCACAGCCTGCAGCCCCCACAGACAGGCTGCCCCCCCCCCAGACAGCCTGCCCCCCCTCCCGACAGCCAGCCCACCCCCTCCCAATGGCCTGCCTCCCCAGACAGCCTGCCCACCCCCACCCCAGACAGCCTGCCGCGCCCCAACAGCCTGCTCCTCCCCCCAGCCTGCCCCTTCCCCGGACATTCTGACCGCCCCCAGACAGCCTGCCCCCCCCCAGACAGCCTGCCCCCCTCCCTGCCCACTCCCCTGACAACCTGCCCTCCTACCCCCTCAGACATTCTGACCCCCCCTGGACATTCTGACCCCGCCCAGACAGCCTGCCCCCCCCCAACAACCTGCTCCCCCCCACAGCCTGCCCCCAACCCCCCGGACATTCTGACCTCCCCCCCAGACAGCCTGCCCGCCCCCCCCAGACAAGCTGACCATCACCCCCCAGACAGCATGACCCCACCCCCAGAGAGTGTGCCTCCTTTTGGTTACACGGCACGCCCCCCCAAAGTTTTGATACAAATTTACTACAGCTCCCCCTGGTTCTCAAGACCCTCCTCTTCGACCGTGTCTTCGGTCATTCGCCCCCAACACCCCTCCTGATCCCAACCCCCAGCTTGGGTCCAAATCCCTGACTATCGAGTGCCTTGGGACGTTTTCCCGCCATGAAAGGTGCTGTGTAAATGTTATTTGTTGTTGTTGTTCCCATCTGACTCCTCACATTCCATCTTCCTCTTGTTAACCTCTCCCCTGCTCTGCCCTCCAGGTTCCCCATTTGCTCAGTGTGGACAGCTCTGCCCTCAGTAACCCTGTTCCCTTGTCTGTGGGGGAGTCTCTGTGCTGAGGGTTAAATCGGAATGTAAGCAGTCACACCTGCCGACATTCCCGTCCATTGCACGTTAATCACCAGGGTCTACGTGTTAGAGGAGCATGACCCTGGCCCACATCCCTCCAGAAGGGATCGGCTAATAGCCCTCTAATCAGACTTGTATAGTCTGTACTTAGCCGTACAATCTCCTTCAGATCTTCTCTACGGCCTGTACCATCCATTCTTGGCTTTGATCCACTGCTTGTTCCTGACTCCCTCTGTCCTGCTGTTGCTGGCTGGGTCTTCAGCCACTTATAATTCTGCTCTGTGGTGCTCTCTCCCCCCAAATCCCTTTGCCTTGCTCATTCCCTCCCTGCTTTCAACACTCCTCTCTGGATGTTGATGTATTGCTGGATGCTGGCCCACCATTGCTCTCTCTCTCTCACGGTAATGCCTGTGCCAACACATTTATTCCCCAAGGAACCTGACTCACACCCCAATACTGTGTGGAGAGGCAGAAAGCTGCCAAAGCGAGTCACTGCCAGCCAAAGCAAGCCTCTCTGTCCGTGCTTGTACAGAAAGACGTTAATGGGCAGGAATGCTGTGGATGCGTGCTGTGGGCAGATGCTTAATGTTGCTCACAGGAGTACCCGCTGGATTAAATCACAAAGTAAAGCGTTAGAGAGACAGGAACAGCGTTAGGGTGTATCACTGCTGCCACTCTCTTTATTGGACATGAAGGTAGGACCCAGAAGAGTAACACATGATAGAACCTAATGGCTTATCACTCTGAAATGTCTGATTGCTTCACAGTAATCTTTGATCAGTGCAGTGATTAGCCACGTACAGCACTTTCACGCCAGGACGTCACAAAGTGCTTCACATGATTCAGTGTAAAGTGTAGTGACTGTATGTGTAGGTGAACTTGGCAGCCAATTTGCTCACAGCGAAGTCCCCACAAACCGCCATGCAGTGAGTGACCAATTTTATTTGGGGAATTGTTGGCCAGGACACTGGGAGAGAGAAACTCTCCCTTCTCTTTTTGAATAGCGCCACAGGATCTTTAACATCCACCTGAACAGGCAGACAGGACTTAGGTTTAATGTGTCACCCAAATGTCTCCGACATGCAACACTCCCCCACCCCCACTGCTGGAGCATCAGCCTGGACTGTATCAGCTCAAAGACCTGATGTGGGGCTTGAATCCAAAATCTTTTGACTCCGAGGCAAGAGACTTTGAGCCTGAGCTCACTGACACCATCTGGTACAGATATTTGAGATTGTGAAGGGCTGGGAAAAGTTGTATCCAGATCATATTTTTTGTTGTGTAAAAAAAATTTCAGATCATATCTTCAAAAATGGACAACGAGGGAAAAGTGAGGCCGGGGGATATTATTTTAATAAAAGGCACGTTTGGGATAGATCACCAGCACAGGTTAACATGAAACTACTTAGCATTTCAAAAAGAACCGGACACTTTACTGTCAACTCCCAAAGGATTAATGATCATTGCGTTTGGAGAGCAAAGGAATCTAGGAATTTGTGGGGAACTGGACCAGGTCTGCTCCTGCCTGGAACCAGTCCTCTGACAGTGTTCCCAAGGTGATAAAATTAGTTCTTTTTGGAAGCAGTCAAATTGACTTTGTGTCGTGCGTTTTGCTAAATGTCACAAATGTAGGAACAGTTTGAGAATTTCCTGGCATGTGACACCAGGGGGGAAAATGGCAAAAGTGCTGAGGCTGAGCTGCTGGGAGGCCAGAGGATGGAATGTGAGAAGATGGAATGTGATAATTACCCTGTCTGAACCGTTGCCAAGTACAAGAATAGACGTTTCTTTGTTAGTCCCAGCCAAGCTTCCGCGTGCCTTCCATCCAGTTTAGCCATTTGATCCTTAAGCCCATACACTGCTGGTATGGTACAGCAGCACTGCCTCTATCCCTCCGCCTTGCCCCCTTCCTTCCCCAGCTTCAGGTCGTGCTTGAAGACCTTCCTCTTCAATCATGTCTATGGTCACCTCCCCCTACCTCCAGCTCAGTGTGGTACTCCACCAGTGTCAAGCGCTCTAAGATGCTACCCTGCATGAGGGGCGTTGTGCAGGAACATAGGAACAGGAGGAGGCCGCTCAGCCCTTCAAACCTGTTTCGCCATGTAATTAGATCATGCCTGATCTGTACCTCAACTAATCCTTTCAATTCCAATTTCCTGCTTTCTCTCCATATCCCTTAATCCCCTGAACTACTAAAAATCTATCAACCTCATTTTTGAAGGTATGGATGGATCCAGCATCCATGGCCTTTTGGGTGAGAGAGTCCCAGATTTCTACCCCCTTTTGAATGAAAAAATGCTCCTGATTTCACTCTTAAATGGCCGGTTTCTAAATGCAAGTTATTTTTGTTGACTGATCACACAAGCTGCTAGGAGTCGCAAGTGGCCACCATTCACACATAAACATTGTTGAGGAGAGGGTTGTCCATCGCAACCGAAACCCGATCCCATCCTCATTCAACGTCACGAACCCACCCACTCGCCTACACTGGTGCCTCACCTGTAACGGGGCAGTGCCTGTGAGTAGGAAGCTATGGCTGATTTCTTCCACCCTGCCCTCCAGGGGAGTTGAGGACAATAGTGATCTGATTGAGATTAGATCCTCAAACCAAATCTGCTGTTCTGCAAGCCTCAGCCAATTACAAGGTAAAGTGGGTGAGTCATCGGAGCATCTCACCCAGAATTGTGACCAGGCGCACTTTCCTGGCACAGGAAGAGAGACGTTTACTGGGAACCATGGGCTGCCACCTCTTCCTCCCATCCTGGCTAATCATGTGGTTTCTGGCAGTGACTAAAGCAAACCAGATGTTGGGATGTATCAAAAGATCAAGAGCCAGAAGAAATAGTGGGTCATCCTGCCACTGTATAAATCATTGGTGAGACCATACTTCGAATACTGTGTACAAGTCTGATCGCCGCAGTACAAAAAGAATCAAGATACAGAGAAGGGCAACCAAAATGATTGAGGGAATGGAGAGATTGGATTATGAGGAGCAACTAAGTAAATTGGGCATGTTCACACTGGAAAAGAGAAGATTAAGAGGTGACATGATTGCTCTCTTTAAAATTTCAAAGGGAAAAGGCAATATAGATCATGACAGGCTGTTCCAACTTGTCCAAAATAGTAAAACCAGAGGATTTGGCCTGGGTTTGAAGGGAGTAAATTCAGAACAAATCTATGCAAACACTCTTTCAGTGAGTGAATAGAGAACCTGTGGAACAGGCTAACCAGGGAGACGGTTGAAGGAGGAAGTGTTGATTCTTTCAAACACAGACTAGATAGTTTTCTTTTAGGAAATAACATTATGGGATAAAGTACATAGGGAGTTTGGACATATTTGCCTGCAATTGCCAGGAAGATGGAAGACGAACTAGATGACCTTGGTCTTTTTTCATCTAGCATTTCTTATGTTCTTACGTTCTGGCCGCCAAGTATTTCCCTCCAGTAACAAAGCAGGGTGTGCAGAATAGCAGAGTCATCAAGCATTGCTCCCATTCAGCTCCGCACCCACATTTTTCTGTCCACCTGTCCCACGCTGTGAAATTCCCTCATGATTTGAGTGTAGCCAAACAAATTGATTGATAGTCAAATATGGTCACAGCAAGTTGAATAATATAATAATCCTTGCATTTGATATAGCGCTTTTCAAGTCTTCGAGACGTCTCAAAGCGTTTCACAGAATATCCTGTAAAGTGAATTGATTGTATATTTTGTGGGTGAAACGCAGCAGAGTACCTCCTAAAGATACTGTACCACAAACAGCCCTGAGCTGAATGTACAATTACATCTGCGAGAAACTCCCTTCTCTTTTTCCAAAAGTGCTGTGGTATCATTGTTGTCTACCTGAACAGACAAGTAGGAGCTGGATATATTGGGTCATGCAATGGGCGTCGAAGCTTATGTCGGATATAATTGAAAGCTGTCGAGAGGGACCTGCCCTATGTTTATCTAGCTTTAGTATGTGTAAAGGTTACTAAGTATAATTGAGGATCTGGGGGATTGCCATGAATATTCTATCAGCCCTTTATATTGAGCTGCCCAATTTAGACACCTTTCAAAGCGTGTTTAGCTGAAATCCCACCCGTTCACAGGACACATGAGTCCAACCCTCAGCGGGAAGACGCAGGCACATTGAATTACAGAATTAATGATGAGGATTTCTGATGCCTGCTCAGATGTGTTCACAACTCTGTGCTGCGTCTAAACTGCCTTTAGAGGCAGCCTGCCCATGAAGTGACTCGTCTTGGTTCAGTTAGCTATCCCAAGCTAACGCGAGGCACACAAACCTATCGCTATGTTATTGCTTCTGTGTTTCTGTGTATGTATTCTGTGTTTCTGCTTTAATCATACTGAAAGTGGAGGTAGAGTTGTGAGAATGTGGAACTCGCTGTCTGAAGCAGTGTTGAACCACATAGTGTAGATGCACTCAAGAGGAAACTGCAACAACAACAACAAAATTACATTTTTAGGGCACCTTTCACATCAGGGGGAAGGTTCCAGAAACTAGACCTTCACACAAGGGGGGGTGGGGGGAAGAGATGGGTATAGGAGGGAGTAAAGGAAAAGGTGGAGATTCACATAGAGTGTAAACTCTGTCGTGGAGTGGTTATAATAATATAATAATCCTTGCTTTTGATATAATGCCTTATCACGTCTTTGAGACATCTCAAAGCGCATCACAGAATATACTGTAAAGTGAATTTACTGTATACTTTGTGGGTGAAACATGGCAGCCAATTGTGTACAGCAGCGTCCCACAAACAGTCGTGGATTGAGTGACCAGTTTTTCAAAAAAGTTTTATTATTATTCATTATTGGTTGGGCTGAGTGACCTGCTTCCGTGCTGTAGATTCTTTGTAAACCTTTGATGGTCGCTGAGTGAATTGTAAAGGAAATGGCACCCGCACTTTCACATGCTGGGTGCTGTCATTTCCTCCAGTAAACTCCCCCCAATCCGCCCTAACTTTTGTCATTTTCCGCTTGTTTATTGTTAAGATTTCCACTTTCCATTAGTGAATAGTGATCACTGTGTTTGGTTTAGCAACATCTGTTGTACAGTATATTTATTCACTGGAGGCTGAAGGTCGCGATTTCCTGAGCTGTGATAGAGAGAAACTGCTGGATTGCTGCTCTGGGCTTCTGATAGCTACAGACCCTGTTACAGGATCTCATCTATGCACACACACACACTTGCCCCCTCCAGGGATCTCTTCTTGAACAGTGGAGTGGGAATCCCGGCTGATTATCCCGTACTGCAAAAGCTCCAAGTCCAATTGTAATTGACAATTCAGATCAGTAACTGGTCGAGAGCAGGGTCCGAATCTGCGATAGTGTGGTCTGTAGGGCTGAATGCTTACACTGGGCAATGCCTGTGCCCACTAGACCATTGATGGAGCAACATTTAATGATTCAGCCACAATGTCTCACTCAGTGTAACTCTCTCCCAACATCCCTTCACCTTGGCACTGTCTTCAATCAAACCATGTCTTCAAACCCCTCTTAAAATCACAGCTCTTTGAGAGTACCTTTAGTCAACATCCTTCAATTCTCTTACCTACTCCCAAGAGGATCTGTGAAAAGCTACATGTTCACCCCACCTGACATGTGCTATTCGAGTGCACGTTTTGAGTGCAAGGTGTCAGCCTGTGTCAGTTGGCGGCACTCTTGCCTCTGAGTCAAAAGTTTCAAACCTCACATTGGCACTTTGAACCAGTATAAGTCTCAGCTGATCCTCCAATGCATTGCTGGAGGTTCCATCTTTTCGGATGAGATGTTAAACCGAGGTCCTGTCTGCCTGGTTGGTTAGACGTTAAAGGAACCACAGAAGGCATTTCCCAGCGTCTTGATCCAAGATCCTTTCCTTCATGGATGTTTGTGCGCAAATCCTCACCTACAAACACACACAGCCACTACACTTTACAATAAAATCCCCAGAAACACTTTATGTGAAAGGTGCTATATTACATGCAAGGATTACGATTATTATTTAAGTTGTTTTCCTCGCTAGAAATATATTAGCTTTCAGACATCTCAAAGGCATGATAAGGAGCTGTATCAAAAGCAAGGATTATTATTATTAGACACAGTGTTCGGTGGCTCGGGTGAGCACAATGTGTGTGTGTAGAGCTGTAATATGTGTGTGTGCGCGCGTGTGTGTGTAGGGCTCTGATGTGTGTAGAGCTGTGATGTGTGTGTGTGTAGAGCTGTGATGTGTGTGTGTGTAGGGCTGTGATGTGTGTGTGTGTAGGGCTGTGATGTGTGTGTGTGTGTAGGGCTGTGATGTGTGTGTGTAGAGCTGTGATGTGTGTGTGTGTAGAGCTGTGATGTGTGTGTGTGTGTAGGGCTGTGATGTGTGTGTGTAGAGCTGTGATGTGTGTGTGTGTAGGGCTGTGATGTGTGTGTGTGTAGGGCTGTGATGTGTGTGTGTAGAGCTGTGATGTGTGTGTGTGTGTAGGGCTGTGATGTGTGTGTGTGTAGAGCTGTGATGTGTGTGTGTGTGTGTAGGGCTGTGATGTGTGTGTGTAGGGCTGTGATGTGTGTGTGTGTGTGTAGAGCTGTGATGTGTGTGTGTAGAGCTGTGATGTGTGTGTGTGTAGAGCTGTGATGTGTGTGTGTGTAGAGCTGTGATGTGTGTGTGTGTGTAGAGCTGTGATGTGTGTGTGTGTGTAGGGCTGTGATGTGTGTGTGTGTAGGGGTGTTGATGTGTGTGTGTAGCGGTGCTGATGTGTGTGTGTGTGTGTAGCGGTGCTGATGTGTGTGTGTGTAGCGGTGCTGATGTGTGTGTGTGTAGAGCTGTGATGTGGTGTGTAGAGCTGTGATGTGTGTGTGTGTGTAGGGCTGTGATGTGTGTGTGTAGAGCTGTGATGTGTGTGTGTGTGTAGGGCTGTGATGTGTGTGTGTAGGGTTGTGATGTGTGTGTGTGTAGAGCTGTGATGTGTGTGTGTAGAGCTGTGATGTGTGTGTGTGTGTAGGGCTGTGATGTGTGGAGGGCTGTGATGTGGAGGGCGGGACTGCCCCTGTTTCCGCGCCAGTAATAGTGAGTAGTTGTAAAGAGCTTAATTTCCATTCACAGACTGACAGCAGCGAGAGACAGCGGCGCCTCCACTGAGCTCCGGCAGCAGCAGAGCAGAGCTCCTCGTCCACTGACCCACACGGTGAGTCACGGTGAGTGAGTGACTCGGGGCTTCACACACAAAGGTGCGCCTTTCCCTCCGCTGGTGTGATGGGGAGGGGGGGGGGAGCTGGTGTGATGGGGAGGGGGGGGGGAGCTGGTGTGATGGGGAGGGGGGGGGGAGCTGGTGTGATGGGGGAGGGGGGAGCTGGTGTGATGGGGAGGGGGGAGCTGGTGTGATGGGGAGGGGGGGGGAGCTGGTGTGATGGGGAGGGGGGAGCTGGTGTGATGGGGAGGGGGGAGCTGGTGTGATGGGGAGGGAGGGGGGAGCTGGTGTGATGGGGAGGGAGGGGGGGAGCTGGTGTGATGGGGAGGGAGGGGGGGAGCTGGTGTGATGGGAGGGAGGGGGGAGCTGGTGTGATGGGGAGGGAGGGGGAGCTGGTGTGATGGGGAGGGAGGGGGGAGCTGGTGTGATGGGGAGGGAGGGGGGAGCTGGTGTGATGGGGAGGGAGGGGGGAGCTGGTGTGATGGGGAAGGGAGGGGGGAGCTGGTGTGATGGGGAGGGAGGGGGGGAGCTGGTGTGATGGGGAGGGAGGGGGGGGAGCTGGTGTGATGGGAGGGAGGGGGGAGCTGGTGTGATGGGGAGGGGGGAGCTGGTGTGATGGGGAGGAGGGGGGGAGCTGGTGTGATGGGGAGGGAGGGGGGAGCTGGTGTGATGGGGAGGGAGGGGGGGAGCTGGTGTGATGGGGGGGGGGTGTCCCCGGCGCTCAACCATTGTGCTCTCTTTGTAAGAGAATGTTAAAAAGGTTACAGCGAGGTTTGACATGGGGGGAGAGAGGGAGAGGGAGAGGGGAGACCTCGGGTGGATAGAGGGAGGCGGATGAATGGGGAACATGTGCTCGCTGGCGCCTTGTCTCCCCACCTCCTCATGCACTCACTCACTCACTCTGTGTGTGTGTGTGTGACTGTCTGTGTGTGTGTGAGTGTGTGTGACTGTGTGTGTGTGTGTGACTGTGTGTGTGTGTCTGTGTGTGTGACTGTGTGTGTGTGTGTGTGTGACTGTGTGTGTGTGTGTGACTGTGTGTGTGTGTGACTGTGTGTGTGACTGTGTGTGTGACTGTGTGTGTGTGTGTGACTGTGTGTGTGTGTGACTGTGTGTGTGTGTGTGTGTGTGTGTGACTGTGTGTGTGTGTGTGACTGTGTGTGTGTGTGTGTGTGTGTGTGACTGTGTGTGTGACTGTCTGTGTGTGTGTGACTGTGTGTGTGTGACTGTCTGTGTGTGTGTGACTGTGTGACTGTGTGTGTGTGACTGTGTGTGTGTGACTGTCTGTGTGTGACTGTCTGTGTCTGTGTGTGACTGTGTGTCTGTGTGTGACTGTGTGTGTGTGTGTGACTGTCTGTGTGTGTGTGACTGTGTGTGTGTGTGTGACTGTGTGTGTGTGTGTGACTGTGTGTGTGTGTGACTGTCTGTGTGTGTGTGTGTGACTGTGTGTTGGGGTGTGTGTGTGTGTGTGTGTGACTGTGTGATGGGGTGTGTGTGTGTGTGTGACTGTGTGTGTGTGACTGTCTGTGTGTGACTGTGCTGTGTGTGTGTGTGTCTGTGTGTGTGTGTGTGACTGTCTGTGTGTGTGTGACTGTGTGTGTGTGACTGTGTGTGACTGTGTGTGTTACAGTGTGTGACTGTGTGTTATGGTGTGTGACTGTGTGTGACAGTGTGTGACTGTGTGTGACTGTGTGTTGCAGTGTGTGACTGTGTGTGTGTGTGTGACTGTGTGTGTGTGTGTGTGAGTGTGACTGTGTGTGTGTGTGTGACTGTGTGTGTGTGTGTGACTGTGTGTGTGTGTGTGTGTGACTGTGTGTGTGTGTGTGTGACTGTGTGTGTGTGTGTGTGACTGTGTGTGTGTGACTGTGTGTGTGTGTGTGTGTGTGTGCAGGCAGGTAAACGGGCTCTCGTTGAGTGGAAATTGTCTGTTTAAAATTAGACTACTGACGAGGGATTTACACAGAGATTACAGTAGTTTAATGGTATTAGAGACAGACTCATGTGGAGGGGGAGAGAGTGCGGCCACAGTCTGTCCACAACCACACACACACACACACACACACACACATGTCACAGCCGATTATCTTTAATTACATGTTCTGTTTACAACAAAATGAACGTGTGTGAGAAACAATAGGAAAACCGATGTGGAATGGCTTCTTCCGTTGCCTCCAAAATTAGGCGCTAAAAGGATATGAGTTTGTAAGAGTCTCTGTGTGTTGCATCAGATCATTTTAACCCGACGCTGTGTGTGAGTGTCAGTGTGTGCGAGTGTGTGTGTCTGTGAGTGAGTGAGTGTGAGAGTGTGTGAGTGACTGTGAGTGAGTGACTGTGTGTGAGTGACTGTGTGAGTGACTGTGTGTGTGAGTGTGTGTGTGAGTGAGTGACTGTGAGTGTGTGTGTGTGAGAGTGAGTGACTGAGTGTGTGTGTGAGAGTGAGTGACTGTGTGTGAGTGTGAGAGTGTGTGAGTGACTGTATGTGAGTGTGTGTGTGAGTGTATGTGTGAGTGAGTGACTGTGTGTGAGTGTGAGTGAGTGACTATGTGAGTGTGTGTGAGTGTTGTGAGTGTGTGTGTGAGTGTGAGTGAGTGACTATGTGAGTGTGTGTGACTGTGTGTGTGTGTGTGTGTGAGTGAGTGACTGTGTGTGTGTGAGTGAGTGACTGAGTGTGTGTGAGTGAGTATGTGTGTGAGTGTGAGTGAGTATGTGAGTGAGTGTGTGAGTGAATGGGCTTTAGCCCAAACCGTGGATTAGATACTACAATAATACGGCATCTGTTTCAGTCAGAGTTCCTCTTCCTGAAGTAAGTTTCCCCCGAGGGAGAGCCATCAACGATGCGGATAGAAAGAACCCCCCCCCCCCCCCCCCCCACACACACAGTCAGACAGCCCCCCCCCCCCACACCACACACAGTCAGACAGCCCCCCCCCCCACACACACACACACACAGTCAGACAGCCCCCCCCCCCCACCCACACACACACACAGTCAGACAGCCCCCCCCCCCCCCCCCACACACACAGTCAGACAGCCCCCCCCCCCCACACACAGTCAGACAGCCCCCCACACACACACACAGTCAGACAGCCCCCCCACACACACACAGTCAGACAGCCCCCCCACACACACACACAGTCAGACAGCCCCCCCCCCACACACACACACAGTCAGACAGCCCCCCCCCACACACACAGTCAGACAGTCCCCCCCCCACACACACAGTCAGACAGTCCCCCCCCCCCACAGTCAGACGGCCCCCCACACACACAGTCAGACGCCCCCCCACACACACAGTCAGACGCCCCCCCACACACACACAGTCAGACGCCCCCCCCCCACACACACACACAGTCAGACAGTCCCTCTCACACACACAGTCAGACAGCCCCCCCCACACACACAGTCAGACGCCCCCCCCCACACACACAGTCAGACGCCCCCCCCCCCCACACACACACACACACAGTCAGACAGCCCCCCCTCCCACACACAGTCAGACAATCCCCCCCCCACACACACAGTCAGACAGCCCGCCCCCCAGTCAGGCAGTCAGACAGGCTCCACCCTCACATACACACTCACACACACACACACACAGTCAGATAGACCCCCTCCCACACACACTCCGACAGCCCCCCTCCCACACAGTCAGGATCAGACAGCCCCCACACACACAGTCAGATAGACCCTCCCCATACACAGTCAGATAGACCCCCCTCCCCCACACACACACACAGTCGGATAGAAACCCCCCCACAGACGCATAGTCAAATATAGCCCCCACACAGATACAAACACAGATTATGGAGATGCACAAACACAGTTAAAATATGGTTTGATTTGATTGTGGAGAAACCTCGAGTGTAACATCTGGAGCGCGACTTGATGGTGTTTGTGCTGATTATCTTCCCGGCGAATGTAAACATTTGCTCAACGCTTGTTCAGAAATCACAGAGGAATCTGTGAAGCACTTTGAGAAGTTTCCAAGATAGGATAAGGGGTGATATCAAATGCAGGGATTGTTGTTGTTATTATTATTATTATCTAATGCTGATATCCTGGTGCTATAAGGGCCCATTTGTTGTACTGAAAAAATAGTGTGTTTTATAATTTTGGGCACGTTTGATGCAGTTTAATGGAGTCTGATGTGTGTGTGTTGGACTTATCATGTGCAAATGCATGTGTAAAGAGGAACCATGGCTTTTCTCCATTGTTTCAGTGATGTGGAGTCTGGTTTCAGGGGCATGAGTTTTATGTTTACCTTTTGTGAG
Source organism: Callorhinchus milii (assembly GCF_018977255.1). Classification (NCBI taxonomy): domain Eukaryota; kingdom Metazoa; phylum Chordata; class Chondrichthyes; order Chimaeriformes; family Callorhinchidae; genus Callorhinchus; species Callorhinchus milii. The sequence goes on along the minus strand of NW_024704756.1, from coordinate 17,378,365 downwards.
AAAGAATAGTTACAGCAGGTATTTCCTCAATGGTAACAGTTTAAAAGGGCAGAGAGACCTGGGGGTTAATGTATATAAATCCTTTAACAGTGGGAAGTCAAGGGTGGGGGGGAAGCTGATAGAATAGGAACATAGGAGGAGGCCATTCAGCCCCTTGAGCCTGTTCTGCCATTCTATAAGATCATGGCTGATCTGTACCTCAACTCCAATTACCGGCCTTGCCCATATCCTTGAAAACCCTGATGTATCCTTGGTTTATAAACGGGCAGAGAATGTGAAAGCAAAGAGGTGATCGTTAACCTGTTTACATTGTTAGTTCGGCCACAGTTAGAGTATGGTGTCTAGGTTCAGGCACCCCACTTTAGGAAGGATTCAAGGCTACAGAGAGTGAGAGGAAATTTACTAGGATGGTATCAGGTGTGGTTTGACCTAGAAGCAGGAACTGGACCTATTTTAATAATAATCCTTGCGTTTCATACACTGCCTTATCACGTTGTCGAGATGTCTCAAAGTGCTTCAAAGGATACCTGATAAAAGTGGAGAGACTGTTTATTTGTAGGAAAATGTGGCAGCCAATTTGTGTGCAGCGATGCCACTCAAACAGCCCTGAAATGATCAATTTTATTTGGGAGATTGTTGGCCAGGAAAACCGAGAGAGAGAGAAATTCCCTTTTCTTTTCAAATAGTGCCCAGGGATCTTTAACCTCCACTTGAACAGGCAGACGGGGAGCTCGGTTTAACATCTCGTCTGAAGAATGGAGCCTCAGGCAGTGCAGCCATTGCTACAGTTTATGCTGTGGCTTTGCCGTGGGAGCTTGTTATGGCAGGATCGATGTATCCTCTCCCCTCAGTGTGGGGGAGAGGGCAGGGGGGATTGGTTTGATTTGTTCTGCCGTTCAGACAAATCTATATTGTATTTGTGTGTGTGTGTGTATAAATATTTGCCCAGGGTTTGTGTTATGAGTGCACTGTGGGTGTGTTCAGTCAGCGTCAAGCAAACCAACTTTGCTATTGCATCAGCTGGCCTGGTTGTGGGGGAGGTGATCGAGCCAACGTGGCTTTGCTCTTTCCCTGGTGCCAACTCTTCCAAAAACCCTCTCATTTCACGCTCGCAAACTGAAACCTGTCTTACAAGCTGTTATCTGTTGAATGAATCCTACAGCGTGTGGATCAGAGCACTCACCTTGCAAGCGAGAAGACCTGGGTTCGATTCCCAGGCAGCGCAAAACATTAGGCAAGTTTCCTCACTCCACACACATGCCTCTGTTTACCTTGCAGTAAGTAGGAACACAGTTGTTAGTTAATTGGTGATCGCTTTTCCGAGGTTATAATTCCTTTTTAAAAAAAATAATAATTTGGTCACTCAATCCATGACTGTTTGTGGAACACTGCTGTGTGCATATTGCTGTCGCATTTAACCCACAAAACATACAGTCACTACACTTCACAGTGTATTCTGTGAAGAGCTTTGAGACGTCTTGAAGATGTAAAAAAAGATCTATATCAAATACAAGGATCATTATTATATAAATTCATACCTCGTGTGGAGTGTGCGGTCTGCAAAACCAGGCCATCATTTCGCCTCTTACTGCCCCGCTCAATCCCCGGAGTGTACGAGTTAGCTGTGTGTGTGTGCGTGTGTGTTTGTGTATTTTTTTTACACTCCTGGTCTGAGTAGATCAGTCTGGTACCTATAACCCACTATTGGAGGTGGTGATTCCCAGTGCTACTGGATTAAACACAAAGTTTGATGCATGCTGCTTGTCCAGCCCTCCCAAGTGTTTGACTGGATGTAATGAGGAGTGCGGAGCTGATGGTTGGTAATAAGCTATTAGTTTCTGGCAGTCACTGAGGCCCTTCAGTCTCTCACACGCTTGTCTACTGGAGACGTGCTCTGCCTCGCTGGGAAATAACTGTGCCACTTCACTGAACAGTCTGAGGCTGAAGCCGGGGCTGAGTCACAAACAGGGAATGATGAGAACATTGACTTTTAAATGAACGCTGATAACAGCTGCTCTGGGGCTCTGGGCTTGTCATCCTGACGGGAGCTGCTTTCTGCTTTTCTCCGCTAGCAAGTGTTGATTGTGCTTTGAACCAAAATGAGCCAATTCCATCACTTCTGGAGATGACGTGTGGGAATTTCTGCAGCCCGTGCTTGTGAAAAAACATTAATCCCACTTCTCAGCCTCCTTTATTTTTTTCTAAACTATTTTATTAACATAAAATAATAATAATTTGGTTGCTCAATCCACGACTGTTTGTAGGACACTGCTGTGCGCAGTTGGCTGCTGCATTTCGCTCACAAAATATACAGTCAAATCACTTTACAATGTGTCCTGTGAAGTGCTTTGCAAACTCTTAAAGACATGATAAGGCGCTGTATCAATTGCAAAGATTATTATTACTAATTATATATAAAAAATGTTTCTCTCACTCTTCTCCAATTTTCTTTTCTTGTTGGGGCTTATTCCTTGGCACCAGTTGCCCTCCTCGCCCAAGTTGTTTCCTGGGTGTGTTCAAACATCAGAGCCTGTCCACACCCTACATACATACGCACACACATGCATACACATTCCAGCACAGTCCATGCCCACAATGTGCACCAAGTCTAGACTTCACAATCAAGATGAACCCCACACATCTGTCCCAAATTCCTCTCCATTCCCCCTCCCCTAACTTCAGTCTGTCTGTGTTGTATGTTCTAGCTGGAGGTTGGTTGGTGTGTAGCACAGTGGTGGGTGGGGGGCAGATTTACAGGGTTCAATAACTTCACTCTCAACGGTTTGATTACGATTTGTTCAGTCTGTAAATGGATAATTGATGTATGAGTGTAAACAGAAATGATTTGAACTGACCACAGTATGTGATTGTCTGTCTGTCCGATCTCCGGCACGTGGGAGTTACAGGGTTAACTCCCCCCCCCATTCCCCCCCCACCCTGATGTTAGACTGACAGTTACCGGCTGCCCCCCCCCCAGGGGCTGATGGTTACTGGGTGGCTTGTATTTCTGGGTTCGAAGCTGGTGCTTCTCATTTGATCCGATTTCTGGAATGGAAAACTCGCTGCTTATTAATAAAGAAAAAAAATCCTGTTCCACAGCTAATGAAACCAAGGTAATTGGCATCCAGCTTAACAGCCTCACATGACTGTCCCTGGCAGAGCCCATGACTGTAGCCTCCCACGGGAGCGATGAGCAACAGTTGTGTTTTTATAGTTGCCTTGTGAGGACTTGCGAGTTTTACGGGACCTGTTGGGGGTTAGTGTCTGTGACAGTCACACTGAGGTGAGTGCACAACTCGTCTGGTGTTGGGTCTTTAACAAGGATAGGTTTTTGTTAGATCAGGGTATTGAGGGATATATAAGAACATAAGAATTAGGAGCAGGAGTAGGCCATTCGGCCCCTCTAGCCTGCCCCGCCTTTCAGTAAGATCATGGTTGATCTATTCTAATTCGACCTACCCGCCTTATCCCCATATCCCTAAATCCCTTTAGCCACAAGAAATCTATCAGCCTCAGTCTTAAATATGTTCAAGACTGAGCATCTACAGCCCTTTGGGGTAGAGAATTCCATAAATTCACTACCCTCTACCCAACTCAGTGCGAAAGGGCTTACCCCCTAATTTTAAGACTGTGACCCCTGGTTATAGTTTCTCCAACTAGGGGAAAAAGTCTCCCACTATCTATTCTGTCGTGCCCCTTAATAATAATCTTATAGGTTTCTATAAGATAACCTCATTCTTTTATATTCTAGAGAATATAGGCCTAAATGGCTCAACCTCTCCTCATAACTCATTCCCTCATCCCAGGTACCAACCTAGTGAATCTATGTTGTACCCCCTCCAAGGCGAATACATCCTTTCTTAAATAAGGAGACCAAAACTGCACACAATACTTTAGGTGCAGTCTCACCAGGACCCTATACAGCTGCAGCAAGCCTTCCTTACCTTTTGGTAACAATGCCAACATACTGTTAGTCTTCCTAATTGCTTGCTGTACCTGCAAACCAACTTTTTGTGACTGGTGTACAAGGACACCCAAGTCCCTCTGAACGCTAACGCTATCTAGTCTCTCCCCTTCTAAAAAAAAAAATAATCTGTTCCACTGTTTTTGCCACCTAGGTGGATGACCTCACACTTCCCTACATTATACTTCATCTGCCACCTATTTGCCCACTCACCTAGCCTATCTATATCTCGTTGCATTTTTTTAATGTCATCCTCGGTGTTTACTCTCCCTCCTAGATAGTGTCATCCGCGAATTTGGATATGTTAAACTCTATGTCCTCATGTAGATCGTTGATTTAGATTATAAACAGTTGAGGCCCAAGCACTGATCCTTGTGGCACTCCACTAGTCACATCCCGCCAATCTGAGAAGGACCCATTTATCCCTGCTCTTTGTTTTCTTCCCGTTAGCCATTCTTCAATCCATGCTAATATGTTCCCCTTAATTCCATGGGCCCTAATGTGGATCAACCTTTTATGCGGCACCTTATCGAATGCCTTTTGGAAATCTAAATACACTACATCCACTGATTTCCTCCTATCTAATGTACTTGATATGTCCTCAAAAAAATCTACAAGATTTGTTAAGCGTGACTTCCCTTTTGTAAAGCCATGTTGACTCTGCCTAATCATATTGTGATCCTCTAAGTATCCGACTACGACATCGTTAATTAAGGATTCTAGAATTTTCCCTATCACCAATGTCAGACTAACTGGTCTATAGTTCCCCATCTTTTCTCTCCCACCCTTCTTAAATAGTGGTGTGACATTTGCGATCTTCCAATCAATGGGAACCATTCCAGAATCCAAAGAATTTTGGAAGATCAGACACAAGGCCTCCACTAACTCCCACCCTCGCTCGCCTCCACTGGCTCCCCATCCCCCAGAGGATTGATTTCAAGATCCTCATCCTCACCTACAAGGCCATTCACGGCCTTGCTCCCTCCTACCTCTCCAACCTACTATCACCCTACCTACCTGCCTGTACTCTCCGTTCCTCCGGCTCCGGTCTGCTCCACGTCCCCCGCCCCAATCGCCCTACCATCGGTGGTCGGGCCTTCAGCCTCTCAGCCCCCAGGCTCTGGAACTCTATCCCCCAGTGCCTTCGCCGCTTCCTCCCTCTCCTCCTTCAAGGCCGGTCTCAAAACCTTTCTCTTTGACCGAGCCTTCAGCTCCCTCTCGACTCTCTTCCTCCTCCTCGCTCCCTCCCTTCCCTCCCCTCACCCTGACCATTTCCCCCCTGCTCGGGTCATGACCCAACTGTGCAGCGCCTTGGGACGTCCTCCTGACGTGAAAGGCGCTTTATAAATGGAATCTTGTTGTTGTTATTGTTGTCATGAGCGACATCTTTTAAAACCCTGGGATGAGACCATCTCTATTTAATGCCAACAATTTCCCTAGCACCAATTCTTTGCTAATGTAAATTTCCCTAAGTTGCTCCGTATCATTAGCCCCTTGGTTCATCTCTATTTCTAGTAAACTTCTTGAGGGGCTTGAGGGGCTGAATGGCCTCTTCATGTTTCTGTGTTTCTGTCTGATTTCCTCTTTAAATGCTATAGTCCCAGAGAGAGCTTCTCCTGTCCTGTCTAATTGCTTTGATTCCATGTTCTCCACGCAGCCCCTGAGAGATTGTCAGTCTGTCAAACCCTCAGTCAGCCCAGAAGCTGAGAGACGCACTTGCACCCTGGGACACCATCAGGTCACAGGCTCCACAGTGTGGGCCGTTAGTTACCCTGCGCGTGTGTTTGAGCTGGTTATATATTGACTCATTTATTTTCAGGAACAGACCTAGAAACAGCTTGTGAGTTTTAAATTGTAATCACACAATTTCCTCTCTCCAGCCCCCTCTCTGCCCATCACCTGCTTATTATTCTAAACAAACCCAGGGCTGTCTCTCTGTCCTGCCGCCCTCACCCATGAGGCTCGGTCTCACAAGGGATTGGTTTGAGTCACTGATCTGAGCCGGGAGAGGAATCTGGCTGGGACTGGGTCTCAGTCCCTGGTGGGGATGGGGGGTGGAATAATTCCTGATTATTATCAAGTCGTACAGTTATTTTACCGCATGGAAGGAGGTAATTGTGTCTGTGACATCTCTCTGTAAGAGCTAACCATTTAGTCTCGCTGCCCTTCACCTTCACCAGGTAGGGACAGGAGTGGGTATTGTGAGCAAGCGCTCTGAGATGCTGCCATGCGTGAATGTCGCTGTATAAATGCTAGCTGTTGTTGTTGTCCACCCTGTGAGGGCTTGGTGGGGGGTGGAGTGGCAGGGGGACAACTCCCTTCTGTGCCTAGGAGTGACTTTGTGAAACAAGGTTAAATGGTTTGACATGTATTTAGTTTGATATTTCCTGGAGTGCCAGTGTGGGCCGGGCAGTTTACGATGGAGGAAATATCAGGTTGATAATACAGAAGGATTTTTTTAAGATGATAATCTTACATTCCTTCCTGCTTCCTTGTCCAGGTAGCTGCAGGTGGCCTGAAATTTCACCCAGTCTTAGCCTGTCAGACTGTTTCATTTTAAAATTTAAAGTTTGCCAGACAGCGCTCTCAATGGCAAGCTGTGTGGTTTTAGCTGGTTAGACTCCAGCAGTTACCCCAACGCACACTCTGGAGTCTCTAAGCCTTGGCTCTTGTCAACCTGCCCTTAATACTTTCCAGAATTTGGTAAGCAGGATACGTCCCTCCAGAGAGAGTGCATTCCATTCCAGACACTGTGGAAATTCCCTTGTGTAGGCGGCATAAATATGCAGAAATCTGTCTGGTTTCTATATTCCTGAGCACAGTGATGGGTTTCCGTGTGGCTCTGACACTAGCTGATCAAAACAAAACACAAAGCCAGGCTGTGAGCTGGTTTCCCAGAATAAACACTGTGAACAGACCCCACCAGGCAGGGCCACACCCATTGTCTTCTGTCTCAAGTTACACAAGTAAAATTTGATTCATTTCTGATGAAATGATTTAAGGGAAAAGCCTGATTCATTGTGTGGGGAAGAGGAAGAGAAATCAGAGCCGCGCTGGATGGCAGTCAGGGGGGATGGTTTGCCAACACTCGTGGGAGAAACTGTGGAGTCACAATAACTTTGGAGTAAGAGTGGGGCCGAATTTGTCAGCTCTTGTTCCTCTTTCCTGATGACTATATATACAGCAGGAAGCTGCCCTCACAGTGCTAGTTCAGCACTGACATTGGCTACCTGCTCACAGCAAGCTGATTCTCACAGGCCGTCTTGTCGGGAGGGCACTGGTGGGTACAGCTACACAGTCGCTGATGTGATGAGTTTGGCACTTGGGGACTCTGTGGACATTTTGAGCAAATAAGCTGAGGAGTGAACGGGTGATGTTTAATGTAGGTAATTGAAAGGTAATGTATAAGGTGGATAATTGTAGGTACAATAGTCAGGAGAGGCAGGGAGTATGACATGTGTATTGATCTAAGTGTATTGGCTCTAAGTGTTTTTAGGTACTGCTGTGTGTGTCACTAGGAACAAATGACTAGGTTGTGAGCTGCGGTTCGAGGTCAGTAACTAACACTGTGTTTATAGCGCGGGATTCGGAGTCTGGGATCGTAAGTGAGAGAGAGCGCTGCTCTGTTCCAGATAAGATACATTACCTTCCCAACTTGCCTTGCTTTCCTCAGGCACCGATCCAAATCATATGCTGCAGGTTTCATTTAAAACAAACTTGCTTTGTTTTCTGTGGGTTTTGTTATCTTGTGGTGCGGAGCAGCTGATCAGTCTTATGCCAATTTGGAACCGATGCCAATACCTTTATTCAAGCGAAAACCTATCACACAGTTGAGGTGACAGCCCGGCTTAGCTGGTAACACTCTCTCTCGCCTCTGAGTCTGAAGGTTGTGAGTTCAAGCCCCACATCGGGAACCTTGAACTTGCCGTCTAGGTTGATGCTCCTCCAGTGCGGTGCTGGAGACGCTGCATTGTCAGAGGTGCTGTCCTTCGGATGAGGTTAAACCGAGTTCCCATCTGTGCCTGTTCAGGCAGACGTTAAAGATCCTGTAGCACTGTTGGAAAAGATATGGGAGTTTTTAAACTCCCCCCATATTCCCCCCTCCACCCCCCCAAGATATGAATGAACCGCTTCTCCCTCTCCCAGAATAAATTGCTCTTTTTCTGGCTTTCCTGTAGTTAGGCACTTTAGTTGATGAGGTCATGGTTTAGATTGAACAAAAGCCGTTGTGTGGAGAGTGTAAAACAAGAGGGATGTGAGCCACCTGGACAGTGGGCTGATGCAGTGAGAATAGGGTTAAAGTGATACGGAGCGCCACGTTAGTCTCCTGTTACTGTGCTTGTGCACGCTCTGTGATCTTTCCTGTTCACACTGCGCCCTTTGTTAGCCAGGGCTTTCAGAGCTGCCTGTGTAATCCGATCTAAATCTGAAATGCCATTGAGGCAGTGACGAGATTACTGAGGTTTAAAAGTTTTTTATCAATGAATTCAGTGTTTATTTCTTTGAGAGCGAGAGAGAGAGAGAAGCGATGTAATTGTGGAGTCAGCAATTTCTTGTGACGCACTGAGTGACCTTCGTGGGCGAGTGCTATCGCCACCTTGTGCCCCTGATCACTGACTGACTGACTGACTGACCAGATAAGGCTTTGCTTGTGGGAACGGTTTCACTGATTGCAATGTCACTTCTCTCTGGCATGCAGGTTGTATTACTGAAATGCCGAGCACATCGATTGGAAGTTTTGGGAAGAAGCTGATCCGCAGGCGGGTGGTGGACTGCTCCTTGGATGAGACACGCTTTGCCCGATGCCTGACAACGCTGGACCTGGTGGCGTTGGGTGTGGGCAGCACACTGGGGGCGGGCGTGTACGTTCTCGCTGGAGAAGTAGCCAGGGACAAGGCTGGTCCCGCCATCGTCCTGTGTTTCCTGATTGCAGCGCTGGCCTCTGTGCTCGCTGGCCTGTGTTATGCAGAGTTTGGGGCCAGGGTTCCCAAGACGGGCTCTGCTTACCTGTACAGCTACGTGACCGTGGGCGAGATCTGGGCCTTCATCACCGGCTGGAATTTAATCTTATCGTACGTCCTGGGTAAGTGTGTCCCTTAGGCTGGCTGCCTGCCTGTCACACAGCCTCTGCTGTGGTCTGGTTGTCACACCCTCCTGCGTAAACCTCGCAAACATGTGTACGCAAGTGTGTGTGTGTGTGCTAATGTGTGTGCGTGTGTGACAAAGCTGCTTGTGACGGGTGTGCTGTGTGTGTTCTCAGGCACGGCCAGTGTGGCTCGGGCTTGGAGCTCTACATTTGACAACCTGATCGAGCAGCGGATTTCTAGCTTCTTCGGGAAGTACCTGCACATGAACCTCCCCGGGATCCTGGCCAAGTATCCTGACATCTTTGCTGTGATCCTCATCCTACTCCTCACAGGTCAGCCTCAATAACTACCCTAATATCTCCAGGGAATCAATTACAGGCATCTGTCTCCCCAGTGCCAGGGGCCACCGAGGAATTTTATTCTTCCTACTCAGCTGTACAGTTCTGGGTCGGAGGTTGTGAGTTCGAGCTCCCCATTGGGGCTCACAGTCTCAACTTGTGTCGCAGTGTGGATAGGGGCAGTGTGTGCTAGTGCGGGGGTGGGGGAGGGTGCAGTGTGCATGCAGGGGGAGGGGGCAGTGTGCGTGGGGGGAGTTCTGTTGGAAAAGAGAAGGGAGTTTGCCTTCCAAATCTTGGTTGGGATAATTAAGGAACAGAATGGGATCAGGAAAAGCGCAGCACTGGTTGAGACTGGAATTCCCAGTTTGGAATGAGAGTGGAGCAAGGGAAGGGCTGAGTTGGGCGGAAGGTCTGACTGTCAGCTGTCTGTTTCAGGTCTCCTGGCATTTGGAGTGAGTGAGTCAGCGCTGGTCAATAAAATCTTCACAGCCATTAACCTGGTGGTTCTCAGCTTTGTCATCATCTCCGGCTTCGTGAAGGGTGACGTGAAGAACTGGCAGCTGTCGGAGCTTGATTACAACCAGTCCCGACTGCTCCATGATAACTGGTGGGTGAAAGATCAGGGTTCCGCTCACACTGTCTGACGTGGCTGTCTGTGGTCAGTGCTAAAACTGACCTCTCCTCCTGGGGGATATTCAGCCAGGGCTGATGTTCAACATTTGGCTTGGGAAATGGAAGGGTGGATTTGGGGGCGGATGTGGGGGAAGAGAGACGAGCCAGGTGCGACCTAGAATCATAAAATATTACAGCACAGAAGGAGGCCATTCGGCCCATTGTGCCTGTGCTCTTTGATAGAGCTACCAATTAGTCCACTACCCCACTGTTCCCCATAGCTCTGCACATTCTTCCTTTTTAAGTACCTATCCAATTCCCTTTTGAAAGCTATTACCTAATCTGCTCCACGCTTTCATGCAGTGTATGAAATTATCTAATCTGCTCCACGCTTTCATGCAGTGGTGAAATCCAAAGATTTCTCCTCATCTCCACTCTAGTTCTTTTGTCAATTATGTTTAAGGCAGGTAATGTAGAGTAAGTGGGTCAGTGTGTAAGAGGAGAAGGAAGGCACTGAGCCCAGAGCTTGCCAACAGCGGCTCAATAGGAAATGTGAGATGATGATCTTTTCTGAGAGAGCCTGTGTATCTCTCTGAGTCTTTGTTACTGCACTCTCACGCGTGTGGCTGCAGGTGAGCCACGTGTATATGTGGAGCCAAGCTTTCCTCGCCTGGTGTCAGCACACGTACATCAGGGCCATTCCCTGTGGGGGGGTGTGGGGACAGGGAACCAGGTATGGCTTTGGAATGACACTCTGGATGCTATCCTGCGTGAGGGGAGCTACATAAGTGCAAGTTGTTGTTGTAGTTGACGTGCTCACTGCAGCAGTTAAAGCTTTACTCTGTCTATCGACAGCAATGACACCACAGAAACAGACGAGGGGTTTGGCTCGGGTGGGTTCCTGCCGTTCGGCTTTGTGGGGGTCCTGTCCGGAGCCGCCACGTGCTTCTATGCTTTCGTGGGGTTCGACTGCATCGCAACTACAGGTGAGAGCGGCCAGCGGTGCGGGGGAGGGGCGGTACCGCGGGAGGGGCGGTGCCCAAGCCAGTGGTGAGGTGGGGCCTGAGGTGGGGGTAGTGGGTGGAGCCAGAGGAGAGGCAGAGCTGGGGGGAAGGGGAGGGGGTCTAGGGCGGAGCTGGAGAGGGGCAGCGATAGGATCCCAGGATAGAAACTCCCGTCTCTTTCCAAACAGCACTGGGGGATCTTTAACGTCCTCCTGAACAGGGCACAGACGGGAGCTCAGTTTTCCATCTCAGCTGAAGGACGGCATCTCTGGCAATGTGTCCCCTCCCCCCAGTGCTGCGCTGGTGTGTCAGTGGAGACTAAGTTGAGGACATTGTGGCTCAATATTACATTTCCTTCTCTCGTGTTTCAGGTGAAGAAGCTAAAAACCCACAGAAATCCATTCCCATCGGGATCGTGGCTTCGCTACTCATCTGCTTCGTGGCTTACTTTGGGGTATCGGCTGCTCTCACCCTCATGATGCCTTACTACCTTCTGAACAAAGACAGTCCCATCCCCACCGCCTTCCAACACGTGAGGTGGGAGCCAGCCCGATACATTGTGGCTGTGGGGTCTCTGTGTGCACTCTCCACCAGGTAGGTTCCCCACTCCTCTCCCCCACCCTGCCTCCTGTCTCTCTCTCTTACCGACCTCCGCTTCTCTCTCTGTCCAAATCCTCATATGATGGGTTCAGCTTATGTTCTGAGTGCCGTCCTGTCATTCCAATTGTCCCACTGCGCGTTGCTAATAATTCCTCAGTGGGTTGTGTTGGGGTGTGGGCAGGCGAGGTCTTGGAAGGCTGCTGGAAGTTGGGTGGGTGGGGGTTGCGATGGCGGATGTTGGGGGTTGTGTTGGTGGGGTGGCCGATGCTGAGGGGGGTGTTGATGGTAACGCTGACAGCTGACTGTGTCTGCAGCCTCCTGGGCTCCATGTTTCCAATGCCGCGGGTGATCTATGCCATGGCCGAGGATGGGCTGCTGTTCCGCTTCCTCGGCAAAATGAACAATAAAACCAAGACCCCTGTCAACGCCACCATCATGTCCGGCCTCGTCTCCGGTGAGTCTGCTGCCCACTCGTCTGCTCTCTACTTCTCCTGCTGCCCCATCCTCCATCCCCCTTCACCCCCCACTCCTCCCCACCACCCTCCTCTCTCTCCACCCCCCCACCCCCATCCGTGATACTCTGTGAGCAGGAGCCCTGACCTGACGTGTTCTCTCCTCGCCAGCTGTCATGGCCTTGCTGTTTGACCTGCGGGATCTCGTTGACTTGATGTCTATTGGGACGCTGCTGGCCTACTCATTGGTGGCTGTGTGTGTGCTCATCCTCAGGTCAGTGTCCACCGCGCTCGCTCTCTCCCTCCTCACTCACGACATTCCCTCTTCACTCCTGGCATTTCCTCACATTACCCCTGGTAAAGTGATCCACCAGTCAACTAAAGACCGGGTTCCTACTTACCTCTAGGTAAACAGAGACGTGTGTGTGTGGAATAAGGAAACTTGGCTAAGGTCTCACACCACCCGGGAATCGTGCCCTTGTCCTCTCGCTTGCGAGGAGAGCGCGCTAACCACTGTGCTACAGCAGTGAGATTGACACCGGTGGCTGTGTTTTGTCGGCAGGTATCAGCCCAATCAGCTGGGTGAGGAGCAGCCCAGGCTGCAGCTCAGCGACCGAGGACAGAACACAGAGAAGAGCTCGCTGCTCAAACAGCTGTTTAACCCGGACAACACAACCCCCACCCAGCGCTCAGGACAACTCGTCTACATCTGTGTGGGAATTCTATGTGAGTCCCTGTGTGGAAATTCTGTGTGGGAGGGTTGCTGAACTTCCGGGTAAAGAGGAAAGTCTTGAGATGGGCCTTGAAGGAGGCGAGGGAGAAAGCACGGGCTTGAGATGGGCTTTGAATGTGTGGGGAGGGACGATGAGGAAAGGGACAGACTCCAGGAGAGAGGTGAAAGCTGATTCTCATTGTATTAATGTTTGTTTGTGGTTTGCCTCACAGCGATGGTGCTAACTGCAATGTGTATCATCATGGCCTCCTGTATGCAGCAGCTGCTGGGAGGCCATGAGCTCTGGCTCACCACCTTCCTGCTGCTTGCCCTGATCGCGATCGTCATCACCGTCATCATCTGGAAACAGCCCGAGAGCAACGTCTCGCTCACCTTCAAGGTTAGCCTCTCTCTCTCTCTGAGTCTGAGTGGCTTGGCACGCTCCGCTGTGTGTGTGATAGTGTGTGAACATATGCGTGTGTTCAGTGTTTTGCTGTGTGTGTGTGTGTTGCTCAGTGTTTTGCTGTGTGTGTGTGTGTTGCTCAGTGTTTTGCTGTGTGTGTGTGTTGCTCAGTGTTTTGCTGTGTGTGTGTGTGTTGCTCAGTGTTTTGCTGTGTGTGTGTGTGTGTGTTGCTCAGTGTTTTGCTGTGTGTGTGTGTGTGTGTTGCTCAGTGTTTTGCTGTGTGTGTGTGTGTGTTGCTCAGTGTTTTGCTGTGTGTGTGTGTGTGTTGCTCAGTGTTTTGCTGTGTGTGTTGCTCAGTGTTTTGCTGTGTGTGTTGCTCAGTGTTTTGCTGTGTGTGTGTGTGTGTGTTGCTCAGTGTTTTGCTGTGTGTGTGTGTGTGTGTGTTGCTCAGTGTTTTGCTGTGTGTGTGTGTGTGTGTTGCTCAGTGTTTTGCTGTGTGTGTGTGTGTGTGTTGCTCAGTGTTTTGCTGTGTGTGTGTTGCTCAGTGTTTTGCTGTGTGTGTGTGTTGCTCAGTGTTTTGCTGTGTGTGTGTGTGTTGCTCAGTGTTTTGCTGTGTGTGTGTGTGTGTTGCTCAGTGTTTTGCTGTGTGTGTGTGTGTTGCTCAGTGTTTTGCTGTGTGTGTGTGTGTGTTGCTCAGTGTTTTGCTGTGTGTGTGTGTGTGTTGCTCAGTGTTTTGCTGTGTGTGTGTGTGTTGCTCAGTGTTTTGCTGTGTGTGTGTGTGTGTGTTGCTCAGTGTTTTGCTGTGTGTGTGTGTGTTGCTCAGTGTTTTGCTGTGTGTGTGTGTGTGTTGCTCAGTGTTTTGCTCTGTGTGTGCTCAGTGTTTTGCTGTGTGTGTGTGTGTTGCTCAGTGTTTTGCTGTGTGTTGTGCAGGTGCCGCTGCTCCCAATCCTACCTCTGTGCAGTATCTTCATCAACATCTACCTGATGGTCATGCTGGATTTAGCCACCTGGGCTCGCTTTGGTGTCTGGATGATTTTAGGTAAATATTTACCTTGAAATTAAGAGCGGCAACAGAAATAGACCTGCAGTGAACAAGAAAAAGGGTGGGGGGGAGGGGGGAGAGGTGGGGGTGGGGGGAGGCGAGAGGTGGTGAGTGGGGGGGTTTGTGGGGGACAAGAGGGGGGGGGGTGGGGCAAGAGGTGGGGGGTTGTTCCATGTAAAGAAATGGTCACGGCTTTAAAAGGAAATTGACAAATATTTGGGAAGTTAAAATGTACGGAAGTGTGTATCCATGTGGGGGGTAGGGAGGGGGTTAAGTGGGAGTGAACACAGAGAGCTGGCACAGCCTGGGTGTACTGAATGGCCACTTTCTTTGGCTGAAATTCTATAAAAAGGTAGATGATAAGAATATGTGTTCTGGTCTGACTGCAGTGTTCCCTTCCCGCAGGTTTCCTCATTTACTTTGGTTATGGAATCTGGTACAGCTCGGAGGGGCAGAGCGGCCCCCACAGCCCCGGGGAGGCCGGCAGCACCGAGAAAACCCAGAAGCTGCTGGACACCACTCCCAGAAAGTCCCTCGATGTCAAAACCATGGAGTCCTCCACAGTTTAAATACAGAGCAGGGAATAGGGGCGGGAGAGTGGGGGAATGCTGGGGAGGGTAGAGTGGGACAGGAGTGGGAGGGGATAAATCCCTGCTCTACAGGAGTCGGCGCAGAACTTTTGTCTGTCACTGGGGATTTGACTGACGAGGGTCTGCGTTTCATTGCACAGAGTCGGGAATGGCTCTGCTGCTGGCAATGTGGGTTCAGTGCCCGGCGGCCATGCCACCGGCTACACATTAACACACGGTAACCACAGATGTTCGCCCGGAACATTTAACTTATTTTATCACCACACCCACAACCACTGGACAGTGTTAGAGGCCTCATCAACCCCCCCCTCCCCACCTCCCGCACACAGTTACCGCAGTCTGCACTGACCCGGTGCAACTTTCATGCCAGAGCCTGGCACTGGCTGCCATGGCATGTGCCCGGTCCAGACTGCACATTTTATACAAGGTTCAAGGAGTGTGTGGGTGGGGGGTTAGTCAGCCCCCCACTTCCTTTTTATACCTTCTCTACAGCAGTAGAGATGTCCTGCCCTGCTCCCGGCTGCCGATTACTACAACTAAAGCTGCTTTAGTGCCTGCTTCAGTGGGTGCCCCGTCTCACACGTCACCGAGGGTGGTTGGGCAGTGTTCCCCACCTGCCTGCCCTCCCCACGCCCACCTGCCCGGGACGGGAACAGCGACTGGTCCGAGTTGCCCAATCTGAAACCTGCTCCGCAGTGACTGCCCCGAGTATTGTACGCACAGTGGGTCCCTCACTGTTTAATTGTCTGAACGGTGATATCAATATTATAGAAGTGTATATATACATTTATTGTGTAAAATTCTATCCGTGTTATGTGGATGTATTTACCCCCAGGCCTTCCTGCCACAGCGCCGGCCTGGCAGTTTTACACTGTGATGGGGGCTGAGGGGTGAAGGAAATTAGTCGTAACGCACATTGTAAAGCGATATTGTCCTCACAAGCCCTGGGTGGTGGGGGGGGGATGTTTAACTGCTGACGCTCCCTGTAAATCTCCTGTACTGTGTGGTGTGAATGTCACACCTTGTTACATTCAAAAGGACTGGTGATGGTGACGGGGGATGGAGGGGGGTGAGTGAGGGGCTAACAGGAAACCTATCGGGCCATTTATCTCCATTTAATAAAGAGAAAGTTGGGAACGAAGCGCTGTGGGACGCTCGCTGTTTGGGAGGTTAATCCAGACACGAGTGGCTGCAAGAAGCTGCCTGTAGAGGCCTCCCTCCCTGCTGTGTAAACTGCACCATTACCCTCTCAGGTACAATGGAGCCATCGTTAGTCTGCTCAGAAGAACCTGCCCATTCCCTGGGTTGTGTGAGTGGCCACAGCTGCTGAGGAGGTAAATCAGCCAAATCCCATCCCATTACCTTCTCCAGGTTCTGCTGGTATGGAAGTTGGGGATTGGTCTGGGATGTGATACCCCTCACTCTCCCCGCCCCAGTCCCAATATTTGCAAAGAAATATTTTGTGTAAAAAAAAACAATTTGGGAAAACTGATCTTGTATTGTAAATATTTCTAAAGTGATGACTATTATATATTCTATAGATTACATTTAGCTCAGTAATCACTCGAGTGCCTGTATAGAAGATGGCTTTACAGAGCCAGCCTGTTCATGTCTGTAGCTGTATATACGTCAGAATGTCTGTATCATATGTATAAAATTGGCTGATGTAATTATTTTTTTAGTGCTATTTTATTTTAGACCGGATTGGATTGTTAATAAATCAGAACACTTACACCTGGTCGGTCTCATTTAAAACTGGTTCAAACAGGAGCTTACTCAACCGGGTTTGTCTTTCACACGTTAACAAGCTGATACTCCACCGTCTCCAAGAGGTCCGGTGTAGTAACACCAGGTGAAAGTGATGTAACCTGGAGATCTCCTGGTCAGGAACAAACTACTATCTCTCTTCCAAGAGTTTGCACTATCTTTAATTCCCAACCGGAACGTAAAACAAACATTTTACAATATTTCCTTTACATATTAAAACAAATTACACGACAAAGAAACCAACTCGGTCAAAACGCTGCAGAGAGTCTCACAGAGATTGCTGCCGAGTGTAGTGACTGTTTGTAAACAAACAGCAGCTGTGAAGCGAGTGACCATTGCAGGGATTCCACCAATGGAGCCACAGGTGAGACCGTTGGTGTTGGTCGGAGGCCGTGTGTGGGCGGTCAGTGCAGACTCGGCCTCTCAGCCCTATCTCGGCTCAGCTTTATGTCGGTGTCTGTCTCCCTCCCGGTGTCGCTTGTGCTCTCGGTCTTTGCTTCTGTATCTCTCTCTCTCCCTCTCTCCGTCCCGCTTTTCCCTTCCCTCATCTCGCCCCCCCTCTCCCTCCCTCGCTCTCTCTGCCGGTCCCGGTCCCGGTACCGGTACCGATCCCGTTGCCAACCATCCTTGAATCTCTCTCTGGACCCCGCCCGCTCCGGTTTGCCCACTTGCCCCTCCACGTACAGGGCGGGCAGGTGGATGGGTTTCCTGAAAGGCCGGTCTCGGCCCCCGAACCTCAGCTGTCCCGACTCTTTCTTTCCCCCCAAACCACCTCCGAACCTGCGGGGCATCCACCCCTTCAGCACCCGCTCCAGCTCGAAGTCCACGAACAGCTCGTGCTGATCCACCAGCAGTTTGTTGGCGTCGCGATGCGCCTTCACCAGTGACCGCTCCTCCCGGTACTCGATGAAGCCGTAGCACTTCGAGAAGCCGGTGACCAGGTCCCGCACCAACCGGAGGCGCCGCACATCCCCGAATCGGGAGAAGGTGTCCCTCAGCTTCTGCTCTGTGGTCTGTGGGTTGAGCCGCGCCACAAACAGCGTCAGGTGCGGGTCTCCCGACACCCCTTTGTTGGGCCGGTAGTTGGCGGCAATGGCCCGCGACACGGCTCGGTCGTGGGGCTCCGCGTCCGTCCCATCGATGCTCCCCGCCTTCAGCGGCGCGTAGTGCTGAGCGATGGGCGTCCAACCCTCCTTCATGGCCTGAAAACAAACCCCAGGCCTCAGGGAGATACCTCCACAGTGCCCCCCACGGCCCCCCCTCCCAGTGCCCCCCCGTCCCCCATCCCCCCCCCTCCCAGTGCCCCCCTCCCCCGTACCCCCCACCCCCAGTGCCCCCCCCTCCCCAGTGCCCCCCAGTGCCCCCCCCCGGCCTCCCCAGTGCTAACGCCAACCCGGAGGGGGCACCGTCCTCACCGCCAGGAGCCAGAAGGCTGTGGGGCTGAGCTCAGCTCAGGCTGAGGCTCCGGAGGGGAGGGGCTGGAGTGAGGGAGGGAGGAGGAGGGGGTCTATACCCACATTTCGGGGCCACAAGTGTTTTTCTTCCCTCAAATTTGTAATAAAATAAACTCACAAACCGCCGCTCACCAACAGTGCAGCTTCAGGTCCCCCCGAGCACCGCCCCGAGCACCGCCCCCCCCCCGAGCACCGCCCCCCCCCCCGAGCACCGCCCCCCCCCGAGCACCAGCCTCAGGTCCCCCCGAGCTCCGGCTCCGGCACTTTGGTTCCTCCTCAAATCCGTTCCCACCCCGAGCCCCGCCCACCCCAAAGCCCCTCCCACACAGAGCCCCGCCCATCCCAAGCTCCTCCCACACATAGCCACACCCACCCTAAGCTCCTCCCACATATAGCCACACCCACCTTAAGCTCCTCCCACATCAAGTCCCGCCCACCCCAAAGCTCCTCCTACACAGAGACCCTTCCATCCACCGCTCCGCCCCCCCCCCCCCCCCCCCCCATGTGCTATAAAAGTATCAGTCCCTCACCCCAGTCCCGGGATTGCTGTGATGTTTATTCCTGTTCACGTCCTCTGAGCAGTGTCTGGAGTCCGTTTCCCAGCGCTTCACAGGATGTACTATAAAGTGCAGTGACTGTGTGTTTTGTGGGCGATGATGATGATGATGCGCAGCCGTTGAAGCTGTGCCGTTGTGGCCTCGGCTGCACAGGAAATCCCGGCTCAGAGCGGATGAGAGCCTTTATTATGGCTGTTTATATTTAGAGCTGTCTGAGCGGTTTTCCTGGCTGCTCTCCCAGGTCCGCCCCACTCTGTCTCTGCCTGTTTCCGTGTCCGGTAACCCCACTGTCCTGTCTGCCCGCCCGCCCGCCCGCCCAGTGCCCAGTGCCAGTGCCCAGTGCCAGTGCGGGCAGTGTGTGTGTGAGGAGGGACCTGCAGCCGAGCTAAGTCCATTCTGCACCTGAGACCATCACAAAGTGTCCCCTGGGAGTGTCTGATGCTTATCCTGTAAACCCCCCACCCCCCACCTCTGTAACGTGTGCCGGCATGGTCAAGGTTAAGCTGTGCACCCCCCACCTCTGTAACGTGTGCCGGCATGGTCAAGGTTAAGCTGTGCACCCCCCACCTCTGTAACGTGTGCCGGCATGGTCAAGGTTAAGCTGTGCACCCCCCACCTCTGTAACGTGTGCCGGCATGGTCAAGGTTAAGCTGTGCACCCCCCACCTCTGTAACGTGTGCCGGCATGGTCAAGGTTAAGCTGTGCACCCCCCACCTATGTATTGCTGATATAGAGTAATAATAAATCGATCACTTCAGTCCATGACTGTTTGTGGGGACGCTGCTGCGCGCAATTGCCTACTGTGTTTCATCCACAAATATAGTCAATTCACTTTACAGTGTATCCTGTGAAGCGCTTTGAGACGTCTCGACGACGTGATCAGACGCTGTATCAAATGCCAGGATTATTATTATTATTATTATTGGAGTGACGGGCGCTCTGGGACGCTCTCCTGCATGAGGTTCGCTATATAAATGCAAGTTGTTGTTATTGTTAACAACCAAAGATCGAGGTGTGAGGCAGAGAGAAGTGTAACAGAATCTGAGGCTATTCCCCCTCACGCCCACAAAACACTCCCACCAACACCCCTCCGGGGGCGGGGGGGGGGAGGGGGTTAGTGGGGGGGGTTGTGGGGGTGAGGGGGACTTTGTTGTGTTTTCCCTGTGACTGGTGTAGGGAGTGTGAGCAGAGCGGGGACGCCTCCAACCAGTGACACACACACACAGAGGTTTGTCCGGGATTGACCCCCGGGCGGCTGACAGCCTCCGGGTGTGGGGCAGAGCCGGAGATCGAGAGGCAGGTTTGCTGGTGTTAAACTCACACACACTCCCCCTCTCGCCCTCTATTTCCCTCTCTCTCTCCCTCTCTCTCTGACACATCAGCTCCTGCAAGATGTCCTCTGCTGCACCTTGTGATCAGGTATGTCCAGCCCCGGCCTTCCCCGCACTGGCACGTCTCCCAGTCTCGGGTGTGTCTGTGTGTGTAGGTATGTGTGTGTGGTGTCGGTGAGATGGGGTATATGTGTGTGTATGTGTAGGGGGGGCGGTGTATATGTGTAGGGAAGGTGTATATATGTGAAGGGGGCTGTATATGTGTGTGTAGGGGGGTGTATTTGTGTAGGGGGTTGTATATATGTGAACGGGGCTGTATATATGTTGCGGGAGTGTATACATGTGTTGGGGAGGTGTATATATGTGTCGGGGGGTGTATATATAAGGGGTGGGGAGTTTATTTATGTGTGAGGGGGTGTATATATAAGGGGTGGGGGTGTATATATGTGTCGGGGGGTGTATATATAAGGGGTGGGGGTGTATATATGTGTCGGGGGGTGTATATATAAGGGGTGGGGGTGTATATATGTGTCGGGGGGTGTATATATAAGGGGTGGGGAGTTTATATAAGTGTAGGGGTGTGTATATATAAGTGTGGGGAGTTTATATATGTGGGGGGTGTATATATAAGGGGTGGGGGGTGTATATATGTGGGGGGTGTATATATAAGGGTTGGGGGGTGTATATATGTGGGGGGTGTATATATAAGGGGTGGGGGGTGTATATATGTGGGGGGTGTATATATAAGGGGTGGGGGGTGTATATATGTGTTGCCTGGGTTTAGGGTGAAAATAATCCTCACTTGATGGAGAGAGAGGACAAGGTTATGGTCTGTGAGCGTTGACTGGACTCAGGTACCTGGTGGCTGAGCTCACATACACAGGGGAGGAAGGTGACATCTCTGAGGATGACTGCCAGCGGATTGTTTTCTTAAATGGATTTGCATTAAACTAAAGCTACTTTCCTGGTACCTTTAGGAGATGGTGTGAAACACAGATAACAAAGGAAGCATTGTCTCTTATCTGATCTATACTGTAATGGGCTCTGAGAGGGATAAAGGAATTTTTGTGTTCGCGCGTGTGTGTGTCCTTCAAAATCAGTGACGATGGACAGTCAGGGACACAGACAACATGGTTTTGAGATGTAACATGTCGGGATTTGGAATGACATAGTCTAAGCTGATGCTCCAATGCAGCGCTGGGGGAGGAGGTGAGTTGCATTGTCAGAGGTGCCATCTTCGGATGAGACGTTAAACCGAGGTCCTGTCTGCCTGTTCAGGTAAAGATCCTGTGGCGCTATTCGAAAAGAGAATGCAGTTTCTCTCTCTCCTGCCAACAATCCCCAAAATAAATTTGGTTACTCAATCCACGAGTGTTTGTGGGACATGGCTGTGTGCAAATGGCTGCCGCGTTTTGCCCTGAAAGTGCACAGTCACTGCACTTTACTGTATATTCTGTGACGTGATAGGGCACTATATCAAATACAAGGATTATTATTATTTATTAAGATTGCTGTAGTGAGATTCCTCGGAGAGTGATTTCTCTCTCTCTCTGCACTCGGAGCCAGTGTTCTCTGGGCTCAGGGGGAGTGTGTTGTGGCCGTGCTGCCCTGTTCCTGGTTTGCTGTGTGTCAGTGGGTGACCTGCTTGCTCGTATGGTTGGCTTGACCGAACAAACTCTCTGTCTCCACAGCCACTCGCAGCCGGTGAAAACCTCCTGTTAGACCCTGCTCCGATGCCAGAGGTGATGCCAGCCAGGGACACGCAGGAACAGGTGAGTAAACATTTTGGTTATAGCTTTCGATATAGCGCCTCATCACATCATTGAGACGTCTCAAAGAGCTTCATGGAATATACTGTACAGTGAATTGACTGTACATTTGGTGGACAAAAGCCAATTGCAACAAACAGTCATGGATTGAGTGACCACATTATTATATTTTGGGGGAGGGATTATTAGCCCCCACAAAGTGATCCTCCAATTGACTAACAACCAGGTTCCTACTTACTGCTCGATAAACAGAGGTGTGTGGAGTAAGGAGACCTGCCTAAGGTTTTGCCCTGCCCGGGAATTGAACCCAGGGCCTCTTGCTTGTGAGGCGAGAGCACTAACCACTGAGCTACAGAACTCCAAGATCATAGTGGTGTATCAGGAGTGTGCTGACCACACTGTGAGATTCACACAGGGATGAGGGGACATGTGGATGTAAACTTAATATCCAGTTACTGGGACATTCTTGGAGCTGGTCCCTGTGGCTGTTTGCCGTGGCAGCTGTGTCTGTCTGTTCGTCTGTCTGGGTGCCTTGCTGTGTCTGTCTGTCTATTCGTGTGCGTCTGTCTGTCTGTCTGTCTGTCTGGGTGCCTTACTGTGTGTGTTTGTCTGTTGGGGTGCCTTGCTGTGTGTGTATGTCTGTGTGTGTGTGTGTGTGTGTCTGTCGGGGTGCGTTCCTGCGAGCAGGGCAGGCTGTGGCTCTAGCCCTGATTAAGATGCTGGGTGTGTTTGTCAGCGTGTGTCACTGCCCACATCTCCTCTGTGACAATATGATTGTCCTGGGCTCAGTGTGAGCGGCTCTTGTCTGCCTCGAACAGCTGGCTCTGAGGGGCCGCCTGCCACAGGCTCGGGCTTTGCTTCAGCCCATTGTTCCCGCACAGTCCCTGTTTGTGGCTGTCTGTGACCAGTGGCACCAGTCAGTGTGAACCTTATCTCCACTCACAGTCGTCTCATTCCCCACTTCCATCCCTAGAGCTACAGAGTCACCACTTATACAGCAAACACGTACCATGTGATTCCAGACCTTTGGGGAGTGTGGGGGTGGGGGGCCCACGCTGGTCCTGTTTCTCCAGCCTTCACTGCCTCCCGCACTTCCCCCGGTGTCTGACCATCTCGGGGTGTGAGATGTCAACATCGGGAGGAATTGTGGAAAACTCTTAAATACGGGCTCTGTTGGAAGCTGTTTTTTGACATGTTTTTAAAAGAGAAGCCATCTCCTCAATAGGAGTTGAGGTACAGATCAGCCGGGATCTGATAGAGTGACAGAACAGGCTCAAGGCACTGAATGGCTCTCCCTGTTCCTATGTTCCCATGCTGCGGATTCGGGCAAAACGGGAGAACCTCCTGGGAGGTCACCGTGATAATAACATGTACTGGTCAGGACTGCTCCCTGTCCCCATGTCGCACACAGGCTCCAGCCCTGCTCTGGACTGTACCAACTGGCCGGCCCTCTCCTATATTGTAAGGAAAGATGAAGTTCTCCTGACTCCCTGCTATCCTGGCTCGCATCCCCTCAATTGAATTAACAGCTGGAATGTGAGTTGTCTGTGTATGTCATTGTGTGGGTGTGGCATTTCTAATTCTCTCTCTCTAATTCTCTTTCTCTCTCCAACTCTCTCTCTCACCGTCTCTCTCTCTCAATCTCTTCCTCCCACCCAACCCCTTTCTCAACTCTCTCTCTCCCTAATTCTCTCACCCTCTCTCTCTCTCTCTCTCTCTGATACAGATAAACTTGCGCCTTATCCTAGTGAGTGGGAAGACCAAGGAATTCCTGTTTTCTCCGAATGATTCAGCCGTGGATGTCGCCAAACATGTTTATCAAAACTGGCCAATGGGTACGTGTTGGGGAGCATGTGTGCGTCTGTGTGTGAGGGGGTCTGCGGGTGTGAGGGGGTCTGTAGTGGGGGTTGCCCTCTCTTCCCACCCCCACCAGCCCCACATGCCTTTTCCATTACAAATTCTTGTCTAATTCCTCTGGGCTCAGCCCCACCCCCCAGCCTCACCCTGGGGCCTGCCCTGCCATGGCCGCTGGTGACCTCGGTGTGTGTGTGTGTTTGCAGGTTGGGAAGAGGAGCAGGTCAGCAGCTCCGACATCCTGCGCCTCATTTACCAGGGACGCTTTCTACACGGCAATGTCACACTGGGGGGTAAGTCACAGTGTGGGGTCAGTGAGGGTGTGAGTCACTGGGTGTCAGTGGGGTCAGCAGTGTCCGTGCTGTGGTTTTGGCTGTGGGTGTCTGATTTCCAGTTGGCACACCAGCCGCCCTCCAGTGTTCCTGTGCGCTCGGTCCTGTCTGTTCCTCCAATGGTCACTCACTCTCTGGGACACGTCTCTCTCCACAGCCCTGAAGCTGCCGCCCGGCAGGACCGCAGTTATGCACCTGGTTGCCAGGGAGACACTGCCGGAACCCAGCTTCCAGGGTAAGGCTTCATCACCTCCCCACACTTGCCAACAAAACCCATCACCGTGATCAGCTGGTGTCTGTCACACACCGAAACCCATCACCATGATCAGCCGGTGTCTGTCACACACCGAACCCCATCATCGTGATCAGCCGGTGCCTGTCACACACCGAACCCCATCATCGTGATCAGCCGGTGCCTGTCACACACTGAAACCCATCACCGTGACCAGCCCGTGCCTGTCACACACCATAACCATCTCTCTGTGCCTCGTTTGTGTGTGTGTGCCTGTGTCTCTCTGAGTGTATCTCTCTGTGTATTTCTCTGTCTCTATGAGTCTCTCTGTCTATCTCTCTGTGTGTTTCTCTGTCTGTCTCTCTGAGTCTCTGTGTGTCTCTCTGTTTGTCTCTCTGAGTCTCTCTGTCTGTCTCTCTGTGTGACAGGTAAAAGGAACCGGGAGAAGGCGGGGGAGAGGAGCTGTTGTACCATTTTGTGAGGTCGGAGCAGTCGCTTCGCTCATGGACAAACAGATTTTTTGTTTAGGACTTTTCTTGGAATCCCAGAGACGGGGAATGAGCATCATTACTGTGGCGTATCTGCACCAGGCCAGAACTTTGTCTCATTATCACAGTCTATCTGCTGGCGATGGGAGCCAGGCTGGGTTGGGGATGGGGCTGGGGCTGGGGGTGGGGGTGGGTCAGGGAGCTTGCTCGCTCACTCTCAATGTCCTGCTCTTTGCTGGCTGCTATCTTTCTCTGGTTCTCGTGGGGAAAGCTTCAGAGTTCAGTTTAATGGGAATGTTTACAATGTATTGATATATTTTGGGACAGTTTGGGATCTCTGGTGGTGGGCTACACAGAGGTCCTGGCCAGAGCCGCACTGAGCCCACACTGTCCGTCTGTCTGCTCAATTACTGATCTCAATGGAGGGAGGGGGCAGGATTACGGTTTGCTTCAGCTCCCCCCCCCCCACCCCGTTAAGGGTAGGGATATGCTGGTCAGGTCAGTGTCTGTCAGTCAGTGTTTATTGGTGACAATCTGGGCTTCCAGAGACTCCTCACTGCGTCCTCAGCTGTTAGGGCATAACGTCCAGTTACTGGCCAGACACCCGGCAGCTACACTGCACTTGGTCACGTGTGTGGCCCGCGTTGGTCATGTATGTGGCCCGAGTTGGTCATGTGTGTGGCCCACGTTGGTCATGTGTGTGGCTTCCCGACTTGTAAGCGCTGTGTTAATTGTAAAAGATTGTCTCCTCGTCCCTGCGGGGAGCCGTGGGTGTGAGATTGAGTGGCCTGTGCTCAGCTCCACCTCCCCTCCTGGCCTCACAAACACTTTTCACCCAATCTGTAAGAGGGAAAATGGATCACTACAATTGTGAGCACATGTGTCACACATCCAGAGTAAGAGAGAAACAAAACAAATGTTATATTCTTTGTAGGTGAAACTCTGGCTTCTTTGTCTAATCAGAGGAAAGAGAGTTTGTGTGTAATAAACTGACTCCTGAAGACTGGTGAGAGTAGGGCATGGATCATGTAACACACTAACTAACGCACGTGTGGGGATGTGGCCATAGTGAAACGTGTAGGGCCCTCGGCACTGCTCCGGGCGGGAATGTTCGCTTTGAAACTCTTGTAGAAAAGAAGCTTTTGAATTTGTTCAAATGTATAAAAACTCAAAATAATAATTAAATAATTGTAATACACGGGGTGCAAAACTTTGTCAATCCGCGCTTTTGTGTCTGCCCCCCCCACTGTGTGTCTACCCCTTCACTGAGTGCCTCCCCCCTTCCCACTGTGTGTCTCCCCCATCTCCCACTGTGTGTCTGCCTCCCTTACTGTGTCTGCCCCCTCGCTGTGTGTCTCCCACCGCCCCACCCCAGCCCCCGGACGCCTACAATGTGCCACCTATGGCTATTAAGAGAATGACTATTTGGAATATTAAAAGCCACAGAACCAGGAGAAACTCCATTTTCCTCCCGTCCAGTTCTGAAGATGATTTTGCCTGAGATGGCGGTGTGGCTGGAATCGTATCCACATCCATGACTTTGTCCCAAAATGTGATTATCATATTATAACCTCACTGAAGACTTGTAAGTCTCTGCTTCTCCTGTGGCTGAATAGGCGCTTTAATCTGCTTTGTCTATCTGTGTGAACGTCACTGCATCAGTGCGAGTCCCTGGTCCCTGTTAACACAGTCGTGCAGCAGCTCTGCTGAGCGCTGGTTGTAGTACCCGAACTCAGCCACTGGGTGGCTCTGTAGAACTGCTGAGCAGTGCTGCGCTGCCCTGTGGCCCCTAAGCAGTGACTGCGACAGACTCACAGCGCCGCCCCGCGGCCCCGAGCAATCACTGCAACATCACCACAGCGGGATCTCGAGAGTAAGGCGGGTTCTGGGCGCTCAGATTCCAGTCGGTCTCAGCCTCACACATCATTTGGTTCTGCAATTCAAAGTAACCCGAGAAACGTGGACACTTCTTCATTTCAGTCAAGGTTTGGAATCTGATGTTGAACTGCAGAAACAAATGGTTCCAAATTACGACAGGATTTCAGAATTTTCCACAATTCTGTGAGATTAATTTTAAAACAAAAATGGCCTCACAGACTGAGACTGGTCTCGTTTATCCTCACCTAATGCCCCCGCCTCTCCCCCGTCTGGAAGCTGCTCGGACTCTCAGACGAGGAACAATCACCCAATGACTGTGTCAAGGTGTGTGTGAGTGTGTGTGTACATGTGTGAGTGAGCTACAGTCTGTAAGTGAACTGTATGTAGCCTGTGTCTATATGTGTGTGTGTGTGAGTGAGCTACAGTCTGTGTGCGTGAGTGTGAGTTAGTGACAGTCAGTGTGAGTGAGTGAGCTACAGTCTGTGCGTGTGTGTGAGTGTATTAGTGACAGTGTGTGAGTGAGTGAGCTACAGTCTGTGCGTGTGTGTGTGTGTATTAGTGACAGTCTGTGTGTGAGTGAGTGAGCTATAGTCTGTGCGTGTGTGTGAGTGTATTAGTGACAGTGTGTGTGAGTGAGTGAGCTATAGTCTGTGCGTGTGTGTGAGTGTATTAGTGACAGTCTGTGTGTGTGTGTGTGTGTGTGAGTGAGTGAGCTACAGTCTGTGTGCGAGTGTGTGAGTGTATTAGTGACAGTCTGTGTGTGTGTGAGTGAGCTACAGTCTGTGTGCGAGTGTGTGAGTGTATTAGTGGCAGTCTGTGTGTGTGTGTGTGTGTGAGTGAGTGAGTGAGTGAGTGAGCTATAGTCTGTGCGTGTGTGTGAGTGTATTAGTGACAGTCTGTGTGTGTGAGTGAGTGAGCTACAGTCTGTGTGTGTGTGTGTGTGAGTGTATTAGTGGCAGTCTGTGTGTGTGAGTGTGTGTGTGAGTGAGTGAGCTACAGTCTGTGTGTGTGTGTGTGTGAGTGTATTAGTGGCAGTCTGTGTGTGAGTGTGTGTGTGAGTGAGTGAGCTACAGTCTGTGTCAGGGTGTGAATAAGTTGGAGTCTGTCTGTCTCTCTTTGCGCCACTTGATCGCCCGGAACAAATGTTGTGCCTATTTTTGGGCAAATGCTAATCTGACTCCTTCCCACTTGATAGCGAGAGAGTTCCAGCTCCTCGTCTCTGCCTCTCGGTTGCTTCACCAGTCACCGGGCGGACGGACGGGATCTGCTGGAAGCCATATTCCCGATCCCTCTCAATCCCAGGACTTGCTGTCAGCGCGGAGCGGGGAATGTCTGAGCTCTGCTATAACAGAGGCTGTGGCCAGAGCTTCCAATCGCTCAGCAACACGGACGGTGAGTCTCCAAACCTTCACCACTTTGTAAACTAACCTTTCTGCCATCTTATTAACGAACTAAGTATTCAACTAACTCCTGAACTAACCCTCTGCTGGCGCTCAGCCCTGTCCCTCATATGCCTTTCACACTGATTTGCTTTCGCTGTGAATGGAATCACTCTCTCTGGAGGAGGTTGGTTTGGGCTATTGTGGGAACATTTCTTCCTCAGACCCCACCCCCCCTACACACCATTACACACACGCATTCAACCCCCCTACTCCACACACACACACACACACTCCTTCCCCTCCCCCACCCATTCCCCCCTCACCCCACACATACTTCCCACACACATACATTCACACACCCCTCCCCCCTTATACACTCCTCCCCACACCCCCCACACCCACACACTCACCCCTGGCCTCTATTCCAGATCAGCCTGACAGCTGGGACCTGAACCAGGCCCAATCCCCCAAGCACAGGTCGGTATGTTTTAGGATCAGTCAGGTCCTGTCACACATGTGGAAACCCATCTATGCTTCAGTCTCCAAAGCAGACTGAGTTCCATGTGTGTCATCTACACATGGAGATTCCTTGTGTCTGGAATGGAGTGCTCACTTTCCCAATCTCCGTCCCTGACCTGGTGACCAGTCGAGCCAAGTGGCAGCCACACACCAGGTTCCTGGGAGCGAGTGAGCAGCAAGTCTAAAACTCCATGCGTGGCTCAGCCACTGAGAGCAGATACTGGCCAGAGTCCAGTGACGCTGGGTTCCGCTGCTCGGTGTTTGTGGTTTGACCCTCTCTTGGTCAGTGTTGCTCACATCTCACCCTCGCTGCCCACCCTAAACTCTAACCTTCTCTCCTGACAGGAGACTGTGTTTACCACCCAGGAGCTCCCATCTTCCACGATGCCCTGAAGGTACGTCTGAGCCCCCAAACTGTCCCAGCCTATCCGGCATAGCTCACCCTTCCCGGCACTGGGTCTGGTGTCTGATCCATTCTACTTCAAGGTTCTGGTTCAGCAGTGGGTTTCCTTCAGCCCATTTGTGAAATTCAGAACCAGGTTGTGAGGTGGAATTCTGGTAAACCCTCATCCTCACACTTTCCCTTGGTCCCTCCTTTGCCTGTGCACCCTCTCCCTCCTTCTCGCCGCCCTCACATTTTCCTCTCTTTCCCCAGGGGTGGTCGTGTTGCAGGAAAAGAACGACTGACTTTGCAGAATTCTTGGAAATCCCAGTGAGTGGGGCCTTGGACGCAGTTGGGAAGTGACTCGTGTGGGTGCAAATCTTGTCCTCTGGGGCTGCAGAAAACTCCAGAGTAAATAATAGGGGATCAGGTGGGAGTTGGGATTCAGACTAGAATAGACAGCTCCCATGGGGGAGTGAGCACCAGCACAGACACGATGGGGAGAGAGAGCAGGGAATGGGGTGAGATTAGAGAGCTCCAGTGGGGGAGCGAGCACCAACACAGACACGATAATAATAATAATAATAATCCTTGCATTTGATATAGCGCTTTTCACGTCGGGAGGACGTCCCAAAGCGCTTCACAGAACACACTGTAAAGTGAATTGACTGTATATTTGTGGGCGAACGCGGCAGCCAATTGCGCACAGCAATGTCCCACAAACAGTCGTAGATTGAAAATGACCAATTTATTATTATTTTGTTTTTTTGGAGGGATTATTATTAGGCTCTGTGTGGAGTAAGGAAACTTGCCCAAGGTTTCGCCCTGACTGGAATTGAACTCAGGTCTCTCACTTGCAAAGCGAGTGCTCTAACCACTGAGCTACAGGACTCCACAACCATGTGCACTTACCGGCCTGCTGCAATGAATCGCGGGAAACGATGGGGAGAGAGAGAGCAGGGAATGGGGTTAGAGTAGAGAGCTCCAGTGGGGGAGCGAGCACCAGCTGAATGGATGTAAAACTATAAAATATAGCAGACACAAAGCCGATGGTCTGTGAGCCGCTGAGCGAGAAGCGCTGAGCGGGACATCCCTGGCCTCCGGGAGACAGTATGTCTTGTTGGAATTGGAATGTTGGGATTATGTGACTGAATTCTGGTTCTCTCTGGCCCAGGGCTGCACTCGTGGCCGGCACAGCAATCAGAAGCTTCCGGAAACTGTGAAAGTCGAGGTGCAAAATGATACGGATATGGCTCAAACCCTGAATGCTCAGGTCGGCTCTGAGTACATCTTCCAGGGACCAAAGTCAGCGGAAAGAATGGAGAGAGAGCGACCGAGGTGAGGTTCCTCAACAATCTCTGTCACCCATGCTGTCACTGACCTGGGAGTATGACGCACAGTGTAGAGGGAGTTTCACTGTGTCTCTAACCCTGACCTGGGAGTGTGGACGCACAGTGTAGAGGGAGCATTACTGTGTCTCTAACCCGCACTATGGCTGGGAGTTGTTGGCTGTGGATACCAGGTGAGAATAATAGACAGTAATAATCTGTTGATGATTTGTCTTTGATTAATTACCAGCGCTGATGAGCCGATGGTGAAACTCCCTCAGAAAGTCTCCGTCTCCCTGCAGGAGGCACTAGAGAAGCTCAGTCACACACTGCAACCTGTGGGTGTGCAGAGAGGTAAGCTGTGCTGGTGAAGTGCTGTGAGATGTCCTCGCCAGTCTCTGCGCTGTAACAAATGCTGGGATTGTTATCACTGTTTTATTATTAGTCTGCAAGCGTGTCCGGATTTGCTAGTGACTGTTATTTTGTGTTTCAGAGACCGAAGGCAGCAGAGCAGTTCAAGTGGGCACGGTGTGTAAAAACTCTGGGTGTATGAAGGTGGGTCCCATGGGAGAGTCCAACATTTTTGGGGTCAGCCAGGTGGAAACCCATCACTGTGCTTAAACATCTCCAAACCAGACTGCGAGTTCCACATATGTCTGTTGCCTACACATTTTTTTTGTGTGTGGAGTGGAATGTGCTCTCTCTCCCTGGAGAGTTGCGGCTGTTTAGACACCCCAAGAATCCAAAATTCCCCCCTGTCTCAGCCTATGAGATTGTTCTGTCTTAACATGTAAGGTTAAATTGTGTGAATTTGTTGTATCCAGCCTTCATCTGAAAGTCTCTTTTTTAAGAACTGGTGAAGAGCGTATTTGAGGCAATGTTAACTGTCAGGAGAGAAGGTGTACTGGGCTGAAGTTGGGGGAGTGTGGTGACTGTGTTGTGCTGAGCCAAGTCATGTTGGCACAAGCTGACTCTGGGTTTATCTCACCAGACATTCCAGGGACCTCAGAGTAACTCTCAGACCTGCTCCTTTCATCCCGGGGTTCCCATTTTCCACGAAGGGTGAGTCACAAATGTTCCTTTTCTAATTTCCTCTCTTCTTTGCATGGTGAGAGAGGGAGAGAATGATTTTCTGGGTTTGTCAGCAGGCTGGAAAGGATTTGGAATGGGCCTAGTTCAGAGCCTGGTTTGGGGAAGGGAAGGTGTTTGATGACTCCCTGGTTTGTCCTTACCCTCTGAGCTCTGATCTCTGATAGCATGAAGTACTGGAGCTGCTGCAAGATTAAGACAACGGAGTTCGATGACTTCCTGCAGCAGCCGGGCTGTGTGACCGGCAAGCACACGTGGATCAAGATAGATATGGTAAGGAACCACTTACTGCCCTGAGCCAAGCTCCAGCCTCGGGTAGAGGGCTTTCTCAGCCATTGCGCATTGTGGGGCAGCAACTTGGCCATGAACCATGTTACTGAGTTCCTCCACCCTTTTGTCCTCCGAGCTTGTGACTGTGACCTGAGCTGTCTGCCTCTTTGACTAAGTAAAACCTCAGTTCCGAGCATGGAGTCGTCAGTGAGATCCACCTTCAGTCTGCCATCGGGAGCAAACTGTCTGCAGTCTCTCCCAGCTGGTTGGGGGTGAGTTGATGTGGAGAAGCGATGTGCAAGGGCGGGGACTAACTCTCATGTGACCGTGTTCCTCTCAGGATAAGCGGCTGGTGGGGTGTCGACACGACTGGCACCAGACTGGCAGTGTGGTGGTCTTTACAATCTATGCCAAGACCTCCAACTCGGAGCTCAGCTACGTGGATGCCAATCGCACCGCGGTGAGTAATGCTCCTCACCTTATCACATTCTCCATTCCCCAGTCATTAGTGGGGAGAAGGGAGGCGAGGAAAACCCAAACTGTTTAATGGCTCCCGATGGACTCTGTAACAGGATCCCTAACCGTCTGCATTGTCGGAGGTGAAGTCCTTTCAATGAGACATTAAACTGTGGTCTGGTCTGTGCCTGTTCAGCGGATGTTAAAGGTCCCACAACACAATTGTAAAAGAGGGAGTTTCTCTCTCACGGTGTCCTGGCTGACAACCCCCAGGTAGACTGATCATTCTCCTCCTGGCTGCCTGTGCATGTCGGGGGTGGGGGGTTGGCAATTGACAACGATTCCCTGGGGAGCACTTTGAGATGTTTTGATGCTGTCTGACAGATTATTTGCCTCTTTTGCAGCTGACCGTTCACATCGTGTTTGAAGAGGACAAGATATTTCACACGGACTTAAAGCTTTGGGGGGTGAGTATTCTGCGCTTGTTGCAGGCCATGGAGGATGAGGAGGAATATAATAATAATCCTTGTGTTTGATGCAGTGCCTTATCACATCTGAAAACGCTTCACAGAATCTACTGTAATGTGAATTGACTGTATATTTTGTGGGCAAATATAAAGGAGGATATGACGGGAGATTATAACTGGCGGAATAAAACCGGGATATAACTATTGAGTACATGGGAATTGAGTATATGGAGAGAGGCATGTGGGTTTGCTGTTACCATGGTTACTCTGAGGCCTGACTGGCCAGGTTGAATTTGGAGTCCTGTAGCTCAGTGGTTAGAGCACTCGCTTTGCAAGTGAGAGACCTGAGTTCAATTCCAGGCAGAGGGCGAAACCTTGGGCAAGTTTCCTTACTCCACACAGAGCCTAATAATAATCCCTTCAGAAACCAAAAACAATAATTAATTGGTCATTTTCAATCTACGACTGTTTGTGGGACATTGCTGTGCGCAATTGGCTGCCGCGTTCGCCCACAAATATACAGTCAATTCACTTTGCAGTATGTTCTGTGAAGCGCTTTGGGACGTCCTCCCGACGTGAAAAGTGCTATATCAAATGCAAGGATTATTATTATATTATTATAATAATTGTGGGATCGGGATGTTTGCCTTATTCCAGGTCATTGATGTCAACAAGAGTGTGGTGAACATGACTGCCAGCAAGGTAGAGATCAGCCTGACAAAGGCCGACCCCAGGACCTGGGCCAGGCTGGACCTCCCGCCCGCCCCGACCACCCACGTGGAGGAGAAGGAGAGCGAGAGGAGGGAGCGGAGTGTGGAGGAGCCAAAAGAGCTGGTCCTGGGTGACGAGCCGCCCCCGCTGGAGGACGAGGAGTCTGACGACAGCTTCGGGTTGTCAGACAGCGATGAGGAGTTTGACTGAGGCGATTGGGGTGGGGGGGGGGGAATGAAGGCATTAACACACATCGAACAATCAGTAGCCCTGACATTTTGCTCTGTTAAACCTCCGCTGTCATGTGACTTTTTTAGGAACATTCTAGACCATTGTATGTGACATTCAGCATAACGGCACTTTTTTTGTGATAATCATTTCATCTATCACCCCCTTCCCCCCCCTCGCCATAACCCCCCCGCCTCTCGCCGTAACCCCCCCGCCTCTCGCCGTAACCCCCCGCCTCTCGCCGTAACCCCCCCGCCTCTCGCCGTAACCCCCCCGCCTCTCGCCGTAACCCCCCGCCTCTCGCCGTAACCCCCCCGCCTCTCGCCGTAACCCCCCCGCCTCTCGCTGTAACCCCCCGCCTCTCGCCGTAACCCTCTCGCCGTAACCCCCCCGCCTCTCGCCGTAACCCTCTCGCCGTAACCCCCCGCCTCTCGCCGTAACCCCCTCGCCGTAACCCCCCGCCTCTCGCCGTAACCCCCCGCCATAACCCCTTCGCCATAACCCCTGCCTCTCGCCATAACCCCCTGCCTCTCGCCATAACCCCCCGCCTCTCGCCATCACCTCTCACCGTAACCTCTCACCCTCCCGAAGCCACTCACTGTTTCTTTGCCATTTATTTATGGTCTTTATAAGGTTTGTGCGGGAAACAAGAAAATAAAATAACGTGTGTATAGGTAGTTGTTTGTTTGTGTGTGGGGGGGGGGGGGCGTTACTGGTCTGTTTGAGGGTATAGGAATGTGGGGGGGGAGCGATGTAGTGGCGCGTTTGCGGGTTTAAACGTGTGCGTGTGGGGGGGTGCAATTTAAGGGGGAGGGAAATTCTGTTCACAA
Organism: Callorhinchus milii; assembly: GCF_018977255.1. Classification (NCBI taxonomy): domain Eukaryota; kingdom Metazoa; phylum Chordata; class Chondrichthyes; order Chimaeriformes; family Callorhinchidae; genus Callorhinchus; species Callorhinchus milii. The sequence goes on along the minus strand of NW_024704756.1, from coordinate 17,344,237 downwards.
TTAGTGCTGATTTGGAAGCGTCGCCCTGGCCCACCGGCAGCCGGTTACGCGCGGCTCTAATCCTTTATACAGTTTATCAATGAACGCTCACACCTGTACCTGAGCCGCGTGAACCTCCTGAATTAAAGGGGTGTCTGTGTCCCGCCAGAGGAGGGGGGGCCGAGCGGAGCGGAGACAATTATTGCCCTTTTAAATCCCCAGGACTGACATTGACGAGTGGACAGCACCACAGAGAGACTCGGCGTAAAGTTACCTTTGGGAAGTTTTACAAAGCGATCAGAGGAGCCGCGTGTCTACATATACAGACAGACAGACACACACTCACAGACAGACAGACACACACACTCACAGACACAGACAGACAGACAGACAGACAGACACACACACTCAGACACACGCTCATAGATAGACACAGACAGACAGACACACTCACAGACAGACACACTCACAGACAGACAGACACTCATAGACAGAGACAGACAGACAGACAGACATATACACATACTCACACAGACAGGCACACAGACAGACACACACACACAGAGATACACAGAGAGACATACACCGACAGACAGACATATACACACACACAGACAGCCATATACACACAGACAGACACACACACACACAGTGTCAGGGCATCAATGGAGAAAGCGCGGAAAGAGTACCTGTTTAAGGTGCTGGTGATTGGGGACCTGGGGGTGGGGAAGACGAGCATCATCAAGCGGTATGTCCACCAGATCTTCTCCCAGCATTACAGAGCCACCATCGGCGTGGATTTCGCTCTCAAAGTCCTGCACTGGGACCCGGACACTGTGATCCGACTCCAGCTTTGGGATATAGCGGGTAAGGAAAGGGAAACAGGGAGAGGGGGTGATGGAGGCTCCTGACCGGAGGCACATTTATGTTAAGGAATTGGTAGAGATTAGAGACCTTCTGTTGTGAATTACTGTATATCCGTCGCTCCTCTCCCTTTGCCCACAGAGTCGGACACTGTTTATTTTGCCAATAATCGCCGCTCGTGTAGGCAAAAGTTTGAGGAACTGAAGTTGAGAAACGCCGCTTAACTATCAAACCAACAGCAGCCCCTGAGCCCTGAGCCGAGAGATCCCGAGAGAGAGAGCCCTTCCCTCCGGAGTTTCCCCCTGAGGTGGGGACTCGGGTCCCCCCCCCCCCCCCCGGGCGGGATGATCAAACCAGCGCTTGATGAACCGAGAGAGATGCTCATCGGAGGCTCCACACCGTCAGCAGAGGATAGTATCGTGTTCTGTCCCGTCTGATTCCACCGCCCCCTCCGCCTCCCCCTCTCCCGTCCAGGGGGAGGTGACCAGACAGCAGTCCCCCCCGTATCTCAGGTGTCTTTCCAATAACGCCGTTATGAAGCGGCGATGGCCCGGGCGGGGCTTCTCCGGGCGCCGTTGGTTAATCTCTGGAGTTGTGCCCCACAGGAGAGGGCACCGGCATCAGGATGGAGTGGCTCCGGTTTGTGCTGCTCGTTTCCCAGCGCTTTGCCATTCCCCCCCCCGCCCGACACACACACACACACACACACTCCGGGCCCCCCGACACACACACACACCCCGGGCCCCCGACACACACACACACTCCGGGGCCCCCACCCGACACACACACACACCCCGGGCCCCCCGACACACACACACACACACACACACTCCGGGCCCCCCGACACACACACACACCCCGGGCCCCCCGACACACACACACACACACACTCCCCCGACACACACACACACCCCGGGCCCCCCGACACACACACACACTCCGGGCCCCCCGACACACACACACACACACACACCCCGGGCCCCCCGACACACACACACACACACACTCCGGGCCCCCCGACACACACACACACTCCGGGCCCCCCGACACACACACACACCCCGGGCCCCCCGACACACACACACACTCTGGGCCCCCCGACACACACACACACCGGGCCCCCCGACACACACACACACCCCGGGCCCCCCGACACACACACACACTCCGGGCCCCCCGACACACACACACACCCCGGGCCCCCCGACACACACACACACTATGGGCCCCCCGACACACACACACACCGGGCCCCCCGACACACACACACACACACCGGGCCCCCCGACACACACACACACACACCGGGCCCCCCGACACACACACACACTCCGGGCCCCCCGACACACACACACACACCCGGGCCCCCCGACACACCACACACACACTCCGGGCCCCCCGACACACACACACTCTGGGCCCCCCGACACACACACACACACCCCCCGACACACACACACACACACACTCCCCCGACACACACACACTCTGGGCCCCCCGGGCCCCCCGACACACACACACACACACTCCGGGCCCCCCGACACACACACACACACACACACTCCGGGCCCCCCGACACACACACACACACACTCTGGGGCCCCCCGACACACACCCCGGGCCCCCCGACACACACACACACCCCGGGCCCCCCGACACACACACACTCCGGGCCCCCCGACACACACACACTCCGGGCCTCCCGACACACACACACACACTCCGGGCCCCCGACACACACACACTCCGGGCCCCCCGACACACACACACACCGGGCCCCCCGACACACACACACACACACTCTGGGGCCCCCCGACACACACCCCAGGCCCCCCGACACACACACACTCTGGGGCCCCCCGACACACACCCCGGGCCCCCGACACACACACACACTCCGCCCCCCCCCCCCCCCACACACACACACTCTGGGGCCCCCCGACACACACCCCGGGCCCCCCGACACACACACACACACTCTGGGCGAGGCGGCGGCGGCCTCCGAGAGGCTGTGGCAGCTCTCAGTTCTGCTGTAATTGATGGTTTCTGTTCTGTTTGAAGGGCGGAGTCGCTGCAGTTACTGAGAAGGTTCAAGTTAATCTTTGAACGCTGTTACTGTCTCATCCATACTCCCAGGTCAAGGTTAGAGACAGAGTAAACTTCTGTCTCTAACCCTCTACATTGTTAGCCCACTCTCCCAGGTAAGGGACAACACGGGTCAGAGACCGAGTAAAGCTCCCTCTACACTGTCTGCCCATTAAGATAATGTCCATTTACTTTTTAGCTTTGAGTTATCTGTGCCAGTCCACATTTCCCAACAATGTGATCCTTTCATTTTGTCTTCACATTGGGAGATCGTCTCGAAGCACTTCACAGAATCTATTGCAAAGTGTATTTTTGGCTGATCACAGCACAGCAATATCCCACAAACAGCCATAAAGTGAATTATTTTTTATTCGGAGGATTGTTGGTCAGGACACATTCGCTTCTCGAATAGCACCGGAGATCTTTAACGTCCACTTAGAGGGGTAGACGAGACCTCGGTATAACGTCTCATGTAAAGGCACCTCCAACAATACAGCTGGAGTTCCAAATCTGGATATGAGGCTTGAACCTATAACCATCTGACCAGGAGACATTTGACACAAATGATAATTGACACATCTTACATGGTTATTTTCATCTGGTGTTTTATAAAATTAGACATAATGAGATATTTAATATTTATCTGTAGGCAACCTGCAGAGCTGAAAGTAAGGTCTGCACAGGAGGCTATACCGCTCGGGAGCCTGGCCTGGTGGTGCACTAACCCAACCGTTCTGCGGGAATTCGTGTCCTCATTGCTCTCTGGTCTGTTTGTAGGGCAGGAGAGGTTTGGCAATATGACCCGGGTGTATTACCGAGAGGCTGTCGCTGCATTTATTGTCTTCGATGTGTCTCGAGCCTCTACGTTTGAAGCAGTTTCAAAGTGGAAGAACGACCTGGATACGAAGGTCCGGCTGCAGAACGGCAAGATGGTGCCCACAGTCCTGCTGGCAAATAAGTGTGACCAGGTGAAGGAGGGCCTCCGTTACAGCCTGCCCAAACTGGAGCACTTCTGCAAAGAGAATGGCTTCGTTGGCTGGTTTGAGACCTCGGCAAAGGTAAGAAATATCTAGTGATGTGTGGGAGGATTGATTGATTTCTCTCTACTAATTCTCAGATTGAATTTACCAATGTGCAGTCTGGTGGGATTTGTGCTGTGGACCTGGAGCTGTGAGTAGGGACTCGCAATGCTTAAATTGCCTAAAAATGACGCTGAAGATGGTGACTATCCAGGTGGAGCCTTCAGTTCCCCATTCCATCCACTTGGCGGCGCTATGAGGTCCTATCGTGGGGTTTTGTGGACAGCACCGGCCAGTGGGAAGTCAGACTGTAACAGAGCGGCGCCTGGTGGCTATTATGGGTACTGCAGGTCCTGACCAGTGTTGGCAATGGACAAAAGCTCAAGGGAGGATATTGTTATAAACGCATCTCAAAATACAGTGCCGTCCACCAGGCACTGGGAGCAGGGATTCTTCGCACTCAACTTGTGTTAACGATGCCCTAATAGGTAAGGTGGTCCTAGCTGGACAAGCAATGGGAAGCTTGCCATATGGTTCTCTCAAGAGGCAAGCTGATTACGGCACTACCTCACCCCTCACGCCGCTGAAACCCTGGTTCACGCCTTTGTCACCTCAAGGCTGGACTATGGGAACTCTCTCCTCGCCGGCCTTCCCGCCACCTCCCTCCACAAGCTGCAGGTCATTCAGAACTCTGCAGCTCGTGTACTGTCCCGCACCAGGCTTCGCGATCACATCACTCCTACCCTCGCTCGCCTCCACTGGCTCCCCATCCCCCAGAGGATTGATTTCAAGATCCTCATCCTCACCTACAAGGCCATTCACGGCCTTGCTCCCTCCTACCTCTCCGACCTACTATCCCCCTACCTACCTGCCCGTACCCTCCGTTCCTCTGGCTCCGGTCTGCTCCACGTCCCCCGCCCCAACCGCCCTACTATCGGTGGTCGGGCCTTCAGCCTCTCAGCCCGAGGCTCTGGAACTCCATCCCCCAGTGCCTTCGCCGCTTCCTCCCTTTCCTCCTTCAAGGCCGGTCTCAAAACCTTTCTCTTTGACCGTGCCTTCAGCTCCCCTCTCGACTCTCTTCCTCCTCCTCGCTCCCTCCCTTCCCTCCCCTCACCCTGACCATTTCCCCCTCCTCTCTCCCTCCCTTCCCTCCCGTCACCCTGACCATTTCCCCCCTGCTCGGGTCATGACCCAACTGTGCAGCGCCTTGGGACGTCCTCCTGACGTGAAAGGCGCTCTATAAATGGAATCTTGTTGTTGTTGTTGTTGTTATTGTTGGTGGTTAAACTCCAGGAGTATCTGAACGCACATTGGGATCCTCGAACCTTGGCTTTTGCCAAATGGTATTGAATACACTCTGAGATTAGGCAATTCCCTCCAGGAGAGGAAGCGCTTTTCATTCCTGAGATGGAAATGTCCATAATCTGTCTGGTTTGGATACTCTTAAACATAGTATCCATCTGTGTTGTACATGTTTTTACTTCTGCTCCATTTTGATCTTTTTCCATCTTTATTATAAAATATTTATTATAAACATTCTTCATCCTAAAGAAATGTTCTTCATTCTCGCTGTCAGCAAGATCATCTCCCTTCTCTCTTGAGCAGGGAGGGCTGGAATTAATGGTTTGAAACCTGCCAGAACAGAATCCCTCAGCTGATCCTGATTTCTCCCCAGGATAACGTCCACATTGAGGAAGCAGCTCGGCTCCTGGTGGAGACTGTCCTCGCAGCTGAGGATGGCGACGCTGTGCCCCCGGATCCCGAAGTGGTCTCCCACGAGCGCCTGTCAGTGGACAGCACCACTGGCTGCTCCACTTGTACCAAATAACTAATCAGATCAGCTGCCAGTGGGGGAGGGGAGAGGGCAGGAGGATCTGGCCTTTGGAGAATGGAGTTGGGGTTGGCTGTTTCTCTTGTTAGTGCAATGTCCATGTTGGACCATTCCTGAAGCTGTCCTCACTGAGCACTAGCTCTGGGTGCCCTCTGCTGATCGCTCTGATCATCCTAGTGTCCGTTTGGATCTAAAATTCACGTCTGAGCAGAAAGGAGCAATGGTTTGTGTTGTAAATGCAGTTCAGTCCTGGCCCCAGTGACTCTGGTGGCTGTAATTTAGTACATTGGTGTGTTCACAGGACCTGTCCCACCTGCCTGGGAGTGAGGGGCTGGGAGAGGGTGATGGGTTGCGGAATGAGTACCAACTTGAGCCACGGTTTAGTGGCTCTCAGAATCCCTGCCACAATCCTCATCTTGGCTCCGGTGACTTGATCTTCGTGGTTTCCAATGGAGCGTTGGTCAAAGTGTAGAAATTGTAATCTCTAAAGGGGAACAGTTCTCCTCAGTCCGTCAGTGCCAACGTGTCTGCTCGGCAAGGCCTGGAGCTATCTACCCGGTCCGCAGGCCTCCCCTCCCCCCCCACACCCCCCCCCACACCCCCCCCACTGCCGTGATGTTGCTGCTGATGGAAGCTTTTGTGTTTCTATTTATTAATAAAATGTCTGTGCCAGAAGCAGGAGTGTGTTGGCTTATTACCCCCTCCCCCGGTGGCTGTTGGGGCCCCTGCTGCTCCCAGCAACCTCAGGTCAGGGGGACACGAGGACCGCTGTAAACTGTGCAGTAACTGGAGTGTAGTGACTGTGTTGTGACTGCAGTGAGCGAGTCAGGTGGAGCCGCAGTCTCCGCTGTAGCTGCTGATCCAGTGGCAGATCTGCGCCTGCTTCAGGGGGGTGATGCGCACCGCCACGTTGTAGGCCAACTGCCGGCCGCCCACCTCCACCCACTGGTGCCCAGAGAAGACCCCCACGACGGTGCGCCGCCAGCCGCCGGCCGGGCCCTGCAGCCGCGTGTAAACCCCGGAGCCGCTGGAGCCGGGTTGCGCGTCGCAGCGCTGGTAGAGGAGGTGTGGCGTCTCGGTGGCCACGGGGCAGAAGCGGTAAACCAACTGTCCGGGTCTGTCGCCGTCAAAGCCCGAGAAATGCACCCTCCTGCCGGCCAGGGAGGGGGCGACACCCACAGGCAGGTGCGGCCTGCCCTGGGGCCTGGCCAGCTCCAGCAACGCGTAGTCATAGTCCATGCTGACCCCGGCCCCGGCCCCGGCCCCGGGGCCCCGCACCCAGCCTCGCGGCACCTGCGTGCGCCTGACCCGGGTCCAACGGGTGCGGAGGGTGGGGGCGCCGCCAGGGGGCGCAGGAGGGGGCGGCGGGTTCGAGGCGCCGCCAGGGGGCGCAGGCGAGGCCGCCCCCGCGCTCAGTAGCCCCACCCGCAGGCGCCGCGCGCCCTTGACGTAGTGGCTGCCGTCGTGGATGCAGTGCGCGGCGCTGAGCACGTGGCGCGGGGACACCAGGACCCCGGTGCAGCCCGTGGACAGCCGCACGGCGGCCGAGAAGGGGAAGCGCAGCGCGAAGCCCGACTCCGCGATGTCGAACCTACCGTCAGCCCCAAACAGCTGACGCCGACAGCGGGGGCGGCCCCGGCGGCTGCGGTTGGCGCCGGAGACCGGGGCGCGAGCGGCGGGTGTCCGCGCGGTGTCCACCAGCGTCAGAGTGCGGGAGCCGTCCGTGTAGAGCGTTTCGTAGGAGAGATCCTCCGCCGCCGCCGCCGCCCTCCGCGCACACTCGGCGTCGCACTGGCTGCTGAGCTCCGGGCGGTCCTGGCCGGTGAAGCGCGCTCGGGGCAGCCGGAGCGGCCGGTGCGGGCGGATGGCGCGGTCCGGGGGTCGCAGCGGCAGCAGCTGATCACAGAATGGGAAGAGCAGCAGCAGCAGCAGCCACATGGTGCCGAGAGCCTGTCAGACAGAGAGCCATCAGCCCGGACACCAGCCCACCGACACCCCCCCACCCCACCCCACCGACACCCCCCCACCCCACCGACACCCCACCGACACCCCCCCACCGACACCCCACCGACACCCCCCCACCCCACCGACACCCCCCCACCCCACCGACACCCCCTCACCCCACCCCACCGACACCCCCCCACCCCACCGACACCCCCTCACCCCACCCCACCGACACCCCCCCACCGACACCCCCAGCCCACCCCACCGACACCCCCCCACCCCACCCCACCGACACCCCCCCACCCCAGCCCAGCCCACCGACACCCACAGCCATGTGCCCCCGCAGACACCCCCCCCCGCACCGTTGTACAGCAATACATAACTACGCACAACTGTTCACACTTAAACACGCGCCACGCGCTGTACTCACACTCACTCACGTCTCACTAACAGGGAATCTCAGAGATTAGAGCAATTCCGCGGCTTTTAAAAGAAGAAGAGGGTCTATATCTGGTTATTATCGGTCAGTGTAGTGACTGGCTTTGTAGGCTGATCCTGCAGCCACCTGCTGCACGGTGAGGCCACATACAGGGCGAGGTGAAGGGAGTAACCCAGTTACCTGGAGGCTGTTGTTCGGGTCCAGTCAGCGACGTGCCAGTATTTTACATGAATACATGGAAAAGGTACAGAGAATAACAATATCTGATCAGTGTCACTCTGAGCTCTCATCCACAGTCTCCTGGAGCTCCATAGGTGGACTCGGGAATGAGAGTATGCGGTGGCCTGGAATCAGAACCTGAGCTCCCAGCACCGGCCCTCAGCAGGTAATCTCAATTTTAGATTATAGTTATATATTGGAGTGTTTTTGTTGACAAACGGTTAATCCTCTATTGAATAATGTGGCTCGGTGTCGGCCTGTGGGTTGGGTGGTTGTATGGAGTCAGGATTTCAGCTGTGGCACAGAGCTAAGCTGCTGATTCAGTACAGTCCGTGGGGGTGGGGGTGGGGGGGGGGGTTACACTGTCAGAGGGGTTTACCGTTAAGATGGATTTTTAAACTGAGGTCCCGTCTCTCCTGTTGACTATTGGAAAACGGAAGAGTGTCTCTCTTGGTGACATGACTGACAATCCAGAGAGTGTAGAAACCTAAGTCCATGGACTTTTGTGGGACCTGCTGCATTTGCCCACAAACACAGTCACTACACCTGGACCCCAATTCCCCGCCAAGTACTTTTAGTGTTATCAGTGCTATATCAAATACAACGATGTTCACAGTGATATCCTCTTCCTCCGGGCACCTGAGGGCGGCAGCAATGTCCTGGGAGAAATCTCTGGCATTCGCATTGAGTTCGCAAATGTCTTTCTCCAATCCCCGTCCCAATGGTAGTCAGTACAGTGCCTCTGTACAGCCCTGATCTTGCCTTTAGCTCCTGTTTAGGGAGTTTTGAGAGCCAAGGTACACACAATTATTACAAGACATTGGCAGAAGGTTAAGTAAGAGACGCGGGGTGGTGGGTTAGTTTACACGGGGGTGGGGGGTGCTATTGGCACCCGGACAGATGGTAAACATAAGGCATGTGTTTACATTGCAGTTATATTGTGTTTATGATGGGATCACGTTTCGGTTACATCGTGTTTACGATGTTTTACGTTGCGGATACACTGATGGAGTTACGGTGCAATAATTCTCTGGACAGACTTAAATATAAACGTCCTCCCCCCACCACCACACACACATAAAGTGCATCACTTTCTCACTCACACTGACACACTTACACGCTCACATCGTGTCACACACTCAGACTCCCCCCCTCACTGTAAAACAGCCTGAACAGTAATCAAACACAATACAAGTCGTTATATTTCCAGTCACTGTTTTTGTGCCTTCGGGATTCACATATTCCAACACCACAGACTTTGTGAAAGAGACCTGAGAGTCTGTGTCCTCTTCACTGCTCCCGGAGACACTCTCAACTGTCTTCTTCCCCACATCCAAGCCATGACTCGCTTGGGTAGACCTTCCCTCACCTTCGTAAATTCACCCGACTCCGCCACTACTTCACCCCTCAGGCACTGAAACTCTTGTTCATGCCTTCATCACCTCCAGGCTCGACGATGCAAACGCACTGCTTGTCAGCCTTCCCAACTCCTCCCTCCACAGCTGCAGATAATCCAGAACTCTGCAGCCCGTGTCCTCTCCCGCACCAAACTCCGTGACCCCATCTCCCCCACTCTCGCCCGACTCCATTGACTCCCTATCCTTCAGAGGATCCAGTTCAAGATCCTGGTCCTCACCTACAAAGCCCTCCATGGCCTCGCCCCACCCTACCTCTGTGACCTCCTAACCCCTACCATCCTGCCGGCTCCCTACGCTCAGCCGGCTCTGGCTGCTCCACATCACCCGCCCCACCATTGGCGGGAGAGCCTTCAGCCACTCTACCCCCATCCTCTGGAATTCCATCCACCAGTCACCCACCTCGCCCCTTCCTTAGCCTTCATCCCGCCTCAAAACTCTCCTCTTCGACCAAGCCATCGTTCAGACCCCTTCCTCTCCCTTCTCCCCCTTGACCCCAGCTTGGGTCTGAAATGCTGTACACTGTCCAGCGCCTTGGGACGTCCTTCCGACGTGAAAGGTGCTATACAAATGTAATCTTGTTGTTGTTAGTAATGGCGACACACACCCTTCCCATCCCAATGGACCAAACCTTCCCACTCATTCCCATTGGTTACAATTCCCTACAGAAGGCTATGACATTAGTTTGTTAATTGTTAAAATCTCCCAATATTCACCGTGGCTCTCTGTACGGTAGCGATGAGTTGGGAGAGCGGTGTAAAAGGAATGCCTTGAGCCGCTCTGGGAAACCCTGTGCTCTGCTCTCTCTCTCTCTCCCCGCGGGAATGCTAAAGAAACCATTGGAAGGAACCCCTGAGTGAGGAGGTTTTCGGGCCGGCCTGGGGTGGTTGGGATGTAGGGATTCAGTAGCTCGGTTGGTGCCTCTGGGTTTAAAGTGGACAAACACACACACCACATGCCACGCGCGTTGCGCTTGTGTTTAAAAGAAAAAAGGACAATTACATTAAAAATCCTTACCTGCCTTGAGGTGTCACACAGTTTGGTTTAACTCCATTTGCAGGGGGTCACATCTGCAGTTCAAACCATTCCCCATTTCAAGCCTCAGCAATACGTGTGTGTGCGCCCTCGGTCAGTCAATCTCTGCCTCTGTCAATCACACTAATGTATTCTCGTTAATACAGGGAACCAGCTCTGAGCTCTGGGGTTAGAGAGCCCTCGGGCCATGTGTCCGGACTGAGATGTCACAGCCTCTCTCTCTCTGCTCACAGACTGGACTTGTGTTGGGATTTGGAGTCCTCGCTGCCTGTGTGGGAGTTTGCATTTTAAATCACGGTCTCCTTAACATAGGCTGAAACATTTCCACTGTGGTCTTAGTGCCTGACAAATTCGACAAAAAAGATGATTGAAAATATTTTACTTGTGATAAGGTGTCGGCAGCCAGCACTGGCTGTGCTTCACTGAAGAGGAGACTCGCTCTTCAGTCAGAGGGGAATCGCAGGTTCATAACGGAGCCTGGAGAGAGGTTGATGGACACAGACACATACATCCTGAGGGAGAGAGATGGATTGAGAGAAAGAGGCTTTGGGATGGAGATGTAGAGAAAGACGTACGTGGGCCAATGCAATCACAGTAATTTGGGGATGATAATAATAATAATAATCCTTGCATTTGATATAGCGCCTTATATCGTGGAGACATCTCAAAGCGCGTCACAGAATATACTGGAAAGTGTAAGCAAAGCACTGCCATCCTGAAAATTATTAGGCAAGAAAAACAAGTGGCTGCGACCACATAACAGGTCAGGCAGCATCGAGGGAGAGGAACATGAGTTAAAGTGTCAAGACTATGACCTTTTGTCAGAACTCCAGTTCTGATTATAGGTCCCAGACCTGAAATGTTAACTAATTCTCCTCTCCCCATAGATGCTGCGATTTCCCAGGAAGCAGGTCTGTTTTTATACGGTAAAGTGTAGTGACTGCATTTTGTGTGATCACTCATAGAGGTTGAGATGAGCCTCTGCTAGTGTGTCTGCCTGGATCTCGGAATAAATTCCACAACAGCGCAAAGATCATCCCCATGGGAAACAGAAAGCTGGGGTGTGATGTCGGGGTGCGAGGGGGAGTGCTCTGGGCGGGGGGGGGGGATTAATGTCTCAACAGACTTTTGTTTTGGGTTGAATATAAAATATTATCTTTAAAGCCACTCCCAAGCTGGTTCCACATAGATGGTCTTTGTTCAGGGCTTGTGTGTGTGTGGGGGGGGGGGGGATATTTGATGTCTCATCTGCATCTTGATAGCAAACATATCCATTCATTGCACCTGAAGCAGGTCTGCCTCGCACAGACTCGCTGCCGGCAGGGTGGGGGCTGTGCAGATTTCACAGGTAAAGGCACCAGCCGTGTTGCACACAACCAGTTCCCACACAGTCACACATGAGGTGAACGAGTGATTAACCTGAGGGACACTGGGAGAGAGAAACTCCCTTTACTTTTCCAGTAGCGCCTCATGATCTTTAATCCCCACCTGAACAGTACAGACAGGTCCTCGATTTAATATCTCATCCCAAGGATGGAACTTCAACAATACAGCACTCTCTCTCCCTCCTGCACTGGAGCATCAGCCAAGTGTGAGCTCCAGCCCCCTCCCCCCACCACCCCCCCCCCCGGTTGATGAAATGACAGGCTGCAAATGTTTCCTGTCAGACACAGGAATGAGACTACATTTAACTGTCTCTGTTATCTCACCTGCGCGGAGTGTGGCCTGCAGGCAGGGTGTGTGCACACTCGCACAATCTCTCACCCCACACTCCTCGCCCCCTCACCCCACACTCCTCGCTCCCTCACCCCACACGCCTCGCTCCCTCACCCCACACGCCTCACTCCCTCACTCCTCCCTCCCTCTGCACTCCTCCCTCACTCATTGTCTAGATAGTCTCACTCACCCTCTCCCTCAGTCTCCATTGGGCTGAATGGCCTCTTTCTGTGCTGTATGACTATGGAACTCTGTGGAATTCTCAGTCTAAGCTTATGCTCCTTCGCATTGGTGGGAAGAAGGGGCTGTCTTTAGGCTGTTAAACATCCGTGCCTGTTCAGGTGGACTTTAAAGATCCCATGGCACAGTTGGCAAATAGACAGGTGTTTCTTTTGGTATCCTTGGTCGACATTCCCACAGAGAAAAATTGGTCATGGCTGTTTGTGGGGATGTCGCTTTGTGCAAATTGGATACCTCGTTGGCCTACAAAACACAGTCACTTCACTCTACAAGTGCTTTGTTGCAGGCACTGGGTGAAATATGAAGGTTATTATAATAATTAGGTAGTTATTGTACATCTGCACGAATATTTGCACACACTGGGTGAGGTGCCAGCTTCCTATACTTTGCTCTAAACCATCCTCAGTTGTAAAGGTCAAGTGTCTTATTATAAACTGGCCAACCAACAGGCCAGCTAAATTAGCTCGGAATGGTTTAAATTACCCTCAGCGACAGAGCCACTGCACAAAGTCACAGCCACCCTGCTGATCCTGTGCTGGCATTTACCCACAGCCATCCTGCTGACCCTATGCTGGCATTTACCCACAGTCACCCTGCTACCCCTGTGTTGGCATTTACTCACAGCCACCCTCCTGATCCTGTGCTGGCATTTACCCACAGCCACCCTGCTACCCCTGTGTTGGCACTTACAACCCAGAAGGTTTTGCTGGGAGATGGGACGTAAATCACACGCAAGAGGTGAAATGAGTCTCTTTAACTTGATAACCTGGGTTCTTGCTGTAACTGAGGCAGGAATAGATTTACTGATGCAATGTGATCCATGATAGTAAAGTGACAGCTCTCTACGTGATGCTGCCAAATAACTACCTCAGAGTGATTGTCGCCTCCAGAACTGGCTGGGATCTGCTATAAGTCTCAACCTTTAGATCATTTCTTTTACTTTCTCTTGTCCTACCTCGCCTCCTTCTTCCCTTCATCCTACACTCTACAGCACTCCTCACCTACCTCACTCTTTCCTTCCGCCTACATTCTACAGGCTTTTAAACCCCAAGGTTGATCTCACCTAACCATAACATCTTGCCAGTTCCTCTCACCTCCTGCCTGTACCTAGCAGTAATTTTATTGACTTGTGTGTTGGAACAGACTGCAATTAACTTTGTGCAGGTCGTTCAATCCTGTTACAGAACCAGTGCAGCCTCCAAAGGGTTTACAGTGCCCGAGCAGATGGGCTTCAGCAATCAACGGGTTTATATCTGGTGATTCCTTTTTAACAAAAACATTTTCATCTGAAAGTTGCTCTGTCGTGAGGACAGCTTGTTCCTATTATTTCATTGACAGAGTTGGCAGCCAGGAGAGAGCTGCAGCTGAGCTGATCGAGGAGCTGGCTGGCCAGCCCAAAGTACGCTGACTGTTTTACAGCTCTACACGGGGCTGGGGTAGGGGCCAGGGGATGGAGGCTTTTTCTCTCTGGCTCCACGGCCCCACTCACCCCATGGAGGCTCTGCAAAGCGAGGGGCTGGCCACATTGGGCTTCTCTTCAGGTGCCTGCGCAAACACACAGTGGCCTGGCTGGAGAGTCAGTGCCAGGCCCAATCTGTCCAAAGTTAAGACAGATTTTGCAAGTAAATGTCATCCAATTGCTGTATCTCTCTCCCCATCACATTAGCCACTCTCCTCACCCGCCTCCTGCCATGGTCCCAGGTACAACACAGTGCAGGCAGGGGGATGTGTTAGATACAAGCTCACTCTTCCCTTCCTCCTACATTCTACAGGAATCCTCACCCCTCTCACTCTTTACTTGGGTGAGGGTTTGTCAGCTGGGACCTGCTATTACTGAGGCTGAGAGTGCTTCCAGCAGCATTGGCAGAGCTCTGGGACAAGCGCCCTAGGACCAGGGCCTTGGGACATCCCCCGATGTGAAAGACGCGATACAAATGTAATTTGTTGTTCTTGATGTTCGATGCTCCTGTCCTAGCTGCAGTCCCTTCTTTCTTCAGCCAACACTTTCCCCCTTTTTGGGGTGACTTTAAATTACAGCTGAAAGCAGAGGGACAAAAAGGCCACTGTTTGCTTTTACAATATATCAGTTGCTAGGACGCTTCCTGACAACAGCTAACTCTTCAGTGACGTTCCCACCAAATGATGGACAATGGGCTGGAGGTGTGCGCTGGACACACAGACCTGGTGTGCCTTCAGGGTAAAGGTTCCTTTTACATCGGGGAATGGGTTTCACATGGCTCCAGACTTAGATTTGTTCCTTAGCACGTCATAGTGTCAATGTTTTGCACAATTCTATAAATTCAGTCTTAATTATCCAGCTGCTTTTCAGCCATTCTGAGAGAATGGCTCAAAATTCCACCTGGTCTCAACCTGCGGGACCATTCCATCTCAGTACTTACCATCACACACCATTGTTCGAAACTGTAAAGTGTAGTGACTGTGTATTTTGTGGGGGAAATGCGGCAGCCAATTTGCACACAGCAACGTCCCACAAACAGCCATAAAGTGAGTGATTAATTTTATTGGAGGATTGTTGGCCAAGAAACAAGGAGCGAAAAACTCCCTTCTCTTTTCAAATAGGGCTGTGTGAACTTCAACATCCACCTGAATAGAGAGGCAGGACCATGGGACAGCATCTCATACAAAACACGGCACCACCCCCCCCAGCACTGTACTGGAGTGTTAGCCTCGACTGTGAATTCAAAGTCCTGATGCAAGGGTTGAAACCACAACCTTCTGATGTGAGAGACAGAGTTGTGCTGTTCAGGCTGCTTTTGAAAGTTAATAAAAGTATTGTATTTTCCCGGCAGCGAGTAAAACCCACAGCCTCGAAGGAAAGGGAATATTTGGGGAAAAGGTGAGGTGTTGGGGCCAGCGCGGTGCAGGATGTGTGCAACAATACTTGGCTGGACTTTATATGACCCCCGGGCAGATGAGATTTCCATCATAGTCTGAGCCATGAAATCATGGCTACAATGAACTGGGACGCCTCTATGTAGTCTGCCTCTTCAGAGCTCCGGCAACGCTTGAATAACAAAGTTGAATTAAGATTGAATTAAAATCCTCTGCAGGAAGATTGATAGCTTTTGTGTTGAGGCAGAACCATGAAGCAGGGTCTGTGGCCTTCAGTATGGTTTTGTGATTGGAACTTTGTGACTGGGGGCGTTCAGTATTTTCAGAAACTGCACACATTATCTGAGTTCTGAGCAAGTACATTGGGGTCTTGTTCCAAATTTTCTCTCCCCCCCCCCCCCCGCTCCCTGCAGTATTTCACTCTTTACGAGTCCCACTGAAACTGACAGCTCTCTGAACCCCAACTGGGATTCCAGTCAGCCAGTTACATTCATAAATAAAATATCACGTCATAACGTTTCAACGCGCTTCACAGTACATAACATAAGAACATAAATGCTAGACAAAAAAAGACCAAGGTCCATCTAGTTCGCCTTTCACCTTCCTTCGGTAGCATGCACATATATGTCCTGAACTACCCGTGTACTTATATCCCATAATGTTATTTCCTAAAAGCTGTGAAGTGCAGTGACTGTATTTTGTAGGCGAACACAGCAACCAATTTGTGCACAGTGACATTCTCACAAGTAACCAATTTAACCCAGATCATTGTCGGGCAGAGCGTTGTCGGGCAGGGCATTGTCGGGCAGGGCACTGGGAAAGAAATTCCCTTCTCTTTTTGATGATAATCGCTGGAGTGAGGTCCATGTAAGGACCAGGAAACAGCAACTACAATGGATGAACGAACCTTGAAGCAACTTCCCAATTCCACCTTTTTGGGGATCCCTAAGTAAATTGGAGTGTTGGGAGTCCTGTAGCTCAGCGCAAGCGAGAGGCCCAAGGTTCAATTCCTGGGTGAGGTGAAATCTTAGGCAAGTTTCCTGACTTCACACGCCTCTGTTTATCTAGCAGTAAGTAGGAACCCAGTTGTTAGTCGATTGGCGGATCACTTTCTGGGAGCAATAATCCCTCCAAAAAAAAAGTAATAATTTGGTTTCTCAATCCTGTTTGTGAGACGTTGCTGGGCACAATTGGCTGCCGCTTTTCAACCACAAAATACACAGTCAATTCACTTTACAACAACAACAACAACAAGATTCCATTTATTGAGCGCCTTTCACGTCGGGAGGACGTCCCAAGGCTCTGTACAGTTGGGTCAGGACCCGAGCAAGGGGGAAATGGCCAGGGTGAGGGGAGGAAAGGAAGGGAGCGAGGAGGGAGTAGAGAGTCGAGAGGGGAGCTGAAGGCACGGTCAAAGAGAAGTACAGTATATTCTGTGAAGTGCTTTGAGATGTCTCAATGGAATGATAGGGCGCTTTATCAAATGCAAGGATTATTATAAGTGAGATTGCAGGATTGTGCAGAATGGTGACCATCTACAGACGGCAAAAGGTCTATTTGCCCCCTGTGAGGTAATGTTCCTGTGGTTGATCAGTTCCTCAGTGTTGGGGTTGAGGCCACATCTCTAGTCCATCCTCACAGTCAATCACAATGTAGTTTAAACAGCTGCAGCCTTCATTGCAATGCAGACTTTGCCCAGGTTATCAGCCTGCAGGCATAAGAACAATGTTTGAATTCCTGCAGATTTAATTTCAGGCCGTATGTAAGTCAGCTTTTCCCACTAACTTTACCCATTAACTGAGTGAAGAGCCACAGCCAACCCAGCTCTGTGTTTCCCTCTCATCACCATGTGTTTTTGCCTTTTCGACTTTTGGTGGCTTATTAATAGGCAGACCCCCCCCTCACCCGTGAGATAATGTCTCATTGATTATCACCTCCCCAAAAAAGATTATTACATCCCTCCCTTGCTCTTCCCTACACTCAACAGCACTTCTCACCTTCCTCACTCTTCCCTTCCTCCTGCACTCTCCAGGCTTTCATGATATTAGGCAGCCACTACTTGCTCATTCATCTGACCCGACCTCTTGTTTTCCACCTAGTGATGTCCTGCATTGTCCTGCCCATCTGGCTCTCAGGCTGGCAGTGCCACACTGTGCTGGCGCCCCCACACAATCCTTCACAATGCCAGTCAGTGACATTGGGCAGAATGGCGATTCCCGCAGTGAGGATGGCTTACACAGGGTGTACTGTGTGCTGTAATCTTCAGTGACCTACAATGCCCTCTGCCTTTGTGGGTTAAGTAATTAAAGTGAACGCAGTCAGATTTGCCTGTGTATCTGGGTGAACAATGGTCTTGTTTTTACTCCATGCATTTTCCAACTACTCCACTTTTTCCAAGTTGCTACCCAGCCTGGAAGTTCCTGCACGAGTGACACAAGTGGTAATTTATAGGAATGACTCTGCCAGGAGCCGGTCGTGTACTGGATCCCCACTGTTTGTGGGATTGAATTCGCTTCATTCTGTAACTCCCTTATGTTGAATTTTGCCAACTAAGATTAATGGAAGATGTGGAGCCTGAGTGTTTTTACCTTTATTGGAAATCTCTGAATCAAAGCAAGAACATAAATATCCAATCTCTGCCCAATCTCTACACTGTGCGTCCACACTCCCAGGTCAGGGTTAGAGACACAGGAAAGCTCCCTCTACACTGTGTGTCTGTCCACACTCCCAGGTCAGGGTTAGAGACACAGTAAAGCTCCCTCTACACTGTGTGTTCACACTCCCAGGTCAGGGTTAGAGACACAGTAAAGCTCCTCTACACTGTCCGTTCACACTTCCAGATCAGGGTTACAGACACAGTAAAGCTGCCTCTACACTTTGTATCCAGCACCCCCACCCAGGCTGATTAGGCTAATGTTTTGAAGTACAGTGAATGCAGTAATTGACAGTACAGTACCAAACATTTTTTGTTGTGGGTGCAGCTTTGCTCCTCCGGTTGTTGAAGAGTTAATGACATTGCACTGTGTGGGTTCTTCAGCAGATGTGGGTAATGATCTAAGACCAGAATTTCATTTGGTTGGCCCTGGAAGACTTTTCAATGTTGGTGCACAGGATGTTGCAAATCAGGAAATAGTTTGTGGTTGTTTCTTTCTTCCTCTTTAAAAATGTTTCTCCACGTTCACAGAAATCTCCATCCTCTATCCATCTTCTCTATCCATTGTCTCTATCCAACCTCAGTCTTCACCCTCAACAACAACTTGCATTTATTAAGCTTCCCTCACGCAGGGCAGTGTCCCAGAGTGGTTGAGTCTCCATTCTCTCTATCCTTCACAGTCTTCACCCTCAGCATCAGATCAAATCAGTCATTTACTTCATGGCTGTTTATGGGACATTTGCTCACAAAAACAGGCACTATGTTTGACATTGATTCCCTGTGAGATGTTTGTTTGAATGCTCTGTGGACACTGTATCAAATGCAATCTTATCAGTGTATTGGGTAGGGAGGTCCTCCTCACTGTCAGGAGGGGCTGATCTCGGTTCTCTGCCACGAGTCAGAAGAAAAATGAAAGACCTCAGCAAAACACACACAGACCCAAGAACTCACCATTTATAACGTGTGATCTTTCCTTAGATTTAATCTCAGAACTCACTCCCAGGTACTCATTATTCCCTGTCTAACCATACCTAAAGCCCCTTGTTATTTTACACTGTCAGTTGCAGGTCACCCTTGCTCTCTGTACAGTCTCTCACAGATCTTTTCTATTAACATCAGTGACCCACAGCCACAAAGTACATATTTTTCTTGCCCAGCTATTTGTAAAACATTTTTTTTAATTTCTTAATTAGTCGCAGACCAGAGATACTCTGGTATTTTCCTTTCCTCTCCATTCTCTCGCTTGAGTTCCATTCCGTCTTCATTTTCCTTACAGTTCTGTTAAGTTCCCATGCCCTTGGGGAGGTAATTAATTTTACTCAGCTGGAGTCAGCAAGTGTGCTAATGTGATACAGGAGGTGTCCTCCAGGCACTTGGGTTAAAGTCTCAGTCTCTCCCTCCTCGCTGGCCTATTTAGTGTTCTATCTCACTTCCAATCTGAAGCTCTCTCTGCCTTGCTGTTAATGTTTGCAGCAGGCTGGCCTCTGAGGTATGATTAATGGAAAAAAATGACTTTCAGCAGATTATTTTTTTTTACTTTAAATTAAATCTCAAGCCAGACTGCCTTTCAAAAAGAAATGTGCTTGTTTTGGATGTTTAAAGAGTGTGTCTGCTGCTCCCCCTTGCAATTTTCCCTTCAATGGTGGGAGAATGAAATCTACACAGAGCTAAAGAGCTGGGAGTATTCACTGGAACAGAGGGGTTTGAGGGCTTTCTGAAAAGCTTTCAAAGTTAGGAGGTTTTGTTCAGGATAAATGGTATAAGATTATCGGCACCAAGTCAGCAACAGGATGGAAGAAATCCAGGATTATCACTTGCAAAATTTAAAGGAGATTCGATAAATACATGAAGAAAAATAATATTGAGGGTGTGTGGGAAAGAGCAGGGAATGGGATTAGAGTAGAGAGCTCCAGTGGGGAGTGAGCACCAGCACAGACACAATGGCTTGAATGATGTCCGAGTGTACCTATGAAGGCTCTAGGAGGACATGATGTGCTACCCAGACTGTGATGTTAGCCCTGATGGTAATTCCTCAGGCTGGGCTGATGATCTCTCAACACAAACACCCTGACAAGCTTCAGTACTAGGAACATGTTAGCAGGAGAAGAAAATTGGTTTTAATTGGATTTAGGAGACAAAAGGGAACTTACTTCTGTCTGATTCCCTGTTTTTCTCTTATTTTTTTCACATTAAATCCCAGGAATATTCCCATTTTCTAGATTTCTTTCCTGGTCTGGCTGATGATTTTGAGGAGAGAAACCTGGCTTAGACTGTTGGCTGTTCAAAGAGATCTGATGCTCAGTTTAGACTTGGTGCAGCCAACCTGACCACATCCAGACATTAAACCCCATGGGGTGGGGGGGCTGTCAAAGGATTTCTCCACATTACATCACTTATCCTGATGGATTTAGTGCGTGGGCAAGTGCGGCTAATGAAAGCGATTGACCGTTTGGGAAGGGAAGTTATATCTCTAATATTAATGTTTAATCTGCTCAGATAAACCGGTGTCGTATTTGGAAATACAACTCTGGTTTGTTCAAGGTTAAACATTGGCCCAGGGCTTGTGCTCTCAGCAGCTGTATAGCTGACCGAGAGTGTTGTAACTTTCTATAAATCCTTAGACATTTATAATAATCTTTGCATTTTATATATTGTTGGGTTTTTTTTTCTTGAGGGATTATTATCAGGCGTATGGAGTAAGGAAACTTGCCCAAAGTTTCGCCCTGACGGGAATCAAACCAGGTCTTTTGAGGTTTGTCGTTACACAATGCATCCAAGCTAGGTGTCTCTTTATAGGGACCACATTTTATGTCAACATAGATTCAGTTTCAAAGAATGCAGTTGATTTTAAAATCTTTTGTTTCTATTGAAGCTTGTAAACTTATTTGGGAGAAACAGAGTCTCAGTGATGTAATCATGAGAACTGAAGTACAGATTCTTAATGGTGCCCTGTGGCACTGACTGTATCTCTACTGCGGTCACTCCAGCTCCTTCACTCTTGTCAAACTCAGTGAACCCTTCCACTGGCAATATAAATAGGATTTAATAATAATAAAAATCCTTGCATCTGATATAGCGCCTTATCACATCGTCAAAATGTCTCAAAGCGCTTCACAGAATGTATTGTAAAGTGGAATGACTGTATATTTTGCGGGCGAAATGCAGCAGGTCCTCTCACATGCGAGGCGAGCCTGCTAACCATTACACTACGGGACTCCACACCCTCCCACCGGCTGTACAAATGGGATGTTAAGCATTTGTGGTGAAATGGTGGAGCCAATAATCTCGACATGTTTATATATGTTTATGATTCTACAGTAAATTGATTATTTTACTAGCTTAATGAAGTCTATGTGTTGGCAGTGCGATGGGCTGGTGTGTCAGGCGTAATGCCATGAGAGTAGCTGTTTTATTAGTTGGCTTCAGTTTGTTCCAAAACTAACAGTGCGATGGTGGAATATGTGACCCCCAGTTTGCCCAGACACGCGCCTGCTCTTTTTCCAGGACCTCAGGGCTCACTTCACCAACTTCTTCAAGTGTTCCTACAGCATCAGAAACAGTCTCACCTTCCCCTTCCCCAAATGCCCAGGTAAACAGCGCCCTCCAGTGGGGAACAGGAAACCTACATCACACGGCTTCTGAAGACCAGCCTTGGAATGAATCCCATCCTGGAATGGTGCGTCTGAGAATGTTTGACACAGCATTATTATTATTATCTGTGTCATGCTGGATGCTGTCAAGCAGGCTACAGACTTCAGCTGGGAATACAGTGAACATCATGATGCTTCACCTTGTACCTCAGCTTACTAACTGCTGAGATATTGCTGCCAATGCCATGTAAAGTGGATTGGCCAAGCCCATAGAAAGCCAGGGTTGGTTTTGTCAGCATTGAGCCAAAGCTACTAACCTTCTAGTCAGAGTCATACTTAAGGGATGTTTGAGGACCATCTCAGAGTTGTTGCAGCACAGAGAATAAGAGGAAGGATTGCCTGTACAATCCCCTGTAGAGAGAGAATCATTCCAAAAGGTGCAGTTGCCAAGTGAAGGCCAGGTACACTCTCACAGAGAGGCGAAACTACAAGCTGTCAGAAGATTGTAGGTTCCCATTACGGGAATTTTGAGCTCATAGTCTAGGCTGGCAGTGCGATGTTGGGGGGGGCGAGGTGAGTGCTGTGTTGTTGGAGGTGTAGTCCTTTGTCTGAGACATTATTGGAACACCAGTTGCAATATTTTCCTACTACAAGTGCATATTTTCATTGTCTCTCCTCAAAGAAATGTTCCTGTGAAACCTACACAACATTGTTTAACGTGAGGAAGAATTGCAAGATCTTTCTTCGAAGGAGTTCAGAAAATCAGCTGGACAGTATCTGCTTGGGAGCAGTTTTGGGGGAAGAAAAGCCAACAGGAAATTTGTGATAAACTTGGCTTTGATATTTTTAGCCTGTTGAAATCCCCCCCCCCCCATAAACCATATGGAGTCCTGTAGCGCAGTAGTTAGAGCACACGCCTTGCGAGCGAGTAAAGTCAATTCACTTTACAGCATATTCTGTGAAGCGTTTTGAGACATCCAGAAGACGTGAAAAGCACTATATCAAATGCAAGTATTATTATTGTTATTATTATTGTTGTTATTGTTATTATTATATACTTGTTAGAGCAGGTTGCTTTGTGCCAGGGCAGCAGGAACAAGACAGAAATTCTGGAATTTTATCTGACGCAAACAGACTGCTGTGACATACACATGGAACTTGTGCGCAGACAGTCACATACTTTGCAGCTTTTGAAATATTATTTTTCACCCCCTCTGATCTTAACTACTTATGTAGAAATTCCTGCATATAAATTGAGGTTCTGGAGTGTAACAAAAAGACTAAAATATGCTAATAAAATATCACAAAGAGATTCAGTTGCCAAAAAAACAGTTGGTTCGCCTCAGTTTGGTTGAGTTCTCTCCACCCTGAGCGAGTGAATGTGAGCAAGATCGGTTTCCCCGCTCCAGCTCATCTCTGACTGGAACAGAATGAAATCAGGAGCTAGGTCATTGACTTAATAGGAACTGATTTTATTTGCACAATCTCTCAGACCATTGGCAGCTTTTGCTGTGAAACTTGTTTGCTGACTGTAGGAATGTAGTGCGATGTTGCAATGTGACCACTTGCCCTCTGTAATATTAGCTCTTCCTCCTGACTCTGTGTCTCGCTTACTCCAGTAATGTCTTTCCGAAAAGCACAATATCAGAGCCTGAAAGCAGGAGCCTAGAGTGAAACTCACAGCCCCCCAAAACACATAGCCATTGTCCCATGACTCAGCTATTCACTTCTGGTGGCCTTGTGTCAAGGCTAGTGAAATTTGATTGAAAATATTTGGAATGAAATTCTGATTCAAAGGGAAAACCAAAGTGGATCAGATTTTGACAGATCCATGAAATAAGTTACTGGGTGAAAGTGTCTGAATCAGTCTTATTGCTCCATTAGCGCTTACACTAATACAAGTTACACGTGTATTGTGCCTTTAACGTCGGACTGTTACAGCAGAGGCTAATCTCACATTGGCTTATTTACTGCTAACGTGCATCTCATGGAGTTAATGGCCCGAGTGGTAATGAGTTACTAACTCTGTCCACCAGGTTAGTGAAGGACTTGATGTTTTCCTTCAGCTGCAGTGAGTAATCCTTTGGGTGGCACGTGGCAATCCTTGCCCTTAGTACATGAACATCCATCCCTGGCTGGCTACCTTCCCTCCCTCCAGCCATCCTTTGGAGCTCTTCCTGTTGTTTGTCGCACCCTTCTTCATTTTTTATACATTACTTTGGACGAGCGAATGCCCTCTGCCTGGATGGAGGCAAAACTATTTAAACCCTGAGTGAAGGCTACTGTATAAATGCAAGTTGTTGTTGTGATTTTCATCATTAAAGCCAGCCAGTACTGGTACGTCCTTTGGGACGTCATTTGGGGTGAAGGGCGCTATACAAATGTAAATCTGTATTGTGTTACTTTTTATTCAATGTCCTCCCCAGAAAGAGGCAGCTTGTGGCCTCTAGAATTAGGCTTATGTTGTCGAGGACTTTGGCATCCTCTTATTGTCAGCTGAAAACTAAGAGCTGTGAACAAAGGCCAAGTGGGTCATTTTCAATTGCAAAGCCATTTAATTTACATTATTATATCTTATCTTCTGCCCAGTGGCTTAGCTTAGTGCCGGCAGCGAATGAATGTGTGAAAAGCAGAGGGTGTTGTGGTTCAATCGCCTTTCCCGCTGCATTTATTGATCTTCACCATGCGGCAGCATCCTAGGCACCTGGAGAGGATTCAGACTGGCCTGCGGGGGAAATGGCAAGAAACAGACGAGGCTTCACTATAGGAGGCGGCACTGTCACTGTCAGCTAAGAGAGACATTGGTGGTGGTTTGAGAGCAACTGCCTCCCCTCGGCCTCCCAATACACACATTCCAGGGAGAGGGAGAGCAAAGTAACAAAGAGAAATAGGAAACAGTGGGTGCCCTGCCTTCACCAGTGTGTGAGTACCTCCAGAAAGAAAAATTTTCCAGACATTAACTGAACATAATTACTGCAATGGAGGCTTTTGTCCCTATTTTCAATCCACCCCCTTGCACAGTTTCCCCGTGAAATCCATTGAGATGTTATGCTGTTGTTCACATTGTTTTATTGAAAGGCAATGTCTGTGGTGATATTATAAACATTCTGTAAATATGGCCACAAACGAAAGGGCTATTTGGCCCATCAGACATGTCCCTACATAGACCATGCTTACTTTGCCCAATCACAGACTCCACCCAACCCATTCGCTCTCCTGAGCGAGGCAAGTAACTGCAGGTGATGTCTCCAAGGTGACAATGCTGTGACTTGCCTCCCTAACATCCAAAGGTAATCGAGCAAAACTGAAGAACATTAAAGTAACCTAACAACCTACAATTACCACTCTGAGCAGCTACATTCCACAGATCATTCAACCATGGTTCCCGTTTCTTCCAAAGATCATGTTCCATGGATCAACTATTTGTGTCCACCCTTATAATCTTCCAAACATTCTTAGATCCTTAAACTAGCTCTTCTTTTACGAGTAAAGCTATGCAGCATTAACAGTGTTTGATGGAATTTTATCCCATACATCCATTATTTTGAAGGGAGGAGTGGGGAGTGCTTTTAATGTCTTGTCTCACTTGGGGCTTGTTAATTTGGTGCACTTTGAATCAGACTAGAGTTATAAACCACTAGAGCAACGCTTAAAAAAAATCTGCTCTGCTTTGAGGAAATCTCTTGACCAAAAAAATTTAATGCATTCATCTCATCCACAAAATACAGTCAATTTCATCTTACAGTTTATCCTGTGAAGCACTTTGAAACGTCTCAACGACATGATAGGGTGCTATATCAAATGCAAAGATTATTATTGTGATTATTATCTCACTACAGCTTGGGAACGGGAAGAACAGGTGATTGTGTATAAGCAATGTTCTTGGTGTTCTGTGTAACATACTCTGATTCATGCACAGCACCATGCTGAAGGACGGGGACTCCTCTATACTGTACCTCATCAGTGTCGGGAGACTCGCTGTGTAATAGATCAGTACTGGAGGACTCTCCAGTGGGTGGTTGCCAAGTATCATAATACATGATGACACTTCCTCGAGATCACTACTCCTTGATCTGGGAGTGTTTGTCGTGCAATTGAGTGAACCCTGAGAACTAGATTCAAAACATGTCACAAAGACTGTTGGTTCAGTGGTTTTATTCCCCCCACCTCCAATACTGAAGCTCAGCTGTAGAATTTGATAAAATTCTAAATTTTAGTAGGGGTGCAATTTGTGACTGTAACTTCTCAGAGCAAACTTCTAAAATCCCATCGGTGTCTCCCAGTATCACCTATCCAGTCACCTTGCAAGCAGTGTACCAGAAACTGATACCTCATTCAACTCCTCCCAATACTTGAGACAGATTTGATTATTCAGTAACTGGCTGGCCAATGCACTTTGGGTTTGTTACCTCCGTTGTCAAACATATCAGATAGGAAAAGATCAAAGTCCCCTGACATCACAGCAGGAAGCTTGAGGCATTAATCAATCCACTGAACATGACCTGCCCACAATTGACAAGAAATTCAAGTATAATTGAAACATCTCATGAGGGGGAAAAGTACAATAAATGAGAAAATCCTCTTCCAAAAACAATGGCATTTATCAGATTTATTGTCAATAGAACACCATTTTGTTACTTTTAAAAACATATTCAGCTGCCAAATTGACCTGAACCATGGTAGAAAATAGCAGATTGAACAGATCAAAAAAATGAACTTTTGAAGCATGACTGTAGAGACACAAGGTTGCTCCTCTGCCTGGAGGCATTGAGATTTTTTGGGAGAAATCTCTTCTTAGTCCTTCACATCCTGAGTAACAGAATACAAGTATAAACAATCCTCATATTTAATACAGCACTTCTATTGTTTAAGGTCTTGAAGGCCTTCACAGGGAATTGCTATAAGTGTGGTGACTGTGTAGTGGTAGGCAAACACAGCAGCCAATTTGTGAAAAACAAGATTCTAAAAACAGCCATGAGTTTATCTGGAGGATTGTTGGCTAGGACACCAGAATAGTGTCACGGGATCTGTCTACCTGAAAAGATGAATGGCACTTTGTTTTCTTGTCTCATCCAAATGATGCCACCTCCTGCAGAGTACTGGAGTGTCAGCCTGGACTGTGGGCTCAAGCCCTGATTTAGGACTTCAAATCTACAAACATGTGATACAGAGGCAAGCATGCTCAACCCACTGAGCCAGGCTGATACACTTAGTGTCCTCTATAAGGTCTCCGAGGCCAACCTTAGAGCATTAGCAAACAGTTTTCCATTTGCCCTGTAAGACTAGGGAGGTGCCTGGTATTTGTGGACATGAGTAAGTAATATGGAAGAAAAATCTCTCTTTACAAAGAACACAATATGTTACCAAAGTGGGAAAGGGAAATATAAATAACTTTTTAATTGTTTGAACATCCCGTTTGTCCCTGGAACAATCTCCACAGGATTGTGGAGTCCTGTAGCTCAGTGGTTAGAGTACTCGCTTTGCAAGCGAGAGACCTGAGTTCAATTCCAGGCAGAGGGCGAAACCTTGGGCAAGTTTCCTTACTCCACACAGAGCCTAATAATAATCCCTCCAAAAACAATAATAAATTGGTCATTTTCAATCTACGACTGTTTTTTGTGGGACATTGCTGTGCGCAATTGGCTGCCGCGTTCGCCCGCAAATATACAGTCAATTCACCTTACAGTATATTCTGTAAAGCGCTTTGGGACGTCCTCCCGACGTGAAAAGCGCTATATCAAATGCAAGGATTATTATTATTATTATTCTTGAAGGTAAGGTTTAATTGACTGGGCAGTGTTAAAACACTGGGCAGTGTTAAAAAAACACACTGAAAGTAGTTTAACTGTTTAAAAAAAAAGGCCACTTTTTTATTTGTCGGAATGCACAGTGTATAGTGTTTATAATAATAATAATAATAATCCTTGCATTTGATATAGCGCTTTTCACGTCGGGAGGACATCCCAAAGCGCTTCACAGAACACACTGTAAAGTGAATTGACTGTATATTTGTGGGCGAACGCGGCAGCCAATTGCGCACAGCAATGTCCCACAAACAGTCGTAGATTGAAAATGACCAATTTTTATTATTGTTTTGTTTTTTTGGAGGGATTGTTATTAGGCTCTGTGTGGAGTAAGGAAACTTGCCCAAGGTTTTGCCCTGCCTGAGCGAGCCGGAGAGTGAAAGTTCTGGAGCGTTCACTATCTGTGCGGTGCAGGTCTGATGCAATGTGAATTGTGCAGTTTGACAGGTCACAGCAGAATGTACTAGCCCAGATAGTTAGCGTATCGCTGCCCGACGTCTGTGGTTAACCAGCGTGTCCAGGTCTGCGCTCTGATTACCAAACTTTTACTCAGGAATGTGAGGCCCTAAGAATTTGAGACACCCACTTTTGCTTAAGGTGGAACTCACTCACTCACCACCAACGTGTCACCATCTGTCTCCAATACCCCATTTGAACTGGCTTTTTTTTGAGTGCTTGCAAATACTGTAATTTGTGCCGCTCTCGCACAATGATTGCCTCATGTGAGCATGTACGGCCGCTGGAATTGGCTGTGGCTGATGCCCAAAACTGCATTGTCATGTTAAAGAGATTTAGAACGTGCCCCAAAACAGAGGGCTTTAATTCTTAGAGAGACACTCAGCAGTAATTCGTCAACTTTCACAATTTCCCCTCCTTTTCCACTCCCCCACCCCTTTCCTGGAAGCACAGGGAAGCTATTCAGTTAGCAATGACTATTTCCAGTATACAGTATTATCAAAGTGACCATTACACACATGTGTATCAAAAGAACAAGCTTGCATTATTTTAGGATCTTTTCACGTTATGTCTTGTCAGATGTGGTGATTGTTTCTGTAAGCAGCTAACCTTGCTGATAATGATTGTAGACAAGGAACCCACACAGTTCTTCTCACTGACCTCAAATATAAACTGAGCGACATGGCCCAGCTGAGATCAGCCAACATAGTACAACTTCAAACCCCTCTGGTGTGTATAGCTCAGTCCTACAACCAAGGGAAGATTATGTCAGCCATTGAGAGAGAGAAGAAAAGCCCACAAGAGGTATGCCTCGTTCTTTTTGGTTTCAAACAACATTCTTTCCATACCATTGACATAGACACCCACAATTGTGTAAGGGAATTAATGATGTTAATGTGCATTATGTTATCCCACCATGGTTTCTGGATAACACAAACGAAAATCAAGAGGAACAAGCACTTCAGAACAAGCAACGGCATCCCGTTGAGGAATTGGACTGCCCTCCATTGACAAGAACTTGCATTTACACAGTGCCCTTCATGTAGGATGTTTCAAAATTCTTCACAGGTTTGGAGAAACATTCTGAGCAAGGGAGAGCATGACCTTGACCAAAACCAACTCTAACACTTGATTGGGTGGGGGAGGAGGACAGTTCTACCTGCCAGGATTTGTTAAGTGTTAAAGAGTTACTTTTGGGAACTCCACTGTGGAAGTAAATGATAATAATAATTCTGGCATTTGATACAGTGCCTTATCACGTCTTCAAGACGTCTCAAAGTGCTTCATAAAACATACTGTAAAGTGTAGAGACTGTATTTTGTGGGAGAAATACAGTAGCCAATGATGTTGGAATGAGATGGGATTCCCTTAGCTCAGCCTGTGGCCCTGTCACAGGAGGTCAAACATGCAGGTAGAACTGGGAGAGAAGCAGGAGGGTCATGGGAGGGGGGAGGTCATGGGAGGGGGGAAGACACTGACTGACTCCAGCTTTTACACCAACACAGACAAGTTTGGACTGGGATTGGAACTGACTGACGGCGGAGTGATTCCTTGGTACCGAATGAATGGGGAACAATTGAAGTTTGTCTCAAAACCCTCCAGGGTTTTCCCCCATTCCCCCTTTCTGAAACCTTACAACCCACATAAGTGCAAGTTGTTATTGTTGTTTCAGGGCACAGGGACCGTTCATCAGACCCAGGCTCCCCCTCCTTCCTTCCCTCCCTCTCCTCGCTCCCCCCCTCCTTCCTTCCTTTCTCCCCCCCCTCTCCCTCCCTCCCCACCTCTCCCTCCCCCTCCTCCCTCCCTCTCCCCCCCACCCTCTCCCTCCTTTCCCCCTCCCTCTCCCTCGTTCCCTCTCCCTCCTTCCCCCCTCCCTCTCCCCCCCACCCTCTCCCTCCTTCCCCCCTCCCTCTCCCCCCCACCCTCTCCCTCCTTCCCTCTCCCTCCTTCCCCCCCACCCTCTCCCTCCTTCCCCCCCCACCCTCTCCCTCCTTCCGCCCTCCCTCTCCCCCCTCCCTCTCCCCCCCACCCTCTCCCCCCCACCCTCTCCCTCCTTCCCCCCCCTCCCTCCCTCTCCCCCCCACCCTCTCCCTCCTTCCCCCCTCCCTCTCCCCCCCACCCTCTCCCTCCTTCCCCCCCCTCCCCCCCACTCCCTCCTTCCCTCTCCCTCCTTCCCCCTCCCTCTTCCTCCGTCTCCCCCCTCCCCCTCCTTCCCCCCTTTCCCTCCTCCCCCTCCTGCCTCTCCCTCCCTCCCTCCCCCCCTCAGTGTGAGCTCACACGCCGGCCCCCGCTCCACCTTAACCGCCCAGATGTGGGCCGCCACCTGACTGGGGCTGCGCCGCCATTTTGTTTGTCAGTGCCCGAGAAAGCGGAAGAGACGGGGCGGGCGGTATAAAGCCCGAGAGCGCGAGCGCGAGCGGCTCGGGCAGCGCACACCTCACACCTCACAGCCGCCGCCGCTCCGCCAGGCCCCGCGTCACCGCCCCGCCTCGCCTCGGCCCGGCCCCGGCCCCGCCGTGTCGAATGGTCCGGCCGGTTCCAGAAGCTTCCGATGTTTGCTCCCTGTGAGGGCGGGGGGGAGAGCAACGGTTTTTCTCCGGCGGTTGGTCTCGCGCCCGAGCGTTCGGTTTAAGCCGCCGCCGCCGCCCCGACTCCTCTCCTCACGGAGGCGTCTCCTTCACACATCGCTCCTCACGGGCTCGGGCTGATTTAGCTCTGAGGGGGGGGACCAGGGCTCGTTTCCTTTTTATTTTACCCCCTCCTCCTCCTCCTCTCTCTCCCCCTCTCCTCTCCTCTCCCCTCTCCGCCTGTCGCCCGCTCCCTTCCCTTCTCTCCCTCCCGCCCGCCCGCCCGCCTGAGGGATCATGTCGGGTCAGTCGATCACGGACCGGATCACCGCGGCCCAGCACAGCGTCACCGGCTCAGCCATCACCAAGGCGGCCTGTAAAGCCACCACCCACGAGGTGATGGGCCCCAAGAAGAAGCACCTGGACTGTGAGTACTGTACAGGGAGGCGATGGGGAAGGGGGGTCTGAGTGGGGTATAAAGGGGGGATCTGAGTGGGGTATAAAGGGGGAGGGTAAAGTGGGGTATGGGGGGGAGGTGTGAGTGGAGGTATGGGGAGGGGGGGGGAAGAGGGTAACAACCACAACAACTTGCATTTATATAGCGCCCTTCAAGCCGGGGTAGAGTCTCGGAGCAGTTAACAGTAGTGGAGCCTGACTTTGAGTGGGGTATGGAGGTGGGGAGGGGGGTGTGTGAGGGGATGGAGGGGGGGGGTGGTATGGGGGGGGGGCGGTGATGATGGTATGAGTGGGATGAGGAAGGTGAGTTAGGCACAGCGGGGAGGAAGCTGACCCAATATGTGTTCTATGCTGTCACAAGAGGAAGTGATTCAGTTTGGACTGAAAGTGGAATGGTACTAAACTAACTGTATGAGCGATCCCCAGGTGTGGAGTGAATGGGAACAAATGAACCTTGTTTCAGGTCTGTTTGACAGACCTTGGGTTCTGCCCTATGTGTCACTTCCCTGGTCTGTGATAGGGGGGGGGGGAATTAATTCCTGGCATTCCAACTGGATTTGTAAGATGGGGGAAAGAGTGTAAAAAGTGTGTCCAACCTGCAGGTTATTAGCCCTGTTTGTGGAAGTGAGTGGTGTGGTGGTGGATGTACAGCACTTGGTTGTACATACTCCTGAGAATGGCCCACAAATAAAAAGTAGTGAACTCTGTGCATAACCTGGAAACGGCCTTTGGAGGAGGAAAAGATAGATGAAGCAGAGGTTGACACACATAAATCCCATACCTGTGAACAATAAGGGGTTGATTAAACTAACACTCACACCCTGGCAAGTGAAGAGGTATGCACAAAGGTTATGTTAATTTGTTTCAAAAAGCAGACAGAATACTGGGTACAGGCCTGCCTCACTCAGTTAATGGAGAGAGAGCCGTCAACTGTCCCCGCCCTTGAGTCAGAGATAAAGTGTAGGCAACCTACGAGTGTGTCAAGGGCATATTTGAATGAGGAGTGAGTGACATTTAAGCAGGAGGATAGAATCTCCATTTAAATACCGTAGGTAGAGCTGTCTGTTTTCAGTGAAATTATCTGTTTTATTTAAGGTCAACGTGAGTTATTTGCCAAATAGTGACTTTAAGCTACTATAATGGGAGGAACTTATTTTCCTGTTACAGCAGGGAAAACTACTCAATTTACATCAGAAGTATTTACTCCACCAATTTATTTCATAGTAATTTGTTAAATATCTGCTTTCAGTGAATGGATGTAGTCAATGCACTGTAAACATTTATTTAAAAATATATTCCTTCCAAGAATAAAAATTATAGTAATTCTGATCACTTCACCACTACAAAATTCAAGTGTATCCTGGTATGCATAGGATATTGAAAGGAGTGGAATTCAAGGGTGTAACTGAATTGAGGGATCAGAATGATGTTGGGTAAGCGTAATTACAGTGGATTGTTAGTCACCTGAAGCCTAAGATTGGGTCACTGTGTAATCTTAGCTGCCTGTCAATTTCATGCAGAGTTTTTCAGTTTAGGTACTAGGTACAAACGATGTAGTAAATTTTATTCTCGACCAAATCCTCTGACTTCAGAAGTGCCAATTGAATTGGTAGCACTACTTGAGGATATTGGGTTAGTAATAGGAGTACTTTAGTGAAGTATAATGCAGCCTTACACATTCCCACATTGTACATGACTTATTTTATGCTGTTTTATTTCCTGAAGTCTCAAAGATATGTATACTTTTGAAGGTTCCATGATAGAAATTCTTGTAACTTCTGGAATCTCCAATTACCCCAACATAGACTCTAGAGTCTCCCATGGCATGGAATGATACTCTTGATTGGGTAAGCAGGGTGCCTCTTTCCAGGGAGAAAGTGCACTTCTGCATTCCAGAAATGGAGAAAATTCCATGTGTAGGGACATTCTTATGTGAAGCTTTGTCTGGTTTGGATACTTTTAAGTTTGGTGATGCTTTTTCACATGTCTGACCAAAAACATTTTTTGATACATATTAAGTATTTTTGTATGACATTCAGATTCTTTCGTTTATTTTTCACCTAGTTAACTACAACTGCTTCTTTATCTACTAGGCCCGTTTTCCTTGGAGTGACGAATATGTTTGACGTATGTCAAACAATTTTATCATGATAGAAGTAACGATTCATAGGGACTCATTTGTTGAAATTGTTTTTCAGAATGTGAGTTAAGGTTTTTGTTTCATAAATTGAAGCCATTTCAAAGTGAGTCAGTTATGATCGGTACCAATACACTCATTTATATTTAATATATATATAAATATATATATTTAAACTTGCATTTTATTTTTAATGTGTTTAGATTTTATTCAGAAGTTCTGTATTTATCATGTACATTCCATTATCAGACATTATTATCGTCTTAAAACTCTGAAAAAATCCTATAATTTGTCACAATAATAAACTATACTACCCTGCGGAACAGTTTCCCACCAAAGGGGGTAATAGCCAGATTTGTCAGTCTCCTTCGTTCATAGACTGGGTGCACGCTTTACTGAGGTGAATTTCTATAGCTACGTTTCTTGGCCCCATATTCTTAACTTTGTACCTTCTAGTTTCTAGTGCATGGTCTGAAGTCTTTTTGAGGTTAGAATTCTGAGCTCACAAAAAAATTGTAACTGAAATCCAGAAGGAAACCATGAGTGAGGATTATGTTGCTCAGAAATTATATTGATCAGAGTACCCTGCGTTCTGCTCTCTGACTACAGTACTGAACCTGGTTCCTTGTTTGTGTTTTAAAGAGCTTTAAGAATGATTTCCCTCATATTCAATGTTACATTTCAACCTATGTTAATGCTTCAAAAATAATTAGTCTGTGATTGGTCAGTTGCAGAAAATCTACTTAATGAGACTACGAAGAGCTAACTCAGGTCAGAAATTAATGCAGAGTATATTTTGTAACAATTTTGCTACGGTGAAAGTAATTATTTGTAGGGATGTGCCCCTGGTTTCTCGTGTAACAATAATAAAATAATAATAATCCTTGCATTTGATATAGCGCTTTTTATGTCTTCTAAACGTCCCAAAGCGCTTCACAGAATATATTGTAAAGTGAATTGACTGTATATTTGTGGGCGAACGCGGCGACCAATTGCGCACAGCAACGTCTGTCCCACAAACAGCCGTGGATTGAAATGACCAATTTATTATTGTTTTGGGTTTTGGAGGGACTATTATTAGGCTCTGTGTGGAGTAAGGAAACTTGCCCAAGGTTTCGCCCTCTGCCTGGAATTGAACTCGGGTCTCTCGCTTGCAAAGTGAGTACTCTAAGCACTGAGCTACAGGACTCCACAAAATACTATGTTCTTCTGATAACATTCTGCTTGGTAGAATAATTTGTTAATAATCGGTGATGGACATCTGGTCCAAGTTTAAAAATAAGCCGTTGTTTCTCATGCGACACACAAGGTTTCATCACACCATGGAGCATGATCGCACACTTTACAGAATATCCTGTGAAGCGCTTTGAGATGTCTTAACAACTTGATAAGGTGATGTATCAAATGCAAGGATTATTATTAATGTAGCTGGATGCCTTCTTAATTTATATATTTTTCCTTGATTTCATGAGCATAGGATGCTCATGTTCATAGTGACCTCCATTGTACAGCTTGTGAGAAAACAAAGTAGTAAAGTAGGTTCTTCAGGTGTGTATTACAAATTGGTTTAACACAACAAGCTGTAAAGGTATCAAAAGTGATGACCTGCTTCGCCTGTGTACGTAACGTTGAATGAAGCTTTTCCAGTCGGGCAGTGGTCTGATAAATGAAAGTTGTTGTTAAGTCTCCCCTTTGTAGAGGCTGTTCTTTTTTTACACACAAGCCAATATTGAACATTTGGCCTGTTAAGAATTTATCTGGACTGGGCTATCCAATCTATCTGAGTTGGCAAAAGTGTTTTTGTTGGATTGTAAAATCAGTGCAACGTTTTATTTATGATGTTCCCAACAATGCAGTCTGTTTTTGTCTTATTTCATTTGACAGTGATTTGAGCTTCATTCTAGTTGGAATTATTCCATTTTCCCACTTCTCAGGAGTACAGAGTAGAGTCCTATCAGCCTGGGGAAAGTGTGGGTTGGAGGAAGGATGACCAATATGTGAATGTGGAAAATCTGTGCTGTACAACCTGCTGCTAGCAGTTTTCCTGAAACTATTGCCATTTACTAGCTGCTCTACTAAAAAAAAATCCTTTTTCTTTTAGATTCCCTCATTTTTCTCATCTACTTAACTGCAATTGCTTTTTTTTAAATACTTTTGCACCTAGCACCAGTTGGTGACACTTTCGTATCAGTGGGAAATTATGTGCTGTGGTTATTTTACCGGTCTTTGAAATGAAAGCTCCAGAATTGCTGGAATGAAGATTGTGACAGGATGCTAACATTTCTCTCTGTAGTTTTGTGTTTGAAGTGGTTTGTGATTTAAAAAAAAACTACCAGAGAAGCTCATTATCTTTAAGAACACTACAAGTGCAAATACTGTACTAAGAATGTATTTAAGGTTCATTGGACCAATTCTTTTCCATCTACTAGTATTGAAAAATGTACAAGTATGATCAGACAAACAAA
The DNA here is from genome assembly GCF_018977255.1 of Callorhinchus milii. Taxonomy (NCBI): domain Eukaryota; kingdom Metazoa; phylum Chordata; class Chondrichthyes; order Chimaeriformes; family Callorhinchidae; genus Callorhinchus; species Callorhinchus milii. The sequence continues at coordinate 17,308,470 of NW_024704756.1, read as the reverse complement.
CATTTCAAACTGAATTGGAGCAACCTGCTCAGTTAATGCTGGGTATCATGCTTATCGCGTATCCCCCGCCCTTTGCTTTATTACCAACAAAACATCTTGCAGATGAGCTGCAAAGAGTTGAACCACAGTTCCTGTATACTAGTGGCATTGTAGTCACAGTATCAAATCCTGTGGTTAAACATTTAAATGCTCTAGTGTGTGGTTTTTGTTGTGATCTACTAGTACAAAAAGTGTAGGAATATGAGCAGATTTCTCCTGCTTCTGAAATGACCTACACCATCCGCAGTATCACGTTCAGTGTGCAGATGCTGTGAGTGAGACACTGCATTGAAAATATTCAAATTGAATACACATTTCTCTCTTAATAGTGCTGAAGTGAGTTACAGGAACATTTTGAATTTTATTTTAATTTGAGTGAAATTTAAGAAATGTCAGTTGTGTATCAACCTTTCCTAACTTTACTGTGGTGCATTATTTGGATAAGAGCATTTTGAGAAGAGAACTTTTGATCTGGAAGAATGGATGATATATCCTGAGTGCAGATAAAAGCCTAGTATTGGCCCAATGTTCTGACTCTGATCTTAGGAAGCATCCGATTATGCTTTTGTAGAAATAAATATCCTCTATTTCGCACTGGTGTTTAATGCATTAGCACAGTTCTGTCCTTGGTGATTTTATATAACTTTATTTTTTTTGGTCTTTAAGATAAGGTGCTATATAAAATGCAAGTAGTATTATTTTTAAAACAATACTCAATTTTCATGACTCTGAAAATTTGTGGGTTTTTGTAGCTCTAAACTGCAGTTTTATTGAGAACCTAGTGCGGTAAAATACGCGATCATCAATGAAGATTGAAAAGAGTAGCCAAGAAGCTGAGCTAATTCAAAAGGTGATGCCAAGCTTGGATTTTTGAAGGAAAGTTCAGGGGCAAGGTCTATAGTAGTTTGAATGTATTGGACCAGAAAAGTTTGTAGTTGGGCAAGAAACTTAAGAGAATGGGTGAAACTACAGGTAAGATGATCAGCTACTAGACAAGCCTTTGCTTTTTTCGTGTTCAGTACAATCACTGGTGTATAAAATGTCCTCCCCAAATTTAGGAGCAGTGTTGAAGTCTTCGACTTTGGCTATAGAGTGAGTTAAGAGGTGTTGGAGAAGAGACTGATTTGGCTTGAAGGCAAATTTAGTAATGGAAGAGAATTTAGTTCAGATCAGAGGAGTTACAGTCACTCTGCCTCGCCTCGTCTTTAGCCTCCTTAAATCTCGCCGCAAGACCCTCCTCCTCGACCATGCCATCGGCCACCCCCCTTCCCCTCCCTCCCTTCTCCACCCCGCCCCCACCACCGACCCCAGCTCGGGTCTGAAATGCTGTACATTGTCCAGCGCCTTGGGACGTCCTCCCGACATGAAAGGTGCTATACAAATGTAATATTGTTGTTACTGAGATGTGAAAATTGGATCTGATAAAGATGACATCATTTTTCGCATACTTTTCAGGACTGTCTACAAAAGAAACTGTATTCTCATAGTTCCATTGGAATTGAGGTTCAGTGATTCAATCATTGCACTGTGAAAGGAGTGACGTTTGGGTGCTCACATGCCATGTGCTGGTTGATGGATGCAGAAGGAAAGCATGAATCCTCCCCAAATGTATGTTCTTTATAAATTAGGTGCACCTTAAACTGGGGCATTAAGACGTTGTAAGCAGTTGAGCTGACAGGACATCATTCTAACATGAAGAGTGCTATACAAGAATTTTCAATCTGAACAGTGAAAGTGATTTAAATGTCATTCTTTAGAATTCATATTTAGATTTTATAAAGGATCAGCAATGGATAAAAAGACTTAAATTGTTTTTATAATTTGAGAATGTGACTGTTTTGGTTGGGGAATCGGATATTTAATATGACCAGCCATCAAGCGCAGATAAAGCCACGATAAAACATACTACCCTTTTTTCAGCATCGGTGTGCTACATTATTTACTTCTTTTCCTGCATTAGTCATGGCTTGGCAATTGCACGAGAGCAGATGCCTCTGTGTTCAAGTTGTGCAGGTCTGTATCCCAGATCACATTTTGAAAGCACAAATGAAGCATGGTAATTGGGAAATCTGGTGGAAGGAAATTTGAGGGGAGATTTGATAAATAGGGGACACTGCGACAGACCCAGCAATATTGATCCAATCCGTACCCATTCACTACAGGCCTTAATTGGTCAAAACTGCTATAAGATGAGCACTGATCTTTTACTCTACAACAACAAGATTACATTTGTATAGCGTCTTTCACGTCGGGAGGACGTCCCAAGGCGCTGAACAGTGTACAGCATTTCAGACCTGAGCCTGAGTCGGGGGTGGGGGGAAGAAGGGAGGGGGCTGTTTTATAGATTTTCTCTGTGTTTTTTGCTGTTCAAAGATGTGAGTAAAGCGTGGTGTTATTTGACACATGACCTCAACATACAGTTTCTCCCTGTTATTGTCGTATTGTATGATGGCAGGATACTCTTGAGAAGCGAAGGTTTTGAGGAGCCATCATTGCTGAATTGAGGTTAAGGACATTACAGTGTTTTTTAAAAACGTGACTGTTGCATGAAAAACAACATTTCCCTTTGTATTTCCTGTTACTGTGGTCTTTGCTTGTATGTGATTAATTTGCATAAATATCTCGTGAGAACCTGTGAATCTTCTATTTTATTAATTTATTCATAGCCTTTATTTAAACTATTGTCCTTGTGTGTTGGTGGCAGTTTTAGGAGTGTCTTGAACCAAAGAGCATCGAGACGTTATAATTAATAATCTTTGTATTTGATATATCACCTTTCATGTCAGGAGGATGTATTGAAAAGCTTCACAAGTTATGCTATAAAGTGTGTGTATATATATATTAGCATTGTGACAAGGCACTATAAAATTGAAAGTTGTTTTTTCTAAGTTCTTTATAAACTCTGTATACCTTAAGATGGGGGAATTAAGATGTTGTAAGCAGATGAGCTCCCAAAGAGTAGTTAAAAAACCTTATTATGTGACCCAGGTCATTGTGAAAGAAATGGGAGTAAATGGGTATCGCAGACCTCGTTGTTGATTCCTTTATGGTGCAATTTTATGGTGCAAGAAGCTGCTGGTAGCCTTACCTCTTCCGCAGCTTGAGTTATGTTTTTTAATGTAACCTATCTGACCATCTGTATTGTTCATGATCTGTGCCTTTTTTTTAAAAAAAAGCTTAACTTATCTCTGAATCAGAAGATTGTGGGTTTAAGCCTCACATTGGGAATTGGAGTTGCATAATCTATGCTGAAACTCCAGTGCAGCACTGGAGGGCTCACCGCATTGTATGAAGCGCTGTCGTTCGGATGAGACGTTAGACCAAGGTCTCACCTGCCTGTTCAGGTCGCTGTTAAAGATCTCATGTTACTATTTGAAAAGAGAAGAGAGTTTCTCTCGCTATCTGGCCAACATATTCCCCAAATAAAATTGGTCACTCACTCCATGGCTGTTTGAGGGACATTGCTACGCTTAAACTGGATGCCGTGTTTTGTGAGACGTATCAATGATGTGATAAGGTGCTAAGTCAAAATATTATTACCTGGTATAAACACTAGGTGATTCACATAAATGTCAGTCCTTTGCTTCTCATTTACTAACTCAAAAATGACCCTGCAGTACTAACTTGATTTGTGAACCAGTAGTATTATTGTTTGCAGATGAATTTAACACTTGTAAACGTATTAATGAGCTGATTCCAGCCTTCAACAATAAGGTGGCAAAACCGAGTGAGAGAACACATGGGTGTGGAAGGATGGCTGTTTGTATGTTTGACATCTATATAAAGTTGTGAGGATACAGGCTTAGGCTGAACAATCATTCGAGCCTGTGGGGAAACTTGGACTTCTGGATTGTTTTTGGCAGGTGCTGCATTTTGTATGTTAATGAACTTTTAGCAAGAGTTTGAAAACTAAATGGGGTGGTGAAACTGAAGTCCATTGAACTTGTGCCCATGTATTCTGTAAACATTAACTATGTCCCTAGGTTGTTTCCATTCATGACTGCTGTTGTGGACAGTTTTTGCATTAGCTGCTGGTTAATAATAATAATAATAATAATAATCCTTGCATTTGATGTAGCTCTGCACAGAATATACTATCAAGTGAATTGACTGTGTATTTTGGTGGACAAAATACCAAATACACAAGTTGCAGTGGTTTTCCAGGTGTTATGAGGCCTGAGGAAGCTTGTTATATTTGTTATATACAGGCCCAAACTAAGGATTTTGGTGCTTGATATTGCACCAATATTTGGTTGACTCTGGAAATTGTGGATAGCTTGCTTGGCTGTTTAATACTCCTGAGCTGCAACCTAGTGTTGAATTTTATTGACAGTAACGTCACATTAACTGAAAACCTATGAATTTTTGTTTGGCTGAAATTCCATTCGTGAGGAATGCAAGTGCTAATATTCAAGTCCATTTTGACCAAATTAAGTAATTTTTTTCCTGAATGATGGTTGCTGGCTAGTTTGTGTCAGCTACAAGAGCCATGTTCTATAAAGTTCAGAGTCTCACATATAGGCCATCTAGAATTGGCTTAAGGTGATGAACTTGACAACAGAATGTTGGAATTGAGTTGATTCCAGTTCCTGATCAGGCAGGTCTTGAGTACTCCAGAACATTGCCGAGGACAGATCAACCAGCCTGGTTTATCACAGGACTTTGAGGAACAGATCAATTATGGGGAGCAGGGATTCTTCCTATAACTTCTATTGGTCCTGCAAGTCAAGGCTCCTACTAGGTAGGGTGGTCCCAGCTGGACGAGCAGTGGGAAAGCTTGCTAGGCAGTGCTCTTAATGACAAGCTAAACAGTTTTAGATAAGCAGTTTAACTGGTTAAGCTCCAGGAATGCCCCCCATTGCACACTTTGGAGTCCCCAAGCTCTTGCTAACTTGCAATTAGGTAAGTAGGAGAGAGTGTGCGTTCCATTCCAGACCATGGAATTTTCATTTGTAGATGGGATTCATGGAACTCTGTTTGGCCATCCCTGCTCTTAAGCAAGGCCGATGGTATCTGCATGTGTCAGACACCCGGCTAACCAAACACAAACTTAGGTCACCCAGCTAGAATTGTGTTAAACCACCACAAATATGATTTTACTGTCATATTTATTCAGTTATCTGAAATTGTCATTCACTGGGATGCTGAGGTGTTGGTTGATAAATCTTGTACCTGGTGTATAGACTTTACAGTTTGAATACCTAATGAGGTGACTTAGTGCTGATCCAAATCAACCAATGTATTCAATCTGATTCCAAAGGGATCTTCTTGGCTGCAGTCTTTATATCAGATTGTGGCAGAGTGGTTGGAATAGATACAGGTACAAAACCTAAAAATACATCATTTTCTGGTTAGTTTAAATGCAATCTGTGCAATTGTGTTATGACCCAGTTTTGTGGCTTGGTAAAATTCATGGGGATAACTAAAAATCTGTGTGAGACAGTGAACAAATCTAGGCCTGTATAGTTTGTTCCTTATCTGAAAATCATGCACATAATCCCCAAAGTGGTGTATATAAGAACTTCAAAAATGCAGTGGGGGAACTATTTATTAGTTAAGTTGGGCTGCTGCCCTGATAAAATATCTTGCAACATGCAGCCATAAGGTAGAAAACTAAGTGGGCTGGAGGAATAAACCAGTCCTTACTATATACACCTTTCTTTTTTCCATTGATTGTATAATTAATGCCTGTCAAGAAAATTTTTATGATGAATATATTGGTATGAATACTGTGTATAATGTCTATTTGCACACTGTTCATATTTTGACTATGAGGAGGTCATTACAACCCAGTTAAAATTTTGAATTGGGATTATGTAGCTATAACCAGTAATTATATACATGGTGGTGTGGCAGCCTGGCTTAGTTGTTAGTACTCATATAATCAAGATGGCACTCAATGTACAGGAGGATATTAACCACCCATGGCATTACTCAGAAGGGAGTTTCTGCCAGTTTCCACACCAATTAAAATTGGTCATTTGTTTCATTGCTGTTAGTGGGATGTTGGGCTGTTGCATTTGCCTACAAATACGTAGTTGCTCCATTAGATCTTTTAGAAACCAAGTGCTTTGAGATGTCCTCTTGACTTGAAAGTCGCAGTGTCAAATGCAAGGATTGCTATTAGATAGGGCTGGGGGATGTTTCTGTCTTTTATTACTATAGTTTTATTGCAAGAGTTGATGGGCTTTTTACTGTGTGTACGTTATAAATCAAACCAAGGTTACCTCCTTGGCTGGAAATTTGGGTGGCATTTACATTATAATATATAGTGTGGTGAACATCACTATTGTAAAATATCAAATCCAAATGTGATTGTTATTTGAAACAGGTGAATTGTGCTAGGCTGCATTTTTGTTGTTCAGTGAAAATTTCAGCATGACATCAGTGTCAATTGCAGTCTAATGATTTAAAAAGTGCCAAAGTCCAGGGAACGCTTTTGCTAGGTTTATGTTGGTGCCAATCAGTATGGTGTTGGATGTTTTAAAACACAAGAAAATTTTGTAACGGTTGACTTTACGCAGTACTGGGGGATTTTTACTTAACCTGCTCAAGCTTGTCACATAAGTTAGAAAGAATGCTCAGTGAGAAGGCATGTCTATGTAGGGTCAAACTGTAGCTTTTGTTTGTAATTGATTAACCTTGCTTATTTAACCTTGCTTATTTATCTTTTCCTGTCACGATCTTGCTGGGTTTTGCCTACTTTTTTTAAGCTCTAATCTTGATGTTGAGATTACTTTGGGATTGGGTTTCTTTAAAATGTGAACTGAACACAGTGGTGAAACAGAACACTTGTTCACCTTGGAGATCTGGTGTAAAAGCCAGTCTAGAAAAGCCTCTCAAATGTGGCCACCTATCAGAATTTTTAGAAACCATAAACTCTCTATCCCACCTACCGATCTCTGCTGTATGCCATCTTCATAAACTAGTATAGCTAATAAAGCTGCCTCTGGCAAAAAAATCACTTGTGTGTGGATTCAAAATCTGGGACTGAAGTGCTCATCGAACACTTTGTAAATTTGAATGAGCATGTTTTCTATTTCATTTTGTGTTAATTTTATAATAGTGGAATTTGAAGTAGATCCAGGACTTGCTTAACCACCTCTATTTTCCTGCTGCTCAAATATTGTTCTGCCATTTGTGCATTAAACAAAAAACAATTAAACTCTGCAAGTGTGTAACCAGAAGAACTGAGAACCCAACTAGATTTAATGAATCATTGGCAGTCTTAGTTATGATGTGTTTATACTGCACTTAATCACCACAAAAAGTGCCGTGTAATTTGGAAGCGGGTTGCTTTGGAACCCTGCTGCCAAGTCATGGGGAGATTATTTCAACAGCTCTTCAATTTGCGCTGTTGCAGTATAAACACAGGAGTGTGAAGAGATCTTAGCTGCACTCCACAGCAGTCCCTGAATGACTCGAGAGCAAGTGGCTGTGGTGTTTAAATGATATTGAAATAAGGGTTAGTTTTATGTTAAACTTCTACATGTGTCTTTACTCATGCAGACTAAGTTACAGATTTTAAGAAAAAGAATGTTAGCTTTCTGAGTTGTGCATGAGGAAGGAGAAGTATGATTTGCACTTTGATTCCAGGAGAACAAGTATTAAAAACCTGGGATTTCCCCTTGCTTTAACATTCCTAAAATGGGCCCAAACATTGCTGCTACTTTGATTGGCAGAGTTCCTGAATTTGAGGTGGCTGAAAATTCCAGTTGATTTGTTGTTGAACAAAACTTTCATGTGACCGTTCATTTCTGAGTTTTCTCCATAACACAGGAAAGGAAAAAAGAGAGGCCAACAATATTTCATTGTATTTTCACTTAAGTGTTCCAAAAGGAACAGTTTTTTGTACCTCTTACTTCCTGGATTTTGATTATGCTGTATTCTGCTACAATGTCCAATTCCCAGATGTTAGGAAAACATCTGTATGCTTATTGGTCACTCAAGTCCAAGAGCAACAACAATACAAATAATTGTTTAAAAACTTTTAGGATTGTGAATTCAGTAAAATACATTCACCCTTAATATTTTAACCCCCTTCTCCTCCCACCCGTGCCATGACCTTTCTTAATTGAACACATTACAAATGATTATCTTGACTCTGAGAGAATATTTCTCCTGAATCTTTTCTAACAGTCCACTTCAGATTAAGAATTTACTATTTGGGTATATCCATCTGGGTGAAGGGTTCCAGTTTCTTATAAATCTGACCAGGATTTCTGTCCTTTGCCATTAATTATATTCTTGCATTTAATGTAGCATTTTTCATGTTCAGGTGTCTTGAAGCATTTGACAAGATTTACTATAAAGTGTAGTGACTGTATTTTGTAGGTGAGCAATGTACCACAAACTGCCTTAAATGAATGACCAATTTTATCCAGAGGATTGTTGGTGGGAACGATGGGACAAACTCCCTATTCTTTTTGAGTAATGCCATGGGATCTTTAACAAGCGCCTTCAAATAGTCATATATTTTGCAGTAAATCCTTTGAAGTGCTTTGAGGTGTTTCAAATCCGGGTTAAGGCACTATATCAAATGCAAGTATTATTATCAAGAATAGGAAGTGAAGAGACTTACTGATGTCACTATTGCTGTTTTACAGATTTAATCCAGTGTACCAATGAGATGAATGTGAATATACCACAGATGGCCGACACTCTATTTGAGAGGGCAACAAATAGCAGCTGGGTTGTGGTGTTCAAGGCTCTAATCACAACTCATCACTTGATGATGTATGGTAATGAGGTGAGTCTATCAATAATTCAATTCTAGTTTATGAGGATGTCGTATGCTGGAGGTCTGGGAGGAACGTTTTTCTGTCCAAGCTTTAACCATGGTGCTGGCTGTGAAAATAATCTACAGGACAAGAGAGAATGCTTTCACTTTCCTTCACTTTGGAGGAAACCACAGGTGGCACCAAGCTTTGCAAAGGTCCATCAAGAAACTGCAATCAATTGTAAATTAATGTACGCATTTATTTAATTTCTCTTCTCCCCTGCTCCCCGCCCCCATCACCTGCCATCCCAACAAACCTGTGACAGACCAAATTGCAAATAGAAGGAAAAGTTAATCTTGTTTTTCTAGGGTTTCCACTTTGACATTATTACTACTTCACAGCACCGGGATATTACGATTGCAGTATTGACTGCTGCTGAGGACAGTTTACTGAAATCTATCACAAGCAAATAATGTGCAAGAGGTCTACTGACCTTCACCTCCCTGAACTAGACCAACAGACAGGAAGGTGGGAAATTGCAAACTTGCCGTTGTTCTAGGAGTTTGTTTATTGCTGAAGCAAGTTAAAAAGCAAATGTCTTCCTTTCTCAATAAAAGTTCCACACCAACGTCAGTTGATCTTGGCACCTTTGAGGTTGCTTGAACAGTTGTTGCTGGTTTATTCATTTTCCAATGAACCCTGTAAAAGTATACACATACACTTATCCTCTAATTGAGGTACATTTTGTATATTAATGAATCTACAAATTATTAATGTCGGCTGCATTTATAGCCATCTTCCATCTGCCATTTTCCATGTGGGCTGGCTCACCCAACTGACCAGGTGGAATGCAGTTTCGCAATCTACTGTTGTGTGAATGCCTTTGCTGGGCTGTATAGGCCTGCTTTTCTCTCCCTGTCTGTCCTCTGCTATTATAATCTATTTAAGTTTGTTTCCAGCATCATAAGTAAAGCCAGTGTACTGCTCAATATAAAGTTTAATTTCAGAGTATTCCAGAGATTGGAGCTTGGATACTGTTTGGAAGCTTGCAAAGACTAATCCATTGTTAAAGGACCCGTCTTGTCTTCAAGAATAAATAGTGTAGCTGATTGTTTAGAAGAAAAGCAATGAAGATCTTGCCACCTTTTGCTGTAAACTAGACATGCTGAATTGGCACGCTAAAGTTCATTTGTGGGTATCCCATCTGATTTGCCGGTTTTGATAAGCATTGGGTGGGGTGGTACTTGCTGCTAGTCTGGGCGGTGGCAAATTTCTTCTTTTCTACCTTGCTCTGTGTAGAGATACAGTTATCTAGTCACCAGTTAACAATAAAATGGCTCAGCATGAGTTTACTTTCCATGTACTCTTTATCAAGTATTTCCAACGTGTCAGACTTAATCAGCATGACTTCTCTGGACTGTTCTGTGTCCAACCCAGACTGGGCCAATCTCCACTGCTAGGCTCACTTACTCATTTTGTCTGAGAAAGTCATGGGTGAAGTTTTATAACTAATTGGACTCGAATGACTCATTGTATTCTAACCAGTTATAATTTTAATACTCAGATTGAATTGACCAATTTCCATGCATGCTTGCAGACCTCTCAGGCAATACTTTTGGCTTTTATCATTGTCTGAATTTTACATTTGAGGAACTTGCTCAATTGTATCGAAAGTAATGTTGCTGAGGAACTTGGTGTTGCAGGCCACCACAGTGACAACATAGAGATTGTAGTAACATTAATACCAGGTTTCAGTGCCCAATTACACAAGCAATCTTCATACTAATGTGCATGTAATTTAATTGGGATCCCAATGCAACGTAAGTATCGGTTGCTGGCGAAGTTAACTGGGTTATGACAGAATCTGAAGTAAGATCATGCCAACAGCTCGTTTCAAGCAATTTTTTCCATTGATCCTTGATGTTTTGACTTTGGTAATGTTGTTTGGTAGTTCGGACCATGTGCTGAACTCTGTTAGCACAACTGGTCTCAACTTTAGTCCATATATGAATCAATTGCAATAAATCTCAAGCCAGACATTCCCACACTGCAGTAAAATTCCAATGGATTCATTCATTATAATGTCACTCCTGGTTCACAAGGGAACAAGCCTTTTTCAGAAGGGAAGCTAATAGAGTAGAAAAAGATTTGCTGCCCCAAAGATACGGTGGAGACCTTCCAAGTAGCGGTGGTTCTGGAACTGCTTCATCTTGCCGGTAAATATTGAAAATGTTGATATTTTAAAACTGAACTTGAGTTTCGGTTTCTTACAGAAGCCATGATTCAACATTGCATTGTTCAACTTCTCAAGAACTTTTTTTCCTGAAAAAGTATCTGCTTTTCTTTCTCCTCTTTAAAGATGTTAAAGATTTCATGGCACTATTCGAAAAGAGAAGGGAGTTTTTCTCTCCCGGTGTCCTGGCCAAGAATCCCCCAGATAAAATTGGTCAATCACTTCATGCTGTTTGTGGGACATTACTGGATGCAACTGGCTGACACGGCATTCTCTAAAACAGTCAATCCACATCTCTAGCCACTTACTAAAATATCTTTGGATTATTGAAGTGGACCACAGAATATGCCTGACAACCAAAGGAATTGACGTACCCGGTTTTGATTGGCTAGTGATGATGCCTTTGTTGCTTGCAGCGTTTTATCCAGTACCTGGCTTCAAGGAATACACTGTTCAACTTGAATAACTTTTTGGATAAAAGTGCCATGCAAGGTAAGATTGGTTTTATGTATTTATTTGGATATTCTATTGATTTTTCACCATGCATATTAGTGCAGAAATAGCCTCTACAACCATACTTAGTCTTGTATGTGTTTTTTCTCTTACCTTCCCACCCCCCTTTGCAGGCTACGACATGTCTACCTTTATCAGACGGTACAGCAGATACCTGAATGAAAAGGCACTGTCCTATCGACTAATGGCAGTTGATTTCACTAAAATGAAAAGAGGGTATGTCTCTGTATTTCTTTGCTATTTACTGTTAGTCAACTCCTTACACAATGGCATTGAACTATGATTCATTCTGCAAGATTGCATCCTGGTGTAGTAATTTCTATTCCAGTGGTGTCTGTTCAGAAAGTGTGGAAATTTCATTTTAAGGCCATTATTTCAGCTTTGCATCATGTTTAGTGACCCTCTATGTTTGATACATTCATTTTTAAAAAAATGTGGAATCCGTTGTTTAGAATTTAAGAGGTTAATAGCTCAACCTAATTAATTCGGATTGCCTCAATTATGTGCCATATTCTCTTGTTTCCCTTGCGTTCTCCTTTCACTAGATTAAGTGCATTTCCTACTCTGGGGTTAGTAAGTGACCTGTGCCCAATGCTGTCTTTATACTGTTGTCCTGGAGACTGCAGTGGCACACTGGGGGATTGTTGCATTCCCTCGTTTACCTTGTCTCTGGACTCCCAGGCGGTGCTTATGACAACTACATGATTCTACATGATTGGCTTGATAGTATCGCAGTGATGTCCAGACTTCCGCATATTGGTGAATTCCTTTAACTCACATCAGGATGTTATTTTTGCATGTATTGCACTCTGAGTTTGGTTAAGAGTGTGCCTTGTTTTACTCTTTGTACATAGGCCTAATGCACTGCATGTTTGGCGTGCTTGTAGTGAGCATGTACTCCACCTCCATTTGGGTTCTTTTGTGCTCCATGCCTTTCATCTCGAGGGAACTGCTTAATATGTATATTTTGACCCATGTAACTAACTGATGATGTGAAACTATCTGGGAGCAAAATCATTCAGTGAAAATATTAAAGATTAACATACTCACTCTTCTTGTAGGACCGATGGGGTAATGCGGACTATGAACACGGAGAAGCTGCTGAAAACACTGCCTCTGATTCAGAATCAGCTTGATGCCCTTCTTGACTTTGATGTATGCTGTAATCCTTATTTTAATAGATAAGCATGCCTACTTATTCCAATTTTTCATGAAACGTGCTGTGGGTACATGTGGGCAATATCCTGTCAATTTGGGCTGTTTCTCTCTGCATCCAGAAAATTGCTCCCTTCCTATTCAGTCTTTGATCTGCAGTAACTGATTGATGGAAAGAGGGATAGAGAGAGAGAGAAAAACAGGAAAATAACTAGGCCACACTGGACCTTGTGGCAATTGCTTTCTTGTGGGTTTCTCTTCTTGTCCTTGTATGTACGTTTTAGTGAATCTATAACAGTCATGCATTATGGAGTTTTTGGTTCTAATTGTGGAAAAGTTGTGAGAAATGTGTTCCCAAATGGCTCACCTCTTTGGGGTGAAGCAAAATTAGATTTTGAAGTATGAACCCAGCATTTAAACACTGCATGCCATCCCAACTTCTCTCCTCCCTCCCATCCCCCCTTGCAATCTCTGTACATTCTGTCCTAACTCTCTGTTTCTTTTTTGTCTTATTGCAGGCAAACCCAAATGAACTAACCAATGGAGTAATAAATGCTGCCTTCATGCTGCTGTTTAAAGATTCCATCAGGCTTTTTGCAGCTTACAATGAAGGGATTATTAATTTACTGGGTGAGCAACCATTCTGCAAGACTGCTTTTTAAATTCAACAAGATGTTTCAACAAGGGTTATCTCCTGTGGGAGGGTGCCGACGTGCCACTGGCACAGACTAGTCTGCCCGAATGGCCTCTCTCTGTGTGATGTAACTCTGTTACGTAGTTATGTAGACCAGCTGGTTATTCCACAGTGATGCAATATAAGATTGTTTACATTGGTTAATCCATCGGTTTCATAAATGCTGATAGCAAAGATGCGTATTCAAGATTTTGGTTTATTTGGACAATTGAAATAGAAAGATGGTGTTGTGAATTCTATTTGATAAGTGATCCATCCAGAACCAGGAGATGAAGGCTGTATTAGTGGTTGCACTTCTCCCCTGAGCTATATTTCACAATGGCTTCCAAACTGGCTTACAGTGGATGCTTGTAATAATGTGATGGTTAGGATCCATAAAATCCCGATGTGGTCATGCTAAAGTGAGACCTGATAGCCTATTTCACAGGGCATGTGTGTACCTCTCTGTGCCAGCTGCTTCCCATGCTGAAGTCCAATCTCCAGCTCATGGGTTGGTGCTGAGTCACTTTGTTTGCTGCAAATGAGCAAAGCAGGAAGTGCTGTCAGTGGTGACCTGTGAGCCGGCCATTTAAGTGTTTGAAGCTAAAATTGTCAACTTCCTGGTCATTGTGTTGTTGCCAAAGGCACTTCCTGCTCTATAGGTGTGCAGTAAACCGGAAGCGACAATGGTGGCAACCTCGTGACATAGACGTTTATTTGTGGTCTGAAAGCCAATTGGGAAGCGAGCGAGCTGTCTGCACACATCTACAGTGAAAAGTCCACCCTCTGTACTGTAATTTTTGCTGTAAAATAGTACGTTGTAACAGCACTGCACTGAATGTTTGTAACCTCAGATATCCCTAGATAAAGTAACTGGATAATATTTTGCTTCAGCTTTGGTAGTAAATACTAGGCCCATTTCAAATAAAATTCTGGTTCATTGTATGAATTTAGAGAGATTAAGTTGAGAGAAAGGAAGAAGTGTCCTATCATTTTTCAATAGTCATTTCAAGGTAATTTTTAGTATGAGAAGATTGAACCGGATGAAAGTCTGTGTGTGAGATTTCTGCCACCAGGAACATGTGAAATGTGGAGAAGATTAACCTTAACTGCACAACTTTGTATATATAGGTTTGGGTGTAAATGGATCTAAGGATGTGCTCAAACTAGTTTCAAGATGAAACTATTTTTTGTTTCCTGTTTTCATGCTTTTCAATGGTACTGACTGCAGCTGCATTAAAAACCAATACAGTAGCAGGTATGGAAAAAGCGTGTTTGATTCTGCGTTTAAATTACTGAGCACCTGTATTAAAAATCTATTCTAACTTTCAGATTGTGGACTTGCATTCTTATCCTTCTTGCATTTTTCTAGAGAAATACTTTGACATGAAGAAAAACCAGTGCAAAGAGGCCTTGGATATCTACAAAAAGTTCTTGGCCCGAATGACTAAGCTGTCTGAATTCCTCAAAACAGCAGAGGTGAACATACATTTCCTCTCATCCGTGGTCTTTCTTCTTTCCTGTGTTGTATATGATGTATTTCTGTAAGCATGCCGTTCACTTTCCGTTTTTATTTACTGGTCACTGCATGGAGTAATGTGAACTTTTTCTTTGTTGACACAGCAAGTTGGAATTGATCAGGGTGACATTCCAGATCTTACTCAGGTCAGTGTACATATCATTCAGCCTTATTCATTCTCCAACTCTTTGTTTTTATCACTGGTTTCTTCTTCTCCCCTTAAGAGCATGAGTCTGTGTATACATGATTTATACCATGTATATATTCAATATATGTCAAGTTAATTGCATATATATATGTTTAGTAAACCGTGACTGCTGTTGAAAGTGGTAGTGCCAAAGTATTGCCCTGGGACTCGCGGGAATATTCGCTGAAATCTGGTGGAATCTCAATTCTTTTACAGTGAGAGTTATTAGGATTTGGAATACCCAATGAACAACACTGGTTGAAGCAGAATCTACAATGGGTTTTAAAAGGAAATTGGATAAATATTTGAAAAGGAAAGATATACTGTACAGGAGTATGGGTAGGGGGAGAAGAAGCAATAGTGAGATGAGACTGGCTTTATTTAGGAGAGCCTTGGGCCAAATGTCCATTGTGCTGTAAAATCAAACAAACTTCATTGATCTATGTAGAATACTTGGATTCCTGGGCTCCAATTCAGCTACTACGTGTAGATTTAGTGCAGTACATTCTGTTTCTGACTGTACCTGCAGCTGGGATCAGAGTACCAGAGGGTCGCTGCTGCCAGTATACGAGTACAACTTTCAGAGAAGGAAACGCGTGCCTGAACTCTTAATGAGCCATTTGCTGAAGTCACCTTTTCCAGTTTAAAGGAACCACTTTAGCATTGCCACTGAACAAAGCTCTCACTGTTTTATTACCTCTTTGGGCTGTAAGTGCTTGCTTGTGCCTGAACTAGGTGCTAACATGCCATCGGTGCCATAAAGCGCTTGTGAGGATAATGAGGAACAATAATGTGCTTGATACAAAACACGGTACTGTATTAAATTGTGCTGCTGCTTCCCACACTAGTTGTTAATGAAAGTTGGATTTGTTTTTCTTTGGATCATCAAAACAGAGCATCACCACAGGGAAAGGCCGAGCTCAGTTTCCTGCACTTTGCTCTGGGAAGATGTTGATTGTAGCTTGGGCTCCTCACAAGGGCAGGGAAAAGCTGAGAGCCATGAGCAGGCGTCCTTTATTCCTAGTGACATGCTAACAGCATTGGTAGCATGGTGGGTGGGTGGGGGGGGGGCAGAGGTGCTCAAACAAATATGGTGTGTCCTGGAGAGAGAGAAATTTCACTCAAATCCAGTGCTGTTTATTGGTACTAAAGTAGAAAGGATTTCTGACCACAAAGTTCAGGCTATACTCCACTGGTGGCACAGTTTTGGTTGGCATCTGCTACTCTTACCATTTTGCCTGTTCCCACTCTATACAGCTGCAACATTGAGTTAAATCCACATCTTCTCCATGATGTTTCTAAATTGGAAGTGCTGTAAAGTGGCATGTTTAAATAATGAAAGAGTTTGTATCGTTAAGCCTTTTGAATTCAAAAAAAGTTTAGC
Organism: Callorhinchus milii; assembly: GCF_018977255.1. Lineage (NCBI taxonomy): Eukaryota > Metazoa > Chordata > Chondrichthyes > Chimaeriformes > Callorhinchidae > Callorhinchus > Callorhinchus milii. The sequence goes on along the minus strand of NW_024704756.1, from coordinate 17,292,047 downwards.
AGGAAAACTTACTAACGAAAATCTTCTTTCCCTCCCTTCCTTCCCATAGCATTGAGCCTGTGTCCTGCCACTGCAATAGTGCTGAGCACTGACCCTCCACTGTCTGTCCAAAAGATGATTAGTGTATAATAAATAAGTCATTGCATTTATTCTACATCCATGGGTCAGACTGAGTATCAAGCCCCTTGCCTCAAGTCATGTGTGTGCAGGCATTAAATAAAATGATATAAAAAAAATCCTTCCTAAGTTGGAGGTGTTCCCGCCAGTCAGAGCTAAGTGTCAGCCCAAGATGTAATAAACGTACTTGTTTTTCAATCCCTGTTCCTAGACATTAATATACATCAATGCTGTGGGCAATTTTCATTGTGGTTTGCACCTGCACAAAGGTATGTAAGATTTTTCAGAGTTTTTCACGTGCATCGGGGGAGGGAGAGAAACCCAGAGAAGGTTTGAAACTAAACAAACTCAGCAGAGCATTTCTTTGTCAAATTTCCAACTTTGTTAAACTTACTCACCAGGCTTGACACCTACTTAATACCATGGTCACCAGACAAGGAGGAATCTAAGTTACTTATTTAGCTCTTTAAATTTTATTGGGTTGTTCATATATGGAAATTATACTCCTGGCGGTGCTGTAAACTTTTCAATCATTGCCATTTCTCAGCTGTCAGCGCCATTTAAGTCAGGTGCTAAGAGGTGTCCCTGGGTGATTTGCTACCTCCTTGAAAGAACCATGGATATGTTCTGTGCTATAGTGTACTCTGATTTATTAGGCTGGCTATTTTCTATATGCCATCACTAGCTCAGCACATTCCCTTTTGCCAGCTGTTTATGGCATTTACACGTACACTTCAATCCTGATCAACCTATGTTCAATACTTCAGGATTTTGAACTGCAGACAAGTTTGTACGTCTTTACACTGCAAACAGTTTTCAGACAAGGACTAGGTTACTCAATCAAGCTGCATTAAGTGGAATTTGAGTATGCTAAGAATATAAAAGCCAAATACATTTTGTTCAATTGAGAATTTTTGCAATGTAAATGAACAGCGGGTTGGAATTCTGCTTGCATCAGCTTTGCAGCGTTATCTGAAGTTGACTGATTGATAATGCAAGAGTTCATGTTTAAGTGAAATGTCAAGTGTGACCTACTTCCACTAATTACATATTTTCAATGTTCCAGATTTTTATAAACTAGCAGAGATAATTAATTAGTCTAGAGGAAACCTTGGGGTACAATCTGCAGTGTGTGAGTGAGAGTGATGTGACTGAGGGAGAGCTATCTGTTGAATTGTTGTGGAGTGGCTTGCCTAGTGGCTCACCTGAGAAATGCAGTCTTCCAGATACTCTCTTTATTGGAATTTCATTGCATCAGCTAATTCTTTCCACACTTTACTTACTCAAGTCTAAGATTATGCAGTTGAATAATATTAAATACATTTTCGTTTGATGATAAAATAACTGTGTGGAAACAATTCATGGAAATTTCGCCCACAAAATATTCTTTGAAGTGTTTTAATGATGTGATAAGGTGCTATATCAAATGCAAGTATTATCGATGGGTCTGTCATCAGCAGGCTAGGCTTTTAGAGACCTGTGATGTAAAAAGTTAAGCTGCAAATAGCTTTTTTTCTGCTGTACTTGCACTCAGCTGGTAGAGAGAAAAACTGTTTGATCCAAATATTCACCCACAGAATGTTACTGCCACTACTGATTTTGGCTTGAATATGTGCTCACTGCATTAGATGTAGTGAAGCAATGGTTGGTGGGGAATAATAGTAAGCAGAATGAGAACTGACAATACAACTGTTAATCTGGCAACTAGTTCCAGTTTTGCCTATAAATTAGCACTGCCTAGAACTTTCTCCCAGAGGTGGAAAATGTTAGAATGGGACTGATTGTGAGAGAGAACTTTCTGCTTCTATATCCGTACTTGTTGGGAAGATTTGAACTAGATTTTGGATCCTAATTAACCACCATTTCCTATTAGTGGAGTCCTGTAGGTTAGTGGTTAGAGCACTCGCCTCGCAAGAGAGAGGACCTGGGTTTGATTCTCGGGCAGTGGAACCAGCTAAAGTGCCTCATTATAACACTAGTTGGGATTTTATGGATCCTGACCATCACAGTATAACTGCTCCACTCTATTTGTATTCGGTTAATACATTCACTGGCCACTTTACAGGTAATGCTTTGATTAAAATGTTTCTGCCAGAATGAGTTTCTGTAAGCATATAAAATGAACAGTTTGCAACATGTGGTTCCATTGTATATGAAATACAAATTTGCTGCTGACTTTTTGATCCAACGTCATAAGAACTTGTAATAATTAGACAAGTGTTATCCTACGTGAAAGGCACGTTCCTATTGAGGGCTGTAACCTGGGCTTCACTTCACTATTAGTCCAAGCAATCTCTGGGCAGTGAATTGAGTTTAAAGAATTTACCCACAAGTGGGCAATCTGGTACATTGCAGAAAGTCTGTTCACAGAAAGTTGACTTGTGCGCAGTGTCTTTGTGTTAACCACTGTCAGAATGTGATTGGAGAAAGCTTTACCTAGTCCACCTACTTTCCAGTCCAGTCTTACTGTTAATACAGCAAACTAGATCATTTTTAAACTTTGAATATGTTCTGGGCTTCACAAGACTGCCGTGGCCCTCTAAAAGCTAATCACCTGGCTTCTCCCGTTTTAATACTACAGGCTCCCAGCAGTCTCCTTGAAGCATTAGAACAGCATCTGGCTTCACTAGAAGGCAAAAAGACTAAAGAGTTCTCTGCAGCAAGCAGGTAAGTGCTGATGCCTTTGTATTTTCTAGCCTTAGGGATAACGTGTCAGGCTTGTAATGCTCTCACCTGTAAGTCAAAGTTGTGGGTTCAAACCCCAATTAGGGACTTTGAACTCAGTTTAGGTTGACATTCTAGTGCAGTGCGAGTTCTCTTGATGTGAAATGCGCTATATCAAATTCAAGTATTATTAACCTAGAATTGTCCCCAATGTGTGTGTGTGTGTTGTCCATTCCAATTTGTAATTGATCCAGAAACTGTTACTATTGTCAAGTATAGATTTATGTAGACTTGTATAAGCCCTAGAAATGTTGCTGATATTGAAGATATGGTCTTTACCAATGTTGTTTTTGTCAGAACTACTTGCCCAACAAGAGTATTTAGAAATATTAATCTAGGTCGTGCAGTAGAATGGCTGTTACAATTTAGCCTCATTATAGCAATGTGTTTAATATTTCTTTTTCGGTTGCAACTGATATTGGATTGAAGCTTCACAGACTAAGATAACAATATCTTTGCACCCAAAGTCACTTCTTTAAAATGATTAGTTCTGAAGGTTAATGGCACAGGGAGCTGACAATTGCACCAGTAATCCCATTTGGTGCAGCACTTTTTGGTTCAACTGTGCATTTACATCATGCAACGTCATAAAGGGTCGCTCCTCTTAGGTATATGCTTAGCCCATGCTGTTTAAATACCGATCTGCCTCTCACTCACTGCCCTTCACTCTGCATCCAGCTACACCAAGTATCTTTTAACTGTTTGGAGTTTGTTTTTCCTAAAAATAGTCACTACACTTTACAGTATATCCTGTGAATAGCTTTGAGGCATCATCCCTGACATGAAAGGCATAATACCAAATGTTAGGGGACAAATGCACAATACCAACATTTAACACTCTAGGAAATTGACCTTCAAAGTGGGGGTCGGGGAGCAAAAATAAGGAGCAATATGGTCCTTTAATATGACTAATTGCATTATCTGGAGGTTACTTTTTAAGAAGTGTTCTTTTCCACAGAGCAAGTACTTTATCAAATGCTGTCTCGACTCTTTCCAACACGGGGATGTCTTTGAGTAAAGTTGATGAACGGGAAAAACAAGCAGCCCTGGAAGAGGAACAGGCTAGGCTACAGGCACTCAAGGTACACTGTCCATCTTTCCAGCTTCATCCAAACTCTGATACCTTGGACACCTTGTTTCTGTCAGAATTGGGTATGAATGTAATGCTCTTCCACGTTGGATTGAAATTTAAAAGCTTGACCTTTTTTGCAGAAGTAATTTGCTGAATATTAAATGTTTGGTGTTCCCTGCGCTCAGCAGTGCAACTGCTTAACTTCCAAAACTTTTATTCAACTTTCTGAAGCATTTAAAAACTGTTGATTCTACTTAAAAAATATTTTTATTTGGAACCAAATTGTAATTCCTTTTGTAGCGTTTGGTGTTTTTGTTCAATGATGTTTTCTTGGATGTGTTAGAAATGGAGGGTGAAATGTCATTCACCTTGAAGGGAATTGATATTAAGTGATGCTGTGAGGTACTAAGGTGTTTCACATGTCCATGCTTTAAACTTCCCCATCTGCTGTGAACAAAAGTCCCCATTTTCCACAAACCAAATTTTAAAGGGAAGGGAATATTAGTTTCATTCTACATCCTTTTGTGGCTAGCATACATTTCCATGCTCATGCTATATACAAATGTGCATGCTTTGGAAGTTGAAGGTTAGTATTTTCCTGTATCGGCCAGTAACTAAATGTGGATGTCACTGGCCCAATCACACACACAGTCAGTGCCTGGGTCCATCACCTCCTTGTCATCTGGTTACAAAAGGTAAGCAAATGCTCTAATTCTATGGCCTGTTGGAATGAAGTGATTTTATCCTCAGCTCCTCTGTCTTGCTGCCTTGCGAGAGGCCAGTCAGTTCTGTATTTCCTCTGTTAGAAAAGAATATCTGGGGATCCAGTATGTAGTTTGGAACACGACATGTCAAGCGACTGCCAGGATGGTGGAAGGCAAACTGTTTGGACCTTGGTTTTCATTCGCCTAGCAAATTCTTATGTTTTAACAGGACAGTCTGTTGCCTCCCTCTAATATAATTCTTAAAATTCCAACTACATTTTAGGGAACATTGTTACATTAACACTAGGCTGACGAGTCCTGCTGTTGAGGTTTAAATTTTTAAAAGTTGAAACAACCATACTTCAATATGATAGCATTGAAAGCATTTTGTTTGTGTGGTCGACCATTACTGCTCCTTTTAAAAGGATGAGACCAGGCAGTGTTTGGTGTGAGACCTGCTGTGAACTGTGGCAATTTCTTACCCTGGAGCTGAGCCTTTCTAGCTAGCTGTACCTAATCTGTAATTTCTGCATATGTAGGCAAAGTGCGATGCTATTCCACCAGGATTTCTGATGCAGGTAGGTGATGTCCATCATCATTCTATCAGCAGAATTCACTTCATTTATCCTGTGCATATTGCATGTACAAGCAGCACCAGAACTAGGCTGTAACACTAACTCTTCCTAACAGGAGCAGCGACTGAAAGAAATGTCCATGCAGCCCCAGTCAACAACAGCGTCCACCACTGTTTCTCCAAGCTCTACCTCGGGGAAAAGCATCAGCACAACTGCGGGAGGGGATTTTTTCTCTGCACCTGCAACCATTATGAACAGGTAAGTGTCTTTTCTAACAGTAGTGAAGGGCTGTGATCTGATCTGGCAATGGTGCAACTTGCAACTAACATGAACATTTGTGTTGAAATTTTGACTTTACATAATTCATTACAACTATTTTCTGGGGTTCTTCAAACATTTATCATGTTCAGTTAGAAAAATATTTGTGCTAATATCCCACTATTGGTGTGATAGCAGGAGTAATGTACCCTGTTTGGAGTGCTGGACAGGTTGTGCCAATGTATGCACGCTAATTCAGATGGCGAGGTTCACTGAGGCACGTGAAGTGCTCCACTTGGTTTGAAGAAGCCTCCGCAGTGTGAATGTTTCCTCTCATATTGATGGATGAAGGGTAGTATTGATTGTACCTGTGGAGTATAAGAGTGAACCATACCCTCCAATCTCCCATCTAGAAATCAACCTTGTGAAGATGGAAAATGGGGAAAGATGAATCTTTAAATCTATCAACTAAAAAGATGCAAGCCTGCTAGGGCTAGGTGACCTTTTCTTTTCTAAATTTCATGTTGGCAGCTGTTCCCAGTCTGCTCTCAGCAAATAAGAGCCAAATGGATTTGAGTCTTACCCTCCCAGCTGCATGTTTTTATACACCCAATTTGAATTGAAGGTGATGTATTTTTTTTCTTTCTGTATCTAACCCATTTTCCACTTGTTTCTTTTCGCAGTGCACCGAGCCTATCCAATGATATTTTTGACTTGCAGTCTGCCTTCGTACCCACAGTGCAGAGCACCCCTGCCATCTCAACTGCAGTCACTAATGCATGGGGAGGTAAGAGGCTCTTATTTACTTTATCAGGGTCTCCCATTTCACTTTATAATATGCTAAACTAAGCTGAGCGTGTGATATTTGCATGGATGGAAGCAAATTGATGGTATTGTTTGTTGCCTCAGGAAAAATTAGGTTTTCTTGGGTATATGTGATGGAAGGAGAAGTTAACATTGGGTTAACACAACAGGCAGCCAGCTCATAGCTAATGCTTTGTGTTGGGGTTGGTTTTGCAAGACAGCTAGTGAATGGCTGCTCCCACCAGGGAGGTGTAGAAAGAAGTGCTCAAGAAAACATTACAAATCTAAATATAGTGCTGTGTACAATTGAGGACTCATTCATTGTATGGTTGGTAAAATCATGTGATGTGATGCCAGATCTATTCTGAGATGAGGGTCACTGCCAGGAAAAAAAGGTATTGGGTGCTGTTCTCACTCCAGTTTGCTTTCAATTTGATCCCTTCCCAATGCTAAATGAATGGTGATTTCCCTCTGAGGACAGGACCATGCTGGGTGTGATGCCCCATGTTTAAGCAGCCTAACGCCTGCTGGCTGAACTCGCTCGTGAAAAATCATCAACTGAGTGAAGTGTCTGAATGCTGTTTGTGTTTGGAACTGTGTCCCACCATAATGTGCATCTCTAGCAGGGGACAATCTCCAACTGAGTCAGTGTTCAAAAGAGTGCACTATTCAGATGTACTGATACCAATTCATTCATCTGTTAATTTTAATTGCATTAGTCACTGTGCAGCCCTGTTGGGATGAGGTTTTAGCCAATCATTGTGACTATTGTTTTGAAATGGTCTTTGTGATGAGTCTCAACAAGAAAGATAGTCCTAGCTTAGTGTGTTTGCAAACAGAGAACAGTAGACTCCTATTGAGGATGATTGCTGGTGTTCACCTCATTGCAGCTGAGTTGTTACATCAGGTTGGCATTCCATCAGTCAGCTGTTGGTGCATTGAGATGAAATGTCAATTATTGGGCAATAACTAAGGAACCACATTTTGCTGTAACAACCAATTTTCTAAACCTCTTCTCATATACAGCCTTCTTGGCTCTGTGGATAGTTCCAATCTTTGATCAGTCTTGGAACAATTGTGTGGTAAAAGGAACAGCCAAAAGTGAAGGGTACAGGCAGGAGAACCAGCCGCCATTTCGGAAAATGAGCTGTTGAGCACTGTGATCAGCTGATCCTCCATTTTTTATATGTATGTGAAGTATACTTCAAGCAGCAAAATCGACCTTTTGCCTTTTTCAAATGATTACATTTGGGTGGTGAAATGTGTAATTTCTGGAAAAAGTTTCACTGCAGTCGATCCTTCTCGAGCAGAAAATACAGGGTGACCAAAAAGTTTTATTTTTTAGCTACCCAATTACCTAAAATATATATCATCATTTATTTAATACTTATTAGACATTGTAATGGCATCATGACTTTTTGGTCACCCTGTATGTCCTTAATTTGGAGTCCATGTGGAGTCTATTTGTCTTTAGTAGTATGCACTCTGGTATGCACTACCTTCTGTTTTGAGGTTGGCTTGTTGAGGTAAACTGTGACATTCCTGACCTGGTTATTACAATCTGTTGCCTGCTTGTATGTAATAATACTTGGCATTTATTGTAGGACTACAGAAATGCTTTTAAAGCAACAAAGTGCCTTTATATGTGCAGTTCCTCTCCTGCGGGTTTATTAATGCCTCTGCCCATATTTCAGAGCAATTTCAGAAATATTGGAATTCTCACCACTTCCTCCACACCCTGTACATTTATCTAACTAAGGAAATGACCACAGAATTCCTGCTCAAGATTAAATGGTGCTTTGTGTCTGACACGGTCAGGACCGTTCAATAATGCCTTTTGAATCTCTATGCCATAGACGCACTAGCTATTGAATGAATAATCTTCAGAACTCTTGACCAGCTTTGAGAGGTTAAATAGTTAAGTTACAGCTGGTTAGTAAATCATAAACTAGGAGTCATAAGCATGGAATTGTCACTGGGTGAGTTGAGGGGAAGCTTAAAACTTTCGCACCATGATGTTAACATAATTGCTTTGCCACTAGTGACTAATGAGACTGGCATAACATTTAAAAATAAATTGGATAAACATTTGAAAGCTGCCCCCCCCCCCCCCCCCCCACACACACACACACACACATACTGACTGAGCCCACGTTAAATGAGTTTCTGCAGAGCCCACTGCTTTCAATTGAAAGAATGTCTGATATTTTGTGGAATTTGCGTCCAAATTGGGTATTGTACTTGAGACTGTCCAGAACAGAGATTCCCAACTGTCTTTTTGCTGCCCCCCTCTCCCCCTTGGAGGTTCATGTCCGATGCACGGCTCTCTTTCTAAGAAACAATAATTTGCGTACAACAAGAGAATTTTATTGGCTAATAACATATTGCTTAGACAGAAAGCAACACAAACGTCACAGTACCACTACTCTACTATGAATAAACCAACATAAAAGAACATTTGATGCCTCACCTTTGTCTCAGTGAGCAGGATCAGCCCGTTTGCTAGCCCTCCCTCGTGAAAACTTTCAGGACTAACAATCCCAAGTTAAAGGAGGGAATATGTACAAAAACGCCAGACTTGTGTCTTTTTTTTCTCGTTTTAAATGTTTGTCTGCATTAAATCTTGTTCTTTCTCATTCTTGCTCGCTTAACTGGAGTCTAGACCTTCTAGTTAGGGGTAAGTGTCTTATCAGCCTATTTAGTCGTTTGAATTAGGTGAGATGCCTATGTGTTTTACTACAGCAGATGGGTATTAACTAAAGCTTGTATGTATTACAGCTAGATTTTGAAAGCTTAATGTCAAACTCTGAATTTCCCTGCTGCAATGTGTGAGCTCTCTACACCTTTCAGAGGATTGAACTATTCTGTGTGCATCAGTTAAAGAGCACTTCAGAATGTGAATTGGGCGTTTATCATTTCTAAGTACTTCATTTCTAATATCATTTGTGTATTGTACTATAGAAATGTAAGGCTGAAAGGCACTTCACTCCAGTGAGTCTGTGAGCACTGAGTATTTTGAAAATAGCTTTATTTGCCATCTACAGGAGTCCTGTAGCTCAGTGGTTAGAGCACTCGCTTTGCAAGCGAGACACCCGGGTTCAATTCCAGGCAGAGGGCGAAACCTTGGGCAAGTTTCCTTACTCCACACAGAGCCTAATAATAATCCCTCCAAAACAGAACAATAATAAATTGGTCATTTTCAATCCGTGACTGTTTGTGGGACATTGCTGTCCGCAATTGGCTGCCGCGTTTCACCCACAAATATACAGTCAATTCACTTCACAGTCTATTCTGTGAAGCGCTTTGAGATGTTGAGAAGATGTAAAAAGCGCTATATCAAATGCAAGGATTATTATTATTATCACAGAAACTGTGATTCAATGCCCATGTTGGTTTTCGCGTAAAATCATAGGGCTTTAAAATTGAATGCAAGTGGTCAGCATAGTCTTTAGGTTAAAATTGCGTGGCCGTATATTAGTGTTTTCTGGAATTCTACCTACTTGTAGAACAAGAGGGTAGTGACTGTGTATATGTTTGTAATCTTATTTAGCCTTTCCTTCAGTGGTTCACCTCTTGTTCTTTCTCTCTCCAATAGACACTTTTTCTGCTTCTGATGGCTGCATCGACTCTGTCTTTCGATTGGATCTATTTGACATGCAGCCTGTCGAAGATGTAGTAAAAACAGTTACATCTAGTGTTGCTTCCAAGCAAACGTCAGTCTACCTTTCTAGGGGTAAAGGAGTTCCCACAATGCTAAAATTGTCCCCCTCCTTGTGTGTGTTCACATTTTCATATTATTCACTATGTTATTTGGGGGCAGGGTTCATAATATTGCAGTGCCTGGACTTTACAATATAATATACATAGCTACAGCTTTTATGTTGGGAGGTCAAAGTGTTTAACATGGCTGGCTGGGCACTTGAACTGGGGGAGTTGGAGCTGAAGCAGGGGAGGAAAGATTACCACAATTTGTATGGACTCCAGGATGTAGTTTCAGAGAGAGAGGACAGAATGGCTGACAGCTCACTAACCATTATTGGGGCGGAGGACATAAAGCAGGCTTTAATCTTGTGCAGTAATAAGTCAGACCACCACCTGAGCTTAGATGTTATTTATCTCTATTAAAATTGTCCACAGTTGGGATACTGTACCAGATCATGATCTTGCCTATTGTGACCGAGAGAGAGGTCTTTGTACTAGTTTCCGAGTGAAGTGTCTTATTGGGATGGGGGATGAGGATTGGAGTGTGACCGTTGACGCCTAAGAAAGGGGAATCAAAACTTGAACCTTGTGGGACAAATTCAGAGATGAGATACTTCCTGAGATGCAGCTTTCATTTTGTCCTCATCACATGTACTTCAAATATCATGTTGTAACAATCATTGAGTAAACGCCTGTCTTGGGATCTTTAACTTGGAGTAGTATTTTGATATATTTATGCCTAGACAAATATATTACTGGTTTAAATCTTGATTAAAAACTTGGCTGTTTTTCTAGGAGTGGTTGGGTTGTTTTTGCAGTTTGACACGTTTCCACCATGTTTGAGAGATTGAAAGAATGAGGTGGCAGCCCATATTCCATCTATGATAGTGAAAAATCTTTCTGTTAGCTGTACTTGGAGCTGCTTATCTCAGGAATTGTAGAATCTTGCAAACTTTCTCTGATGATTTGTGTGAATTTGATGATTTGTGCTGTGCATTTTGAAGGACTAACTTCCAGGTTGGTAGGAGTAACAGTTTTCCAGCATTCTTTATCTTTGGCCTTGATGCAAGCTGTCAATAGGCACTGCTGTTCCCTATCAGATAGAAATATTGTCAAGTTGGCTGTCAGAAACTGGAGCTGCTTTTCTACCCCAAATACAGAAGCTGATATAGATTTGTGCTTTGACATTTCAAAACTGAAACTGGATCTATTTGTAACCTTATATAGAACAAGGCTTCATACATCTGGGAGCCATTTTTCACCCAGCCTATAATGAGGGAAAAGGAGGATTGAGTAATACACATAATTCCTGTAACTTTTTCCTAGATGTATTCAACTCTTTTACTGAATCAAGCCCAGCTACATCTACAAAAACTGAACATTTTCCTGAGGTAGACCTCTTTGCTCCAGGTATCTAATGTGCTTAATCTTCGCAGGGCAGTTGGTCCTAATCTTGATGTATTTGAAACTCTGAATAAATGTTGATTCTCCAGGTCACCACTTTTTTTAAATGCACAAAACATTTATTTTTAGTTGCTACATTTGTCTCTGAGGTTAACTTAATTTTAGCTGAAACGCCTCCCGATACAAGCTAGGGAGTTCTAGAATGTTTGATGGATTAGTGTCTAATTGAGGCAGAATCCTCATGATCTCAGCAAGAAAACAACAAGATTTCATTTCAAATCCATTTTTTGGAAGTAGCTTGATACGCTACGAATGCTATTGTGCCTGAAATACACCCTGAATGAAGAATTGGGGATCCCCTGTGCAGGAGTTATTGGGGAGTATCAATGTCAAAAATGTTTACCTGAACATCAAATGCGTGGATTATTATTATGCTTACAGCACCATGTCCGAGAATCTCTGATAAAATGTTCAGTAGCTTCCTGGCTATGTTTCCCTGCAATTAAACTAAAGTTGATGAACGTTACCTGAAGGATTGTGATTAATGTTGAAATTATCACAAACAAAATTATTTTTAGCTGGGTTACAGTGTGAATATTAGCTCAATGAATATACTTGATGCAAGTTAAATTGTATATCTAGTGCATAGAGCAAACACTATTTGATTCTCTGGATACTGAAACTAACAGAAAGGTATTGTTGAGTTCCAGACCGTTTAAAGTTAAATTCTAACTTTGCATATCTGAATTCCCCTTTTCTCCATCTCAGACGCTTTCACCTCTAAAGGACCCACTTCTGTTCCTGAAATTGTTTCTTCCCATGATCCCTTTCTCGGTGAGTTCCTTGTTAAATTGCGTGGTGTCTATGATAAAATGGATTATATTGCAAGATTTATAATGTTATTGACTCACTTGGAGTAAGAGTGGATGGATTCCGTGTACCATTTTGATGGAGAAATGGTGAGCATTGCAGCATTTGAACAATCCAGCAGCTGCTCTCTTCAGCTTGCAATTAAACACTCAACAAATTGGAATACCAGCAAACAAACTAGTTGTTTAAATACTGTTATAAGCTAGTAGTTGGGTCTATAAAATTCAAGCTGCCTAATAATGGGCCACAATCAAGAGTGTCTGCTGGTCAGTACACTGCACGGGAAGCGGGCCTCTTGGAGCTGATATCTCTTGCACTGCGTAGGAAATGTTACTGATTTGACCACCCAGAAGTCAAATTTTTTTAACCATGTGAAGAGGGTCCACAGTGCGATCCAGCATTAAGAGGTTGCCTTATAACGTGGTTCGACTGTAGATCTGTGAACTTTGTAGCCCATTTATTTATGTAAAAGGTGAGCCATTGTTTTCTGCATAAACTACTCTATTCAGTTGCAAAAATGAGCAGAGTGTATCCGAGCAAAGAAATGGGAAGTGGTGCAATGTGTGCTTTAAGGTTTAAATGATGCACAAATAACTGGCAGCCCTTTGCTGAGCCAGAATGTGCACAGTTTGAAGTGTGGTGGTCAAGGTATGTTGGCTTACAAGTGGGAGATAATGAGATCTAAAAAGGAATAATTTTCAGGGATGTGGGGAAGGTACAGGGGAATGGGAATGAATGGGTTGCTCTTTATACAGTTAGTGCAATCACAATGGACTGAATGGCCGACATCAGGGCTGTAAATTTATGTGGTCTTTAAATGCTTGACATCCTCAACAGGAAAGATTGTGTTATATGGGACATCCATCATGCTATATCAGTGATCTCTCAAATCATCTGTTCTTGAAGTAAAATGTATGGAGTGAATGGATGAGTTTTATAGTTGTGTCCAGATGCCAAATTATGTAGGATCTACTCTTTGTCTCTGAGATTGTTTAGATTCAATTCTGGCTGTTGTGTTGCTTGTCATGGGTTTCTACTCTGTTTTCATCAACCTGTGTTTGTGCTTTGTCTGCTCTGCTCTGTCCTTTTTTTTATGTGTGTCTCCTGCCATCAGATGGGTTTACTGGCTCCAGTATATTCAGTGTCTCCTCTGAAGTCATTGACATTTTTGAAGGTAGGTTTTTGGAGTTTCCCTTCAGCAAGTGCAGAACCTGAAGGAAAAAGTGAGAGAGACAATTTCTCCATATCCATATATTCCAGTGACCTGTCTATAAGCAGACCACTTCCTGTTGCTCCTGAAATGGGCAGGTTGTGTATCCTCCATGCCTTTAGCTCACATTCCACCATGTGACATGGCCTGAAAGGTGATATTTCCCCAAGTTTGTTACCTCACCAAGAACAGGGATAGCAATGTATTGTAAAGCAATCCAACTCCTGGAAAGCAATCCCAATGTTCAGCTCCAGCACCAGTTTATAAAGCAGCACAGACTGATTTGGGGCACTTCCTTTGCCAGCATCTTGTCTTCATGCAGATTGTATACTTTTCAGCACCTTCACCTCCATTTAAACGGTTTAAAATTTATGCGAGTCCAGATAATGCCAAAAGTAACAATTTTCTTCAGCTCAATGTGTGGTTTAGCTGAAGAAAAATAAAATTGTCGAGCAGTGAGTTGTTCGAAGCTGGAACGCATTGCCTGTAAGGGTGGTGGAGGCCGGTTCAATAACAACTTTTAAAAACGCGGTGGATGGGTATTTGAGGAGGACGGGATTGTAGGGTTATGGGGAAAGGGCTGGGGAGTGGGATTGACATTACATTGCTCTTTTCAAAGATCCGGCACAGACTCGATGGGCCGAATGGCCTCTTTTTGTGCTGTATGATTCTATAATCACTTGTATTGCAGTTACAATATCTCCAAACCAAATTGCTAATGGACGAATCTAGCATATGTTGGATTTAACCATTACTATTAACTTTTCTATCTTTTTTCCCCATTGCTCCAGGCTTATGCAAATCCATTAATACATTTTAATTCTCCAGTTGGGTGCTATAATTTAACTTGTTTTGGATTCAAAATACAGTTTTTATTAGCAATCTTACAATATATTCAGAAAGGTTTGTGCTGCTCCAATCTGAGATTGAGCACATAGTCTTACAATACAGAGCTCTGTGGAGATGATCATTCACACACCAGCCTTTCTTCGTAGGGTTAGGGGAGGGTTTACCCATCTCTGGGCAACTTCTTGCACAAGTAGTTGGGCACGAGGCATAAGGAAGCAAGAGAGCATGTGATGATAATTGGTGTGGAGCTGGGAATGAAAGGAAAGAGAAGGTAACTTGCGAGGAAAGTATTCAGCTTCACTAATAGTCTTAATCCTTTGTTGAGATGGGTAATGAGTTTGCTCATCAGTCCTAGGTATGGAACCATTTTGCTCCAGTTCTATTGGTCGCGCTGCCTCTGGGTCACATTTAACTGTTGAAAAATGGTTGTAAATCACTGACTGTAAATCTCTGTTATTCAGAATAACCCCCTGGCCATGTGGACAAATGCTTCTTGGGTTCTAGCTTTCATTGGGAGTGAATATTTGTGTTCTCTCTAATGATGTCATGATGCCATGTTGTAGGGCTTTAGCTAATGTACGTGCATCATGTAAAGCTGTATGACTTTACAATGTGGAGAGGAAAGCACTGCAACACCTCTTGTTATCTGAAGGAAATATTTCACGTAGTCATAAGCGGCATTCAGCTGTTAAGATGTACTCAAACTAATATGTAATCATCCTTGGCCTATTGAACTTTTAATTATGTTCATTTTTTGTTCTAGGATTTGCTCCACAACCAATCCCACAGATGACTGCTCCAACATCGCTGAATGTGGACTTCGACTCTGTGTTTGGATCTAAATCAGCCCCCGGTGATGCCAAGAATGCAAGCGGTAAAACGTTCAAGTGCACTGCATCCTATAATACATGCCTGAGATTGTCACTGACCATCTGAACAGGTTGCCTCATGATGTGAAGAATGTTTGTCCTGAGTATATTGCATGCTGAATGTTGCATGTATTCTAATACTTGTTTTCTCTCTCACATGCTGCTGCTTTGCATGGCATCCCTGTTCAATGGGTAAGTTGGATTTTTTTTATTTTTTACTATTGAAACGATAAATGAAGATGAGTTTTACACACACAGAGCTAGTATTGGGTTGGGGGAGGGGCAGAGAATCAGCAGATACAGACCTGTGTGCTACTGAGGCCCTACAACTGTGTCATGGACAGACTGGTCTGGTGCCACATTCTCTTACGAGACCCACTACTACAATGGCTTTTGTTTCATTCAGGTTAAATATCAGCCTAGCTCAGGTCGGTAGGATTCTCGTCTGAGTCCCATTGTGGGTTCATGCCCCATGTTGGGACTAAACTCGTATAGACCAGGCTGACACTCCTGTGCAGTGCATGGGGAACGCTGTATTGTACAAGGTGCTGGTTATCAGATGCAGGGATAATTATTTTGTATTGAATTTAAATGGCCAGTACTGATGAGTTTGTCAACCAAAAATATGCAAGAAGTCTTTCACAATCACCAGTATAATTATTCTTTATTGTCAATTTTTTTTGTATTGTACAATTTTTTGCTAATGTTGCCTACAGCTTAAATTTAATATATTAATAGCAACATTATCTGAAGTATGATTTAAAACTCTTTAATTTCCCTAGAAGCGCCTTGGTTTTGACACAATAGGGCAAACCTTGTCCTAACTATGTGCCTATTTTCCTATTAAGGTTTACATCGACCAGGCGAACTGCTGATACCAACTGTCCTAGCCAAAAATCAGACAACTCCCCCATCAAACCAGCAGAGTAGCAAGCTTCTTGCCAATGACCTGGATTCATCCCTCGCAAACCTCGTGGGCAGTATGTATTTATCAGCAAGCTGGTCAAGCTGCCAGCTGCCAATTTGACTAAATTAGTTCCATAGTTTTAGCATGAGCATGCACTGTGATATCTCGAGAGTTGTGTTAAGAGGAGGCTGCTTTTGACCATGGTAATTGATTGGAGGAAATCATAAATTGATAATATTTGTTCAGAATTTCTGATTTAAAAAGCATTTTTAATTAATGTTAAATCCTAGTTGAAAAGCATTTAAGATGGATTGGTCATGTGTAGCAGGACATGATTGGTGTAAATTGAGGATGTGCCTAGTCTGGGTATGTGTAGAGCAGTCGTGTGACTGAATGTGAGCACCCAGATTCATTGAACATCAGCACTATAATAAAAATAATTTTATAAAATCTTAATAGTCCTAAACCACTTCCATCATATTAAAATGTAGAACCAGGCCTAATCGTGAGTTTACTTTCTTGCTCGTTTTGTATTCATAGTGATCTACATTTGCGTACTGGCTCATTTCAGTATACATAGGGAGGATCTTACAGTGTATTACACTGTGGATTAAAACAACCCTGATTTTACCTTCTCTTTCTCTCACAGATCTGGGTTTTGGAGGAACTCCAATTAAAAAGTAAGAATGTTTTTAATCTGGCTGCTCTGTATCTCCATTGGTGTGGTACACAGAAAAACTCTGGGTTGTTATTATACAATAGCTCTCATGCTCACCTACCAGTGTATGTGACTCTCAAATCTGAACTGCGTTCTGTTTATTAGAATGGATCAGCAGTGGACCAATAGCGGAGAAAGGAAACTGACCGGAGGAACAAACTGGCAGCCAAAGACAGCTACGTCGACTTCCTGGAACACTGGCCCCATGTCTGTCCCACAAATGGTATGTTCACAATTCTTTACATGTAAAGTATTGACAGCAAATGTGAATGTTGCAACCAATGGCTCTTCTGCTGGTGCTTTGTATTCCAGTATCTACAGCAGAAAGGAAAATGCGTGAATTTTGAAGTTGAGACTCATTTCTGTGTCTCACGGGTTAGTTTTCCCCAGAGCCATGCACTGTTGGCGGCCAAGAGCACACAGTAGTGATGCCCTGGTCCCAAGCTTCTGCCATTGCTGCTGCATGCTAGTTGCTCGTTGTCATTGGCAAGTCCTGGTAGCTGTTTGCTTCCTTTGCCTGGGTACGTGTCTAGGCCCACACCCAACGCTGCATGGTTCTGGGTGTGGCTGTAATGCACTGTAGGAGTTCTCTAACACAGCTTCCATGTCTTTAAACTGTTTTATCCTTCACGTATTTGGGTGCCAACAGGACATGTAGCTTTGGTTTTTAGTTTCACTAGAGAGAGAGACTACAGAATGAGGCAGTGTTCTTCTCACTGTCTGATATCTCAACCTGCGTACAATGAGGATCCATCAGCTCACAAAACGCTCCATTCCATCTTTCGCCCAAAGTTTATAATAATACTCCTTGCGCATTTGATGTAGCGCCTTATCAAATCTTCGAGACGTCTCAAAGCGCTGCACAGGATGTACTGCAAAGTGAATTGGGCAAAACACGGCAGCCAATTGTGCACAGCAGTGTCCCACAAACAGTCGTGGATTGACCAAATTATTATTTATTTGAAGGGATTATTACCCCCATGAAAAGCTTACTTATTTATATTTCATAGCTAATTACTTGAGCTGCCACTGTTGAGCCTTCTCTCCCTCCCCTCCCATGCACATTCAATACAAGGTGAACTGAGGAAGTGTCCAGTAACAGCAAATGAGTTGTCACAAGAATGGTATTAATAGGCTGGCCATTTAACCTTTTGCTGATGGATTTTTTGCCTTTTTATATTTTCTTCCCTCCCCACTTCTTGCGTAACAGAATGGCTTGCAGTTTCCTGGATATGTAAGTTAACTAACATTATATTTCTTAAATTTCGCTTTCCCACAAATCGTATCATTTCTGATTTGGGCTGATGGCTGATCACACAGAGTCACAATGAACAGTTGCTCTTTAATATATTTATGTTATGTTACTAATATGTTAGTGGATTGTGCTTTAGTGTCTGTGTGGGGAATATGGAATGCTTAAAACTGTTCTTTGCAGAATTGTAAAAATGATGTTAGCTATCTAATCTTGTGCTGTATTGTGGTACAGCACCGTCCGTTGTGCGATCCAATCTGGTTTGTATCTTCTGTTTGCTATGGGATGTGTTTAGTCTGGACCAGTTTTCTGGATAGGTGCTAAACACATCATGGACTTCAGTGCAGTGAGAAGACTAAATGCCAGTTGTTTGTGCTGTGTAGAGTTGGGAACATGTACCTTGCCCAGGGAACTTCTTTCACATCTAGAGCAGGTTTTGAATCCAGTCAAAAGATGGAAGATTTATTCTCCTTTCAATAGTTATCGCCATCTTAAGTAAAATTAGTGCCACTACTTGTAATGTAGTTGAGCATGTGCTTGGTAGGATAACTGGTTACATTTTCGCTCATCGCTTGCTCATATAATCTTGGGTGGGAAATGGGCAAGAGTTGATTGCATTGCAAATTTTTATTGTGCTTGTGCAATATTGCTCTCCACAAGTGAGGGCCAGCAAGTGAGGAGTCGGGAGTGTGTGAGATCAGCCCAGGGTGACTGTTCAGTTTCTCCAGGCCTCTGTTCCAAGCTGCTCATTTCACACTAAGGTTTTGATCCTCTTCTCACTGATGGAATATTTTGCATTTGTCCTTGTGCTGTGCAGGTGCCTGGCCCCATATCTTTCCCAATGTCAACACCTCAAGTGCCTGTTTATGGAATGGTGAGTAACGTATAAAACTCCCCTCTTTCGTTGCTTCCAAGGTAGCGAGTCTTAACCTGAAGCATAGAGCAAAAGGGAATCAGTTTCTGGGTATCTGCATTTCCTGGTCTGTGACTTGTTGCTGAATTGTAGGCATTGCTCTGCAGTCACTCTCATTCATTACACATTTACATAAAACTGCACTTCTTTGGGGAAATCTGCAATGTAGAAAGTAGCATTTGGTTATTGATTGAACATAGTTTGTGTGTGCAGCTAATGATGATAATAATCCTTGCATTTATTATTATTGTATTATTCTCATTAGCTGCACGCACACACTGCATATGAAAACACAGAAGATAACCTACAGGACATCTTGTGGTCATTAAATTGTACCTGTGACTATTGCTCTTCCTGTGTGCTCCAGTGAACTATGTCCAGTAGTTGCAGGAGGCAGCGTTTTGCTAGCGTTTTGTAACTCAATAATTTTAACTTATTCCCTCAGGTACCTCCAATGGGAACTGTGCCAATGGCAGCACAGCAGCCAATGATGTATCCTCAGACTGCAATGAGGCCAACTAACCCTTTTGCACCAGTTAATGGAGCTCAGGTAAATGATTATAATTGAATTTAGACCTTGAAGGAGATGATAGCTCTGTGGGCTTCTCAGCGATCAGCACTTGCTTGCAGCCTGTCAAACTTCTCCAGTTTGCTCCACAAAATGCCACAACGCCTCCCCCCACGTGAACTACCTTTATCACGAGATTTTCATGTAGTTCAAAAAGAAAGGCAGTTGCATAATCACATCCTTTTTTATACAAATGTTTTATGCCACAACAACTTGCATTTACATCACACCCTTCGCATAGTGTTTCTGAGCGCTTCTTGGTGGTGGAGCTTGACACTGAGCTTGGGAGAGAGGTGAAGTGACCGTAAGCATAGTGGAAGAGGAAGGTCTTCAACAACAAGTAGTATTTGTATAGTGGAGCTAGGGAGTCTGGCAATGAGGGCATTGGAAAATTGAAGTGGGATATATACAGAGGCTTTTACATAAAAATCTCAAAATATTTGACAAATGTGGTGGACACGAAGTGGGAAGAGATTAAAGTAGTAATCAGAGGTTTGTAACTACTAATGTGCCTTTTCCATTCTCTTCCAGTTGCAGTTCATGTAGAGACAGAGGAGCTGTGTCAAAACAAGGTTCACTAAGCACCAAATATCTGGATGAAGGCAGATGAACACAGACTCTAGGCTTTCTCGTTGTTTAAACTATCTGTCACTGAGCTTACATTATCTCATCAATTCCTAATCCACTTTACTAACGCACACACCAGATTTGGAAATCCAGTGCTGTACAGAGTCTGTCCAACCTGTCGTGGTCACTCACCCTCACACAGGCTCGAGTTCTGTAGTGGTCACTCACCCTCACACAGGCTCGAGTTGCTGTTGGTGTTCAGTAACACCCATCAAGGGCAGGCATTTTTCTTTTTCATTGTTGAGCAAAACTAAAATTGTTTTTGATGAGAAAAGTCACAACTCCTTATTGGTGACTGAACAGAAACCTGCAGAATAAAAAGTTGAGGTTGATACTGTAACTGAATCTGGATAAAGTTCTAAAAATGCTAATAATTTCCAAATCTACCCCCCCCCCCCACCCCGCGGCTTTAACCAGCCCCGATATGCGAGAATTGTTGAAGGGTTTGGTTTACCAGTATTTATTGGGTAATGGTAAGGCTTTATAAGAACATTTACAGAAAATAACTTTATTTTCACAATTTTTTTAATGTGTGGAAAAATTCAAGCTAATGGGGTGGGGGGGGGGAGAGACCCCTTATATAGTTAGAAACCTTGGAAAACTCAGCGTTAAAGTTGCAGCACATTTCCCAGGTTACAGTTGCGAATCTCTCCAACATGTAAGGGTTTGATCAGGGATATCTGATGCGTAAACATTCAGGACAAATGGTGGAGGGTAACAGGTGGAGCAGGTGAATTCAGTGTGCTTTGTTGAGTGGATTTCAGATTACAATTAGTATATAATAGTCTGGTCTGATCATGTGAAGACTTGAATTTGCTGCAGGTTGCAATGGAGTTAGCATGTTCAGGGTGGAAGAGTTTCAATTGCCAGCAGAGTAGGGATAGTGAGTTGTAAGTGATCCCTCAGGAGTAGTCTCTGTCTTACTCCTTGTCTTTCCAGACCATGAAACCACAGCTTGTGTATAAAATAAATTGAATGGAAGGATATTGTGTTACAATATTACAGTACTGCAAAATGACTGTCTAAGAATGTAACTGTCAATACACAGCAGATGCCTCGGTTGTGCTTCTCTAGTCTGAATGTATATGTGTGTGTGTGTGTGTGTTCAAAACAGATGTGCTGCACAGTCTACATCCTGGGATTGCAGTTGAGCAATTGAGAACCAAATGGTGACTACAAATCTTCTCACATACTAAAACAAAGTAGAAAGAATTCAGGACAATTTTTCTCAGTCACAAGCAGTTTGAGGTTTGCTCTTCATTTCTCACACCTGAAATAGCACTTTCCCCTTTGCTTCCTCCCCCCTCCCCCCTAACCTATAGCACTACTGTACTGTAAGTATAGTGTCAATCTATAAAGGGTGATTGTTCACACAGGTTGGACTGAATCCTGTATAACTTTGTGCCAACTCAGACTGTTCAGATGTAGCTGGTGATGAGTAACCACAATTTTATATAACAATTACTGTTGGAATGTGATGTAAAGTTTGGTATGCATATAGCACAGCTCTTCCTTGTTCTATAAAATGCAAAAATAGCCCAGAAGATTTTGTATTAGTTTAACTCTTTATAAAATTTAACTGCAAACTTACTGACCAATGATCAGAAGATTGCATTGTTCTGTTACTATTTATTTATAATTATCATTAATGTTTTCCCCCTTCTTGAGTTTGCAATGTTTTAATACTTCACATCACTTGTGTGGACTCGGTATTTTGTTGAGGGGGGAACCAAACTGAAATCACTTGGAGCATTAGACAAGTTTGAGGAGTTTGGGAATTTGCTGCTTGGTGTAAGAGACCCTTGCTCCTGCACTTGGAATTTGCTGTCTTGCATCTTTTTGATAAGTTTAGAGTGGAACTCTTATTCAAGCTTTTTTTTTTGGGGGGGGGTTGCGAGCAGGTAGAAGAGAGTGGGGGAGGGGAAAGGAATGTGAAGTTGCATCTGCACTCTTTTTGAAATCTGCCAAATAGGATAATGCTACACAATTATTTCTCTGGATTTTCATGTCAATGCACAAGAAAATAACTGTTGACTGCTTTAATCATTTTTTTTAAACTCCTCGTATGTTACCCACTGATTGTCCAACATGCATTTTCAAACTCTGGGCAATAGCTGTGGATTTTTGTTCTGCAGATTTATACAGTGCCAAGAATGGAGGGGAACCTCCAGCGGCTGGCCTACATACACACAGACTTCTGTCCTCTTTATTTCAACACAGAGCAACACTTTTGATGTAATACATTTGAACAATTTAAAGAGACAGTATTCACATATTAAGGTGTGCTCGTTTTATGTTGGGTTTAGTTACCTTTCATTGGTCAGACAAATGGGAGTTGATTTTCTTTCTACTCCTCCTCTTCGCCCATCCCCAAAACAAATGGCTGGAGACCTAACAATTAAGATAACTTGCTGTTTTGTTACTGATTGTTGTTGTGAGCAGAGGGAAGCTAGTAACTGATTGATCAGGAGCCAGGCCGTGCACTTTTAATTTCTGGCATGGCCCAGACCAAAGAAGGCCAGGTGGACCTTTCATCCCTGAAATGTGCTATAATATGTAGACCATATTACAGTATGAAGCACCCTGTCTGTAGCACCATTGAAGAGTGCTCCTATGCTGGCTACGTGCTGGATCAGCCTAGAGGTAGAATGAATTTGTTGCATAAAATGCACCTTGTAAAATGAACAATCACAATATTATCCTTCCAAAAGCTTGGAATTTGCCATCACTTCAGAGTTGGGGCTTGCCTGTCGAGAGCTTTGCTGGCTTGTGGGCTGGAGAAGCAGGCTGCATTGTCAAGCCTGATAATAAGTTAGTATTACACATAAAGTTTATGCAGGTAACTGATAAAAGGCTTAGAATAAGGAAATGGCAAATTTTAGGCATTCATTTGATAGCAATAAATAACTGTACATGTCTCTGATGCCAACTAAAACCTGTTTATTTCTCTCCATAACATTCAGTGGAGCCTGCAGAACACTGTCAATTCAAAGCAGATATCAGAAACTTCATATGTTTATTATTCATTAAAACATCCCCTTGGGAAAGTGCTATTCCCCTCATTTTAACTTGTTCCACATTGTACAGTATTTGGTATCCTTTCTGGTTGTGAAATGAATGCTAGAGTTGCAATTTAACCCCAAAACTAATGCTAGGGCCCCTTTTTACTAGACAGTGTCAGGGAGTTGTGCTCTTATCAAGTGCCAATAACTACTACTCATCTGTACAGAACAAGCCCGAAACAAACTGCACAACGTATGTTTCGATGTACACGAGGTGAAGCGTTGGTTTTAGAAGGATTTTTGTTTTGCAGGTATATATCCTTGTATCTTTATATGCAATTTAATTTGCTCACATTTACAAGGCAATTACCTATTACCTCTCCCTCCTCCTCTTCCCCCCCATCTCTCACTTTTGTAATTTCATTAGATTTGGTTTGAATGGAGGCTCCCATTGAAGCTTGTATATAAATATTTTTGTAAAACAATGCAGGCTTTAGCTCTGAGGTTGGGGTTCTTGGTGCTACGATGTTGGGTCAGTAAATGGGATGATCAATGAGGGAGAATATTAATGTGACCACACATCCTTACCTGAATGCTGTCTCTTCAAATTCCTAAACAGTATACTACGTTTAGATGCTTCCCTCAGTACAGTCTTGAACCTAAAGTCACACAACCACCTCTTAAGAGTTAAGTGACTTCAAAAATGAGTCGCATTGCTAGAAGTATTTCCTTCACACTATAAACTACCTTTTGCACCATTAACAGGCTTGTTACATATTTAGTGTATTAATGCAATCCAACATTTATATGTATCACTGTGGTAAATGTGTGAGCACTGAAAATGGGGCAATTACCCTTGATTTTAGTGTTAGGTGGGAGGGGGGAGTGAACAATATAAATAAATTACAGCACTGTGGATCGGTGCTTCTTTGTAAATAAGTGCAGGAATTTCCTTTCTGTTTTGGGTAGTTTGTGCTGTGAGGGGAAAATACGATCTTTCTGTCAATTGCAACAAATGAAATGACGCTGTTGTATTGCATTTTTGCAGATTATATTTTTTGAGTAATTGAAACTTGTATATGTTATCATTTATACATTTACAGTAACTAGTAAACATAGAAAAATAGCAAATTTCATCAGGGTTGTATTTGATTCTGAAATCCGTGTATGGGCAAGTGCATTATTGCATAATAAACAAAATGTATGAAAAGGTGTTGCTAGTTGACTTTTGTTCTGTTTATGATTCTTTGACCCCTATCCATCAATTTGCTGAAGGGGTGAGAGAACGCATGAGATTGCTACAGCCTCTGGGTTAGGATTGAAAGGATGGCTCCAGCCTTGCTGGATTTAATCCTGGATCATTTACCAAACTTGGATATGCAATTTGATAACAAGGAATTAAAGTATGTAATGGCCTATTTTACTGAACATTTTTGCTTAAAAAAAATTCTGCAATATCCTTTACACCAAATCCTATGTTGCTGTCCATTTGATTCAACAAGTCTACACTAGTGTTCTGTTCACAATGTATTTATTGTGATCCCACTCTACAGCTTGTTTCCCTTTAATGCCTTAACTATTCTCGTTGGAGTGCTTTGAATTTTTTCAAACAACATAGTCTTGAGAAGATATGATTTAGTTGGTTCATTTTTTGGGGTCTAGTACATGTCATTTAGTAATACTAATAATACCTGTATTTAGTAATAAGCATTGCATCTTGTATTGCGTTATGTCAGGTGGCCGATTCGCAGAAAACACTGAAGTTCTGTGGGCAAACACGGCAGCCAATTTGTACAGCTCTGTCCTTGACTGGTTCAGGTCGTACCTTCATCTCCACAAACGGTTTCTCCTCCAGCCCACGCACTGTCTAATGCGACGTTCCTCAGGGCTCTGTCCTTGGTCCCCTCCTCTTCAATATCTACATGCTCCCTCTTGGTGACATCATCCGCAGACATGGGGTTAACTTCCACATGTATGTGGATGACACCCAACTGTAACACTCTGCCTCCCCCCTTGACTCCAGGACCCACTGCTGTCCTGACAGAATGTCTGTTAGACATCAAATCCTGGATGAAAGCGAACTTTCTTCAGTTGAACTTCAACAAGACTGAGGCTCCTGATTGGCTCCCATCAGCGCCTCCACACCTCAGGCGCTGACAGCATCACCATTCGATGTTTGCACACTCCACCTCACTGAGCCAGTCCAGAACCTTGGGGTCTTGTTTGACCCTTAACTATCCTTTCTATCCCACATCTGTACCATGACCTGTTCTACCTTCCTTCACCTCCACAACATCGCCCGACTCCGCCACTGTCTCACCACAGCGCCCGAGACCCTCACACACCCCTTCATCACATCCAGACTCCACTGCTCAAACTCCCCACTGGTCGCCCCCCAGGGCTGCCCATCGTCCAGCAACAGCTTGGATTTATCCACCGCCCTCCCCGCGCCGGGCCCGGGGGGGGGGTGTGGGTGCCGGGCCGGGGGGGGGGGGGCAGTGTGGTGCCGGGCCCGGGGGGGCGGTGTGGTGCCGGGCCCGGGGGGGCGGTGTGGGGCCGGGCCCGGGGGGGGGGCGGTGTGGGCCGGGCCCGGGGGGGGGGTGGTGTGGGAGAGCCGGGCCCGGGGGGGGGGGCGGTGTGGTGCCGGGCCCGGAGGGGCGGTGTGGGGCGGGCCGGGGGGGGGGGCGGTGTGGGGCCGGGCCCGGGGGGGGGGGGGGGGGGGGCGGTGTGGTGCCGGGCCGGGGGGGGGGGGGCGGTGTGGTGCCGGGCCCGGGGGGGGGGGGGGGGGGGGCGGTGTGGTGCCGGGCCTCGCGGCGGAGTGGGGAAGGCAGAGCCGGTCGTGGGGCGGATGTGCGGTAGAAAGGAGAGTTGAGGGTCAGACAAGAACTCAGTGCAGCCCCGTGTCCACACAGCCTCGGGTCAGCGTCTCATCTGAAGGATGGCACCTCTGACCATACAGTGCGCAGTAAAGCAATGGCCAAGAGCGCCCCCTGTGGGGGAAGCGGCTGCTCGATTGTGAGTGACAGTGCAAACAGCCACACACTGGCGCTGCGGCCGGGATCCAGCCAATGGGCGGCGGGAGGAGGCCGGGATCCAGCCAATGGGCGGCGGGAGGAGGCCGGGATCCAGCCAATGGGCGGCGGGAGGAGGCGGGAGCTGGTGGCGGCCAATGCGCCTGCGCGGGGGCGGGGGCTCGCTCTCAAGATGGCGGCGACCAGGGGCAGCGGTGACAGCGACAGCGCGGTGGCGGCTCTCGGCCCGTCCGCGGCCCGCAAGCACCTGGGCATCCCCGAGGCCGTGTTCGTGGTAAGCGGCGACGGGCAGGAGGCGGCGGAGGCCCTGGGGGACGTGTGGTGGCGGGACTGAGGCCTTCGCGGGGAGCGGCGGCTCCGTCCCTATGGAGACCCCGAGCTGCTCAGGGCCTCTCCCGCAACGCCCCCGGCGGCCGCCCCGCCCCGCCCTCACCCGCCCCAACTCCACCCTCACCCGCCCACACCCGCCCCACCCTCACCCGCCCACCCCCACCCGCCCCCTCACCGCCCCACTCTCACCCGCCCACCCCACCTCACCTGCCCAACCTCCGCCCCCCCTTCACCGGCCCAACCCCGCATTCCTCACCCGCCCAACACCCGGCCCACCCGCCAACCCCACCTTCACCTGCCCAACCCCGCCATTCCTCAGCTGCCCAACCCCTGCCCCACCCTCATGCACCTCACCCTCATCTGCCCAACCCCGCCCCACCCTCTCCTGCCCAACCCCCGCCCCACCCTCATGTACTGGCAGATCCTCCCCGGCTTCTCTGTGAGCAAAGCAGCCCTCTTGCAGGGAATCTGAGAGCCAATGTCAGGGCCTGTGACTCACAGTCCGGGCTGACACCCCTGTGGTGCTGGTGGGAGCACCTCGTCAGAGATACTGTCCTTCAGATGAGACATTAAACCGAGATCCTCTTTGTGTGTTGAGATGGATGTTAAAGATCTTGGTACTATTGAAAAAGAGAGAATCCTGTCTGACAATACTCCAGATTCACTTTGATCATCCACTTTATAGCCGTTTGCGCAGACAAACAGCATGCACAAATTGGCTGCCCCATTCACCTCCCCAAATACATAGTCACTATATACAGTAAATCCTGTGAAGCGGAATGTTGTGGAGAGTTGTTGATGCAGATTAGCTGCATTGTTTGCCAACGTAGCCCGAGTGACTGCATTTAATAATAATAATAATAATAATCCTTGCATTTGATATAGCGCTTTTCACGTCGGGACGTCCCAAAGCGCTTCACAGAACACACTGTAAAGTGAATTGACTGTATATTTGTGGGCGAACGCGGCAGCCAATTGCGCACAGCAATGTCCCATTGGAGGGATTTTGGAGGGATTATTATTAGGCTCTGTTGGAGTAAGGAAACTTGCCCGAGGTTTCGCCCTCTGCCTGGAATTGAACTCAGGTCTCTCACTTGCAAAGCGAGTGCTCTAACCACTGAACTACAGGACTCCACACTCAACATAACTTATGTGAAATGCTTTGAGTCATTTCAATGGTAGGGCTCTATTATAATTAAACTATTATTTATTATGTTGGTAACTCAGATCAATCAGGTAGTTCCCTATAGGTGTTACATATGTTGTAGATTGATCTCCTCCTGAAGTGTTGGTTTTGAATGAGTGCTTTGAGCTTTTGGGAATAATCGCAACACATAACAACACGGTGCAGCTGGAGGCAGCTGATCAGCAGCGTGATCTTGTGAGTCTTGCCCTCCACAGTCTTGCTCCCCCCATACCTCTCCGACCTCCTAACCCCCTACCACCCTGTTTGCTCCCTCCGCTCAGCGGGCTCCAGCCTGCTTCACGTCCCCCGCCTTTCTCGCCTCATTATCGGCGGGCAGGCCCTCCGCCACTCTGCACCCATCCTCTGGAACTCCCGCAGTCCTTCCGTCTCACCCCCTCCCTCATCACCCTCAAGACCCTCCTCTTCAACCGTGCTCTCGATCTCCCTGCTTCCTCCCCTGCCCTCCACCCTCCCCCACCCCGACCCTCATCTTGCGTCTGTCCAGCGCCTTGGGATATCCTCCCGACGTGAAAGGCGCTATACAAATGTAAGGTTGTTGTTGTTGTGGCCTGGTGGTTGCTAGGAGCACTGAAAATCTACTGGGATGTTAATTAGAAAATGTCAGATTTTCCATAGCCTCTCATCTACTCATTAATTTCTAGGTTATTGTTGTAAACTGATGCATGACACTAGGCGGTGGAGAAATGGTGGAGAAGCACATAAGCCAGAATTATTATTTATAACTGAGTGTGGCATTGTTGTTGTATTTAATGGAAACTCTAGTGCTGAAGCTATGTGTGCAGAGTGTTTGTCACTGTTCATTGACTGCCCACATTGGTGCTGAAGCTGCTCTTGTGTTAGTAAATGCCTGGGTGTGACTGAAGAACTCTTTTCAGTGGGTTAGGGTTATTTTTGTTGTGTATCAACAAAAACTGTAAGTGATGTACTAATTTTAGTAATGCTGGGCTACATTATCACTATTATTTACTAATTGGTAGTATGGGTCTGTGGCTGAAACAATAAAGGCATGAAACATACAATAAGTAATACGCAGGTTACAGTGAAGATGAACTATTGCTGCTTCATCAGTTCTCAATCCGATTACTAAAAAGTAATGTTTGTGTAGAGTTTGTGGAGTGTCAATCTGGCCCTTCTCCCTGGAGGAAAGTTCAGTCAAGTTTAAATTGAAACATGTTGATGAGGATTTTCTCCCTCTCCCTCCCTGGATGCACTTGGTTTCACTTGGATGAGAAACAGTCCAGAGCGGATACCTTCACATCCCACAAATATACAGTCAATTCACTTTACAGTATATTCTGTGAAGCTCTTTGAGATGTCTAGAAGACGTTGAAAGTGGTATATCAAATGCAAGGATTATTATTTATTATTATCCTTTTGTTCCATGCTTTGTCAGAGTCTTTAAAACACTAGCGAGGATAAGACAAGTCCACAAATAGAAATCAAAGTAAAATGTTTACTGCAGGCGCTGTAGAAATAGAACCGACGCATCAGCACTGCACCCATCGGACAAGTGTTACTCCAGCAAGTTTTTCTCGCCTACTCTCCAGTAACCCGTCTTGTTCATTCACTTTATGTTGTCCACCTCCTATCTGACAGGAAGATGTAGTGGCCTTTATGAAGCAGGCTGGTAATGAAACAGCGGACCTGGTGTTGAGGAGGCTGGACGAGCAGTACCAGAAATACAAATTCATGGAATTGAACTTATCGCAGAAAAAGAGAAGGTGAGCATCAACTGTTAGTGGAGGAGAAACTTCTCTGATCCCTGTGCACGGTGTTCAGCTGAGCATGGCAGTATGATTCAGCGTGCTCTAAACAGGAAACAGAGAGTGGGTCACTTCTACAGCAAGTGAGAGACATGCCCCCGCCCTTTAGATCTCTCTCATCGGTCAGATAAATGCCCCATCCCTCAGTATATATCTTGTTATGTGGGGAAAATATTCTCTCATTGTGACCTCCTTGAAGCCAGCTTTAAGCCAGCCTTTGTTGAAATCACCTGTTACAATTGCACTGTGTTTGAAATGTTTCATAGCAGACACACAGCAATTGAGGTGTTGGCCTGACTTTCCCCACTGTTGGTGACTGGGAGCGGTGCTGCCCTTTGCTGCTAGGAAATCTAGCTTCCTGTGCCTTGTGTGTGTGTGTTATTGTGCGTGGTGTGTCAAGTGCTCTGAGACGCTACGCTGCGTGGAGGGCATGATGTAAGTGCAAGTTGTTGTTGTTTGTGTGTGTGTGTGTGTGTGCTTCTGTGTAGAAGAAAGAGACCAAGAAATCAAAGAAAGCCACATCCATGCAGAACAATCTGCCCTTGAATATATGACGAGAGTCAAATTGGACACAGTCCAGTCTCCTCAGCTCACAGCCACCAGCAGACCCTGGGAGGAGGGAGAGTGCTCGCAGTTTGTGTGGAAACTCTGGACTGGGAGAGACTGATGGCGGTGCTAAGGGAAAGCTTAAACCCGGCCCTTGGTGCGCTGTTGATGTAATTATAGGCAGGTTGTGCATTGTGTATGTTCTTCCACTTTACAAGTTTACAGCTTCTATAAAAGGTGATTGCTTTGTTTTAAAAACAGAGGCATTTTACACTTGTCTTTTATTCTCCCCAGGCTAAAAAGTCAAATCCCAGAAATTAAACAGACTTTAGAGATCTTAAGACACATGCAGAAGAAAAAGGTAAAAATTCATCACAGCTTCAGAGGACCTGACCTTCAGCTGCTTTCCTGGCTGTACATGACTCGTTCCTGTTCTACCTGGTTCTTTGTGGGGGGTACCTAGAGGATCTGTCTGTGACCGTGTCGGGAAGGGGAATGCTATGAAAATGTCCCTCATTCAGGTCTGGCTGAATTCTAACTGGACTGGATTTTTTAGAGGCAATTTTCTTCCTTTTCCCTCCATCTTCCCACTTAACATACCACCCATAGTCAAGAGTTTGGGTGAGAGGTCCCCAGGAGGTGTACAGTGTGGAGTAACTAGCTCCTGTTTGTTTTATTCTGCCTGGTGCACAGTGAGATCAGGCGGCCTCTTGTGTTCCTCCGCTGAGCTGCTCCTGTACTGTTGTTTACTCTCACTGTTATTCTGATAAATCTTACTCTTGTTAATTTTTCTCTAGCTTGTTCCAATGTTGGAAATCTGAACAATAAGCGGTTGTTTTGCTTTAAACAATGCCGTTAAGTTCCTCACAGATTTTAAAAGCTTAGAATTATAAATCAGGTCCTTGTCCCATGGAGCATGCTGTTTACAATGTTCATGGTCCACAGGGACTGTGTGGATTGTTTCTCAACCTCAGAGTTGCCAATCCCTCGCCCCCGTTTCCTTGACACCACTCACACAGAGAACCATTCGTATGAATCGTCTCAAAAAGAGAAAGTGTAAAGTATGAATTGTGCTGAAGTGAAAGTGATCAGTAATGCTGCTCGGTGCGTGTCTACTGTTTATTCCCAAGGATTCCACAGATCCTATGGAGACGCGCTTCCTCCTGGCGGACAATCTCTACGCCAAAGCATCCATCGCTCCGACAGATAAAGTGTGCCTATGGTTGGGGGTAAGTTCAGATCCGTCGCTTCCGTTTGCACAGTGAAGTCTTTGCCCCCAAGCCGCTTGTCCCTAGAGGGACTAGAGGGTAACTGTGCAAATAAACCTCAGGGGAGGGGTTGCCAGGTCCTGGGGACGGGGCAGTAGGTGCCCGGGGACGGGGTAGTCGGTGTCTGGGGGCGGGGCAGTCGGTGTTAAAATCACCTTTTAACACTGTCAGTGTGGCTGTGGATGGAGGAAGAGAATGTGACAGTCCTATTATTTTGTGTGTTAGCCGCTTGCTGTGAAAGTATAAACCAGCGCTGGCCACTGATCAGCAATAAAATCCCAGCACAGAGCTCATTACCCTAT
This sequence comes from Callorhinchus milii, assembly GCF_018977255.1. Classification (NCBI taxonomy): domain Eukaryota; kingdom Metazoa; phylum Chordata; class Chondrichthyes; order Chimaeriformes; family Callorhinchidae; genus Callorhinchus; species Callorhinchus milii. The sequence goes on along the minus strand of NW_024704756.1, from coordinate 17,260,454 downwards.
CAGTTCCGAGTAAGCTCCAGCCAGCTCTCTGTCTCGCTTACCACAACCCGACAGTGAGTAACAAGCCAATGTCTCACACAGGCCAATGTAATGCTTGAATATGATATTGACGAGGCTCAGGCTCTGCTGGAGAAGAATCTATCCACTGCAACCCGTAACCTAGAGGGACTAGAGGAAGATCTAGATTTCCTGCGAGACCAGTTCACCACTACAGAAGTCAGTATCCTTTACACCCGATGAACCGTGAGCCTTTTTTAAAAGTCCCTTTAATTATATTGTGGGTAAGTATTTTGTTTTTAAAGCTCTGCTATTTCCTCAGTTCCGCCATCTCAATGAGGTCCCCACAAAAGCAGGCAGTTTGCCTCTGACCGGGCCTGGGGCTGTATCCAGGGGAAAATGCAAGCGCAAGCCATTACCTCTGATATCTCCTTGACTGTTTCTCTTACAGACATGGCGAGGGTGTATAACTGGGATGTGAAAAGGAGAAGCTCAGAAGCAGCCTCTAAGAATAGTGCATAATGCCACATACACACCACACATCTACCAACACACACACATATGCACACAAAACTATTTTTACACTTGGTTTAACTGTCAAAACTCACTGTTGTTTTCTCATTAAGAACCCCAGCAATTTGGCAAAATTTGCATTTCAGCCTTTTGAAATCGGAACAGCTACAGTGAAAGGTGAAATTGAAAAGCTTAAGAAAAAATTGCGGGAGAGAGAGAGCCTGAAATCACGGTTTATTTATTGGCGTAAACATGTTGGTTTATTGCATGCTTACATGCTGTTTGTGGGTGCGAAAAGACAAAGTCCACTGGGAGACGTGGAGAGGTTTGTGGGTGAGCAGCGGTGCAGCAGTCCGCAGCCCTGACATACAATCACCATAGATGCCTCGAGTATCCGAGCCACAAGTTATATTCTCAATGTGATATGACACCTGTAAAGATTTTGTACGGTTCTATCATGAGATGTTATTAAACTGCTGAATTCAAGAAAATCGCTGGTTTAAGCATTTCATGTCTTTTCAGGCAAAACAAGAGCTCGCGAATTCTCACCCATTCCCTCAACTCTAAACACAGATCTGCTGGATGCACTCCCCCCCCCCCCCCCCCACCCAACTCTCTATTGGCAGCTGAGTTTTCAGCTTTTATCCCCCCACCCCACCCCCACCCCCAGCCATTCTCTGGAACTCTCCCCAAATCCCTCGGCCTCACACTCTCTGTCCTCTGAAAGCCCTTCTCCCATCCTACCCCACTTTCCCGGTTTGCCCTGCGACGTACCCGATCTCTAAGGTGTTTTGAAATGTTCGTGACAGATCGTGGCCAGTCAAACTCACATAAGTCTGATCTGTATAAATCGCATAATCTTAAGTCTTACATTTGCCCAACTCCTGCTAAGAGTTTATATTCTATGGATGTTTGACATAATTTGTGCTTTGCATAAATCGTATTAAATGTCTGGTCCCAACTGATAGGCTTCTGTGAGGTTTACCATACCCCAATATACCTGTGAATACAGGGGCATATTGTGCAGCGCGTGGCCAGCAGTAACTCGTGTTCTTTCAGCTGAGAGAATGATTAACGCTAATGAGCAAACCGGGGAAGCAAAGGGAAATGCCGGGAATATATCTTACAGAAAATTAATATATTGGAGCTGTACAAAGCCGGGCACAGTTGTAGGTACTTATTTAGTAGGACGGCAGAGTTCAGCTAATGCAATTTCAGGCCCATGAGTGCTACTGAACTAATAACAACGTCAAATAACTAGTGGTTTCCTTCCAATATTACAAAAATCCACTTCTCGTCTACATCAGAATCTTGATACATCTGTAATATTACAGTAACTTGCTGTCACCAGCATAATAACCTCCACACTGGTGAGGGCCACCCGTGTTTATCTCAGTAGAACATTGACATGGTTCTGTGGGTGTTTTTCTCCACACCAGGCACCCAGTCTTGTCTCACTCTTGTGCTCGCTCTCCGGCTTGCGCCCCACACATGCGCTGTTTTATTTAGGGAGTGCTTTAGGACGTCCTGTCGTGAAAAACGCTACACAAATATCATTCGTTGTGTTGATATTTCTCTTCAGGAGGCAGCCACGATAGTGAGATGATTTATGGACTGGGAGCTCATTGCTTCGAATTCATGCAAGAGTTTGCTTGTCTGAGCCAGGCAGCACGGGGAGGCTGAATTGGGTGAAGAGTCACGTGTTCTATACTGTCGGAGAATCACTCACTGTCACTGTTTTATTTCACAGGGTAAAAGTCACACTGTATGAAGTTACTGTTTATTCAATGGGGTAAAGTTCTATCATATACAGGATATTGTTGACTTAATGAGACACAAATATCTTTATTCGTTTGTACAGACACTACACATGGGAGGCGAGTGGAGGCCTTTTTAACTTTGCAGATTCATAATTCTCACTAGTTATACCTCATTAACTTTATTTAGTATTATATTTCCCATATTTACTCTCTTCCAATTACCCCCCCAAACACTATCCTTGGTTGGGGCAAGATTATGTTTCTCAGTTACCCTTCCTTCTCCCCCCCCCCCACCCCAACAGAGACAGAGGGATTGGCTGAGCCCGGGACAGGGGGTATTGAGAGTCTGGCTCAGTACTTCCCAGTTCATACACAAACCAGCAATCGCTTGTTTTTATTCAGCAACTTTCTCTCAGGATTTATTTTAGCCAAAAAAAACTTTCTTATAAGTAACATTTCTGGTTTGTTCATTGCTGAATCTGCTCTGAATCCCAAACCAATCCATCCCAGGCCACGTCACAGGGAATGATCACCTCACTCCCCCGGGGCAGGGATAGATCGCTTGGATATAGTGGGGGGTGGGGGGAAGGGGCTTGACATTCTGCATAGCCCTGTGCTCCCCCCACCCTCCCCACACACACACACACGGATATCATCTCAGATTCTCCCTTCTCTGACAGGCATCAACTGGGGTTGGGGTGGGGACTGGCCGGTACGTACCTTCCTGGCTCAGGCTGTTGTTTGGAGCGTCGCGTATATGGCAAACAGTGATTTATTTTGATGCAAGTTTAAAAAGGCCCCGGTATTTATTTGGTACAGTCTCTATGAGTGAGGGAACGGATCCGGTTAAGCGTTTCCACCCGATAACCTAGCAGAAACACCGGCGTCCCGATTTGACGGCCTCCTCTGACGAGTGGACTACGTTGGGGACGAAGCCGCTCTTGACGCCCTCCCAGCCCTCCTGCATGGTGATCTCCCCCCTCCTGACCAGCTCGTAGATATCCCGGGTCAGCTCGGTGAAGGCCTGCTCCACGTTGATGGAATCCCGTGCAGACGTCTCGATGTACTTCATGTGATATGCGGCGGCCAGTTTCTCAGCCTCCTCTCGGGACACGTGGCGCTGGGCAGCCAGGTCACACTTGTGCCCCACCAGCACGAAGACAATCTGGAACGGCTGCACGTGTACCTTGGCCTCCTGCAGCCACTCATGTACGTTCTGGAACGATCGGCGGTTGGTGATGTCGAACAGGAGGAGTCCTCCCACCGAGTTCCTGTAGTACGCTCGCGTGATGGACCTGCAGGTAGGAGGAGGAGAGGGGAGAGATGTTACCAAGGCTGTTACTAGGTGTGAGACCATGCGTGGGGGGGGGGGGGGGGGGTTATGGCATTTGGTAACTATTACTAATATCAATAACATCAAATTACACCCCTGATTAACTGTGGCAGAGAGCAGCACTCTCACCTCTCAGTCTAAATCACAAGATGATGGGTTTAAGCCCACATCAGAGACTTTTAGCTCACGGTCCAGGCTGACATTCCATGCTTTGGGACGTCCACCCGACGTGAAAGGCGCTATACAAATATAATTTGTTGTTGTCAGTGCTGGGGATTAAACATAAAGTATTTTTCTATGCGAAGGGCATGATCCAAATGCCAGTGATTCTTGTTGTGGGGGGTGGGACGTGTGTGGGGGGGCGAGTTGCTGTGTTGTTGGAGGTGCCATCCTTCAAATGAGACATTAAACCGAGTTCCAGTCAGTCTGTACAGATGGATGTTAAAGATCCTGTGGCACTATTGGAAAAGAGAAGGCAGTTTCTTCCCCCAAATAATATTAATCATTCACTTCATGGCTGTTTGTGGACTGTCGCTGTGCACAAATTAGCTGACTCATTTAATAATAATAATAATAATCCTTGCATTTGATGTTGTGCTTTTCACGTCTTCTCGACGTCTCAAAGCGCTTCACAGAATAGACTGTAAAGTGAATCGACCGTATATTTGTGGGCGAAACGCGGCAGCCACTGGCACACAGCAGCGTCCCACAGACAGTCGTAGATTGAAAATGACCAATTTATTATTGTTTTTGTTTGTTTTGAGGGATTATTATCAGGGTATGGAGTAAGGAAACTTGCCCAAGGTTTCGCTCTGCCTGGAATTGAACCCAGGTGTCTCTTTGCCTAAGAACCACACAGTCACTACACTGTACAATAAAACCCTGTGATGCACTTGGAGACATCACAACGACGTGATAAAGTGCTGTATCAGATGTGGGTATTATTCACTGTGATGCTCAGTGTGAAACAATCAATAGCCACGAGGTGGCAGCTCTCCCGACTGGCGTCTCTGACCCTTGGGTGGGAAGTGAAAGCCATTCTCTGATGTGGTTGTGGAGAATCTCTGATGTTACAGCCAGTGGCTAAGGAATTGATTCTGTGCTTTTACATTGGGTTTTGTACCTTAATCTAATGAATCGTCATGAAAATCAGCCTCCCCGACCCCAGGCGCCATCCTCAGTCATGGCAGGTGATATCCCAGAGGTGGAAGGACAATAATATAAAATATCAATGAGAAGAGGAGGGGAATTGTCAAGGGTGGGGGGGGGGAACTTGAGGCTGACAGATGTGAGACTCTGAGACACTGGCCTCAGATCTCATCCCTGTCTGAGCTGCATTTCAACTCGACCACACAAGGCAAAGCTAACAGTGCCGTATTCATAGGGAATCCTGAACCAGAGCCGCGCTCGCTCAGTGCTGGATGGTGTCCAGCTCCCAGAGTGAATGGACAGAAAGCCAGAGCTCAGCCCCCACCATCTCTCGTTCCTGTCGTTGCTAAACACTATCATACAAACTTGGAGTTCAATTCCAGTCAGAGGGCGAAACCTTGGGCAAGTTTCCTTACTCCACACAGAGCCTAATAATAATAATAATAATAATAATAATCCCTCCAAAACTAAAAACAATAATTAAATTGGTCATTTTCAATCTACGACTGTTTGTGGGACATTGCTGTGCGCAATTGGCTGCCGCGTTCGCCCACAAATATACAGTCAATTCACTTTACAGTGTGTTCTGTGAAGCGCTTTGGGACGTCCTCCCGACGTGAAAAGCGCTATATCAAATGCAAGGATTATTATTATTATACAGCCGGCAGGAGAACATGCAACCTGCTTCACATGGTACATCTAAACAATTAGCCTGTTTAGATGGATGTTAAAGATGGAGGAGTCTTGTGGAGCCCCGTAGAGTAATGGTTAGTGGCTCCCCTCACAAGCGAGAGGACCCAGGTTTGATTCCCGGGCAGGGTGAAACCTTAGGCAAGTTTCCTTACTCCACACACACGCCTTGGTTTACCTAGCAGCAAGTAGGAACCCGCTTGTTAATCAATTGGCAGATCACTTCCCAGGGGTAGTAATCCTTTCCCACCCAAAAATAAAATAAAAAATAATAATTTGGTCACTCAATCCACGACTGCTTGTGGGACGCTGCTGTGCGCAGTCAACTGCCACGTTTTGTCCACAAAATATACAGTCACTCCACTTTACAATATATTCTGTGAAACACTTCGAGACATCTCAACGATGTGATAAGGCGCTGTATCAAATGCAAGGAGTATTATTAGTAGTAGTAGTAGTGTTTCCCTTATTACTCGTATTGATTGATGACGCCCAGTGTACATAGCTCCAGCTTATCTTCTGCGGACCTCTCCTGGGGACATGTTTTGCAGAATGTCTTCCCCTCAGAGCTGAATGAATCAGATCTCAGCCCCTCTGTAACCTGGTGCCCTAAGGCTGCCTCCCCAGTGCCAGGCTGCGCCACTCTGAGCTCCACTATCTGTGTATTTGTTCTGAAACTCATTCCCAGATGGTGGTCAATTCAACTGATTATCAAGAGGCTGAGATAAGCCAAGAGCAGATATTTGACAGCCACAAACTGTGTGCAATCGGCTGCCCCCAAAATAGAGTCAATTCACTTTACGGTATATTCTGTGAAGAGCTTTCAGACGTCTCGAAGACATGATAAGGCGCTGTATCAAACGCCAGGATATTATTAATTATTACAGTTGCACCTGGTCCCAGTCTGTCCGGCCATTTGGAAGCGGTTCTGTATGAGGATTGTGGTAGTGGGTTTGAGGCCCGAAATGAAGAATTTCCAAATGACTGAACTGGAGAATTCTCCACAATTTTACCCCATCATAAACGTCGAGGCCAAGTGGCTCTGAGCCTGTGGGGGGGGAGGGGGGGGGGGGGAGTGGTGCTCCAGTCACCAGCAGAGCCTCCCCCTCCCCTCCCCCTCCCCCTCCCCCCGTGAGTGCCATTGAATGGGAACATGAAGGTACCAATGAAGATTGTCATGAGATGAGGATGAGATGAGGGGGTTCTGCACAAAATGTTGTCCCCGTCCCCCCCCCCCCCCCCCCCAGCACTGAGGCCAAGAGAGATGGAGACCGAGGCAGTGCCCCCCCTCAGCACTGAGGCCAAGAGAGATGGGGAGATGGGGACCGAGGCTGCCCCCCCCCCCCCAGCACTGAGGCCAAGAGAGATGGGGAGATGGGGCCCGAGGCATCCCCCCCCCCCCCCAGCACTGAGGCCAAGAGAGATGGGGAGATGGGGCCCGAGGCTGCCCCCCCCCCCCAGCACTGAGGCCAAGAGAGATGGGGACCGAGGCTGCCCCCCCCCCCCCCCCCCCCGGAGCCCCTCAGCCTCTCCCCTCCGCTGTACCTGAAGCGCTCCTGTCCGGCGGTGTCCCAGATCTGCAGTTTGATGCGCTTTCCGGCCTCGATCTCCACCAAACGGGAGAAGAAGTCCACTCCCACTGTGGGGTCCGACACCTGAGCGAAGCGGCCCTCCGTGAAGCGGCGGATCAGACACGACTTCCCCACCGTGGAGTCCCCGATCACTATCAGCCGGAACTGATAGACCCAAATCGCCTCCATCTTCTGTGTGTGTGACCGCGGCTCCGAGTGAGGATGTCACTCAGAGAGAGGGGGGGGGGGGGGGGGTTCCGCCCGTGTGGCTCCAACCCCACAGGTGAGGGCTGGACTGGGTGAGGGGCTTCCGTACAGCCTCACCCTGAGGAGCCTCGGGGGGGGGCGGGGGGAGGCGGGGGGGGGGGGCGGGGGGGGGGGGTCGCGGATGGAGATGGGAGGATGGGGTCGGGGTGAGGAGGTTGGGTTGGGGCTCGGGAATGGGGTACAGGCGGACCGGGACAGGCAGTGAGGCTGAGAGACTCGACTCAGCCCCGGGCAGACCCCCCCCTCCCCCCCCCCTCTCTCTCTCTCTCTCTCTCTCTCTCTCTCTCCTCTCTCTCTCTCCCCCCCACCTCTCTCTCTCCCCCCCCCCTCTCCCCCCCGCAGCTCAGCTCCACAAACACCAACACAAAGAGCCGCCACTGCTCAACGCTCTGCCATCGGCCGGAGAGCAGCTCCTCACCCCCCCCCCCCCACCCTGTCCCTGTCCCCCCCCAACCTGTCCTGTCCCCTCACCCCCACCCTGTCCCTGTCCCCCCCCACCCTGTCCCTGCCCCCCCCCATCCTGTCCCCTCACCCCCACCCTGTCCCCCCCACCCTGTCCTGTCCCCCCCACCCTGTCCCTGTCCCCCCCCCACCCTGTCCCTGTCCCCCCCCCACCCTGTCCCTGTCCCCCCCCACCCTGTCCCTGTCCCCCCCCACCCTGTCCCTGTCCCTCCCCTGCCCTGTCCCTGTCCCCCTCACCCCCAACCCGCAACCCCCCGGGCAACACACAGCCCCCCCCCCCCCCCCCCGGGCAACACACAGCCCCCCTCCCAATCCCAGGCAACACACAGCCCCCCTCCCCACCCCCCCGGGCAACACACAGCCCCCTCCCACCCCCCCGGGCAACACACAGCCCCCCTCCCCACCCCGGGCAACACACAGCGCGCCCCCGCCCCATCCCGCACCACCCCGGGCGGTACACAGCCATTCCCCACACCCCCCATGCTCCTTATGGGTAGCTCAGCCCCCGCACCCCAGGGTCAACACCCAGACCCCCCCCCCACCCTTCTCATCTCAGCCCAGCTCAGCTTGTAAAGAGATGTAAGAAAGTGCCGGGGTTTGGGGTTTTAACTTAATCAATAATAATAATTAACATCTTTGCATATGATTTTGCACCTTGTAGGTCTCACGTGGCTTCAGGGGATTTTATTGCAAAGTGTTGTGACTAACGGATGGAAATTCGGAGCTCGTTTTTAATGTCTCATCTGAAGGACGGCGTCTCCGACCAAACAGCGCTCCCCCATCACACACAGCCCTGGAGCCAAAACATCGTGGGCAGACTGCACAGGGAGCTCGACTGTCTCTAAGTTGTGCCGAAGCTGATGATGTGGAGAGCATGTTGGGCTGCCCTGCTCCCTGACTGTACCCGTGTTCCCAGTGATAACAGCAGCCCCCACCCCTACCCCGCCATCACTCTCTCCACTCTGCTGCTCCCATCACTGAACAATGTGTTTGTTAGCAAATTGGTTACCTTCAAGTCACTAGTTTGTGTTTAAAATGGTTGTTGCTTAAACAACGGAGTTTGTAGATTGGCTGATCAACTGATTGCCTTTTACCTGACTAACCCTGACCTCCTCGGCAGGATTATACCCCAACATGTCGCCACTGCGCCTCCTCTCACTCGGCACGAGCCAGCTGACACCTGGGAGCGTCACGAGGTAGAGATTCAGATTGAGATCTCCTTACAGTATTGTGAAGTCAATGCCCCAGTTTATCTGGAGGATTCCGGGCCACAACTCTGGGAGAAACTCTCTTCTCTTTCTCCAAGATCTCGGTGTAACATCTCACCTGAAAGACCAGGACCTCCGATAATGGTCAGCGCTGAAAGTCAGCCAAGCCTGTGATCTCACACACACACACACACAGTCCCACCGAGGAGTCCAAACCCACCAGTGTCTGTCCCAGCGCTGAGTGTGCGAGTGACCGAGCCCACCCGGCTGACACTTTTTGCATGTTGGTGAGTTACAGGGAAATCAAAACTACAAAACAGCAGATTCATCCATTTTACATTTTACAAAATAACTTTATTAAACCCAAATGTAAACATTTCCAATGGCTTCTCTCTCTCTCTCGTTTTCCTGTGTCCAAGTTGTGACGCACGAGGGTCCATCAGAAAGCTTGTCGCAAGTCCCCGTGCATGTGGACCATACTCATATTCAATACGTTTTAATAATTAATAATAATAATCCTTGCATTTGATCACGTCTTCGAAACGTCTCAAAGTGTTTCACAGGATATTTTGTGTTTACAACTGTATATTTTGTGAGTGAAACGCGGCAGCCAATTGCGCACAGCAGCGTCCCCACAAACAGTCGTGGGTTGAGTGACCAAATTATTATTATTATTAATTTATTTTCATTTATTTTATTTAGTTTTCAATGAAACTCTCCACATTGAACCTGCAGCAGGTTTTCCTGTGAAATTTACAATAAACAAACAGAAAGCGGACGCTGAAATAAACCAAACCCCTCGACGGCTTTTCCCCCCCGAGTAACAGACGGGGAAAAGATTCCCATTTTCTGATTAGCAGCAACTAAAGTGACAGAGAAACGGCAGTGAATGACTAGGACACCAACAACATGTAAACAATGGGCAAGGGCCATTCTGTTTGAAAACAGCCATGGTAATCAATCCCAAAAATGGCACAATGAGGTCCAGTTAAAGCAAGAGGAAAGCCAGATCTTCTCCAGAGCCGTCATGTTCCCTGACGGTTCAGTCAATTCCAAACCCTTCCGAGTAGAAATGTAGAAACCCACTCATTACCGCTCCCCCAATCCATGTGCCAGTGGATGGGGGGGGAGGTGTTTGGCAGAAGCTCCCCTTTGGGGTTGAGGTTACTTGAGCTTCCTCTTGCCCCCGAGCTGGGAGCGGAGCAGCAGGGAGCCTGGGATCCACTCGTTGGGACTCGCCATCATCTCCTGCCACAGCGCTCGCTCCTCCTCCGTGGAGTCCATCCATTCCACCGGGATTCCGTAACTAAATCCTGCCAGGAAATGAGAGAACACAGGTCATCCCAACCCTCCAATTGATAATAGAATAGCCACCATTGCTCCAATTCCCTAACTTGAGACACTTGTTCTCACAGCACTGTGTGTTTCCACCACAAAATATACAATCAATTCACTTTACAGTGTATCCTGTGAAGCGCTTTGAGATGTCTCGGAGAAATGATAAGGCGCTGTGTCAAATGGAAGTATTATTATTATTATACACTGGCCGTTCAGATCAGTCCGTTACCCTGTGAAGGAACACGGGGTGAACAAGTGTGGTAATCCCCTCAGATAGGCCAAGACTGCAGAAGAGGGCACAGGTCCAAGCCATAATGGCGCAAGATTCGGACAGACACCAGGAAGTATTAAAAAAAAAGCTGGCCTCTGATGTGTGGAAGGTTGGGCAGGGAATCTGTGAGGATGAGATCAGACGGGCCTTCTTCCCGCGGACTATAACAAATTGTTACAACAGGGTTTTTACTGTATTACGCCTACTTGGTTACACATAGTTTGTATAATCAACCTAAGGGTCTACATCGAAGTCTACCGTCTTGTCCCTATACCTGAAGAATTACAGAGAGATTCGCTCTCAATGATCTGGGCTGATCGATCACCGAGGTGGTAATCAGGTACCTGTGCCTGAGCCCAGCCGCAGGCCCCCAGGAAGTGGTTTGTTAGTTTCTCATGGTCCCACACTGTCAGCTCCACACACGCCTCCCTCAGGTCCTCCGTCCTGAAGCCATCATACACGATGGTGTGGTTGTAGATGGGGTTGGCATCTTTCTTCACAATCCGTGTCTTCTGGTAGCTCTTCTTACTGGTGTCAGGAAGCACGTAACTGAATAGAGAAAGAATTGCAATCCTTAGAAATATAACGTTGGGGAAACCAGAGGGAAGGGTCCCAGGTCCAGAAGACAATGAGGGCCAAAGGGATCACAGGCAAATCTAGTGATTAAACCTGAAAAAGGCAACTTCAACAACAACAACAACAAGATTGCATTTATAGAGCGCCTTTCACATCGGAAGGACGACCCAACTTCACTTCTAATCAAGGAAACAAAACAAAGAAATCATTATTGCTGATCCTTCAGATGAGATGTTAAACTGAGGCCCTGTCTGCCTGTTCAGGTGGATGTTAAAGATCCTGCGGCGCTATTCGAAAAGTGAAGGGAGTTTCTCTCTCTCTCCCGGTGTCCTGGTCAACAATCCCCCAAATAAAATTGGTCACTCCATGGCTGTTTGTGAGACGCTGCTGTGCACAATTGTCTGCTACGTTTTGCCCACAAAATACACAGTCACTCCACTTTACAGTAGATCCTGTGAAGTGCTCTGAGACCTCTCAATAACATGATAAGGCACTATATCAAATGCAAAGATTATTGTTATTAGATAATGCTGAACTGGTTACAACAGCCTGCAGATTATAGGGAGTGTGAGGAGTCCTGAGAGGAAGGGAAGAGTGAGGAGATGATCTGTTTCACTATTCCTGTGACAGAGCTCTGACACACTATCCCACATGAAAGGCGCTATATAAATGCAAGTGGTTGATTTATACAGAATCCATAAATTTACCATTTCACGAAGGAGTCCACTCCAGATGTTCGAAGCTGGAGCAAGTCTTTGGCGGTTTTCATCCAGATGTGAACCTCGCCAGTGGGCGGGTCTCTGGGACCTTTGGGAAATAGTTTAAAAAATTATACAAAACACACTGGATATTAAAGCGTTGTCTATGTAATGCTCCTCTCACCTGGGCTATTTGTTAGTTCAGAGTAATATTTGTTCGGTTAGGGTATTAACTGATATGGGGCAAGCTCAGGCAATTGGAGTTGAGGTACAGATCAGCTATGCTCTTATAGAATGGCAGAACAGGCTCGAGGGGCTGAATGGCCTCCTGGTGTTTGTACGTTTTCCGATTCTGGTCTGCAGTGCTCGCTCTTCCCCACTGGGGGGCGATCTATCTCTCTCCACCACGAGGCATATACAGTGACTCCCACCCTCTGCCCTCCCTGGGAGAGGATCCCTTTACCTGGAGATGGACAGGGGAGCGGGTGGGAGGGGGGCAGTGAAACTATCCGAGTACAGCTCCCCATCGCCCCCAAAATCAAACCCGGGGGCACTGAAACCGTTTATCAGCCGTTTGTTACTTGTAACTGTGAAGACCAGCCACAGGCTGCCTGACTCCCAACACCCATTTACCGAGAGTTCCTGGAGGCACGTATTTGATGGCCAGATTGATTTCCCCTCTGTGGTCAACGCCATCTCCCATCGACAGGCTCTGCAAAAAGCAAAGTTATTTTAAAATGAATACGAAAAGAAAGCAAAAGATATCTCAGGCGCTGAGCATACGGTCGCTTAGTTTGTTGGGTCTGTTACTTGGTTGGTCTGCTAGTCGGTCGGTTGGTTGATCGGGCAGTCGGTGGGTTGGTGGGTCAGTTGGTGGATCAGTGAGTCGGTGGGTGGGTGAGAGGGTAGGTGTGTAGTCTCTCTGTAAGTGCAGGAGGGTGTGAGGGGCGGGTGAGTGCGAGCAGATGGGCCGTACCCGGGACTTGAGCAGGTACCAGTTGAGTTTGCGGTTGCTCCAGTCCCAGCGAGCGAGCTCCACTTCCACCTCGCCCAGGAAGCTGTTCCGGCCAAGCGTGTCGTTGTGCCAGACGGACAGGTTGAGTTTCTGGACCAGGAGAACCACCTTCTCGATCTTATACTGCGGCAAAACAACAGCGTTTCAGTACCGGGCCGGCACTGGCATTGGCCCAGCAATCGCTGGGCACTGCCAGTCAGGACACTCACCGCGAGACACAAACTCCCGTCTCTCACTTCACAGCTGTTTGTGGGGGCATCACTGTGCGTAAGCCGGCTACTGCCATACCCTACGAAACAGATAATCACTACACCCAGCGAAGCGCTTTGAGACGTCTCGACAACGTGATCAAGGACTGCATCAAATGCAAGAAAGGGGCTTTATTTAGAGCTAAGACGAGGTGGAATTTCAGGGCACTCAGGAGTTGCCTTGGATTCGAACAACACAGTGAAGTGTAGCCGAGGTGTCTCTGACAGGCCAGGCTCTGCACCCCCCCACGGGTAAAACAAAACGTTGTCATTAACTTACCCTCAGGATCTCGTTAAAGACGGGGTTGACATTCCGCCGCTTGACAGAGGTTTTCCTCTTGCCCATGCGAGCCTTGTCCGGGAGCAGGTAGGTCTTTATATACCTGGTGGGGGGCGGGGGAAGCAGAGACATGATCCGGGTTTGGGAGAGGGCAGTGAGGGGCAGGGGAGAGAGCAGTGAGGGGCAGGGGAGAGGGCAGTGAGGGGGAGGGGAGAGGGCAGTGAGGGGCAGGGGAGAGAGCAGTGAGGGGCAGGGGAGAGGGCAGTGAGGGGCAGGGGAGAGGGCAGTGAGGGGCAGGGGAGAGGGCAGTGAGGGGGAGGGGAGAGGGCAGTGAGGGCAGGGAGAGGCAGTGAGGGGCAGGGGAGAGGGCAGTGAGGGGCAGGGGAGAGGGCAGTGAGGGGGAGGGGAGAGGGCAGTGAGGGGGAGGCTTTATGTGGTGTGTTCGTGCTTGTTAAATGGCTGTACAGTGACTGGGGGGATGTGTAACACGCTCGTAGATGGGAAGGTGCGGTCACTTACGCATCCGTGCGTCCCTTCCTCTCGTCCACCACCGCCAGGTTCTGGCACTGACTGACGTAGATCTGAAACTCCCGGTTCTTTTCGCTGTAATCCAGAGCAAACTGCACGGAGCCCTGGGCGGCAACACTGCCAAAGTCTCCACTGTACACACTCATCACACTGCCACTGACCTGCCGGAGGTAACACTTACTACAGCGTCCAGACAGACAGACAGACAGACAAGCAGGTGGACGTGCAGACGGTCAGATGGGACAAGACCTCGCACCCAGTGAGAACAGCCTCGGATCAGACACTGGGAACGTTTGTTGTGATATTGCAAAGCAGTGAAGCCCGAATCACAGAGAGAGAGAGAGAAACACTGCTACCTCTCTCTGCCTCGCCCTGACCCACATACACTCCTGTGAGCTCATTTGCTCAGGATATGACTTGGGACCAGGAGGTTTGGGTTTGCAGTCCTGTGACCCAGCCCCTCACCCCCGGTGATGGTTGCTGTGTGGGAAAGCTCTGGCAATGGAGCTGAAACCAGGGAGATGGGCAAGGAGCCAAACAAAGAAGGTCCATTGGCCAGCTCTTGTATTGGCCATCTCTCGGCCAGCGGTCAGTCAGATCACCGGACAGACAGACAGGCGGACAGACAGACAAACGAACGGAGGTTGCTCAGCGAGGGGCGGACATGGGCAGTAAACGTCCAGCAATGACGGTGACACTGTTACTTACAGATGACACAGATGCCATGTCAGAGGAGTGGCTGGCATCGCTTGGCGTCTTTCGGTGCCACCCAATGTTCAAGCTGATCTCCGAAGCAGAATCCGATTCACTCTGTCACAACAAGAGCATCGATAAGACAGACACAGGGCGGGCACACACACATTGGGCGGGCACACACACGCTGGTCGGGCACACACACACACACACTGGTCGGGCACACACATACACGCTGGGCGGCACACACACACGCTGGGCGGGCACACACACACACGCTGGGCGGGCACACAGTGTAACCCCCAACTTTTTAATTCAGAAGCTAGACTGATACCAACTGAGCTGGGGTGTCTGTGGGGAGGGAGGGGTTGGGTGTCTGCGGGGAGGGAGGGGCTGGGGTGTCTGCGGGGAGGGAGAGGCTGGGTGTCTGTGGGGAGGGAGGGGTTGGGTGGTGTGTCTCACAATAAATGTCAGACCAGATCCCATGACTTACCTCAGACAGTAGCATGGGCACAGACTTGCTGAGATCCTTTATCCTTGAGTGATCCCGAGACTGGAGGTTGGTGACCAGCGGCTGCTCTTCAACTGTGAGGAAAACAGGGTCACAGACAGGCATCAGGTCTATTACAGAGATGAGAGCGAGCGACGTAGAAGTTCGTACACACTCACACGCCCACCACACACCCAGCTGGGTTGGGTTGGGCTGGGCTGGGTTGGGCTGGGTTGGGTTGGGCTGGGCTGGGTTGGGTTAGGCTGGGTTGGGTTAGGTTGGGTTGGGTTAGGCTGGGTTGGGTTAGGCTGGGTTAGGCTGGGTTGGGTTAGGCTGGGTTGGGTTAGGCGGGGTTGGGTTAGGCGGGGTTGGGTTAGGCTGGGTTGGGTTAGGCTGGGTTGGGTTAGGCTGGGTTGGGTTAGGCTGGGTTGGGTTAGGCTGGGTTGGGTTAGGTTGGGTTACACGAACCCATCAGAATAGTTATTCTATGTGATGTTCCCCATCAGGATTCTGTTGAGAATGAACTTCATGAAACGAATAAAACAGGAGAGCCTCATTAACTAAAGGGAGAAAGGTTTAATGCAGAGTGTCAGCCGGATCACTCACCCTCGCTCCTGGCCTCCCCCTCGCTCCCCGGATTCTCCTCACTCACAAACAGAGCGATTGTCTCCCCTGTGATCAAGAAGGAACACGTTAAAAACAAGTTCCAGTTATTATTCCTAAAACTCTCGCATTTAAAGACAGCTGTAGCACCACATACAACACAATCCAATCTAAACAGCGCCTTTCCCATAGGGAGGACATCTCAGGGCACTTCATTCATTGCCCCAACTTCTGTTAACCCTGCAAGCCAAAGCCCTAACGGGTGGTCCTAGCTGGATAAGCAGCGGGAAAGCTTGCCGGACAGGGATATCAATGGCAAGCTATTTGGTCTTAGCTGGTTAGACTCCAGCAGTTACCCCAATGCACACTCTGCTGTCCCCAAGCCTTGGCTCTTGCCAGTCTGCCCCTAATACTTTCTGGAATTAGATAAGCAGGATGTGTCCCTCCAGAGAGAGAGTGCACATTCCATACCAACAATCTATCTGGGATTCCCATGTATAAGTGGGATGCAGGGAAATCTCAGCTTGGTTTGGATGTTCCTAAGCACGGTTTCTGCACGGCAAATTCACAGTGAAGTCAATGTGAAGATCTGTGGGAGCCTGTCCTGTTAGGAGGACGTTGTAAATTAACGTAAGGATTCCTATGTAAGTGCCCAACTGGAGCCTGGGTTTGACCAGAGAAAGGATTATTGTAAAGAAGCTGAAATGGTGACAGGTGACGGAGTCCACCCCACTCACGGTCAGAGGTAGCGCACAGGTTCTCCATACTCTTCGCTGGAAGCTTCTTGGCTCTCGCTAAAGCCTTCAGCACAGGCGATGATCTGTAACTGGCACCTACAGGAACGAGACAAAGTCTTTAATAATAATAATAATAATCCTTGCATTTGATATAGTGCCTTATCATGTCGTTGAGAAGTCGCAAAGCGCTTCACCTGACGTGCTCCTCTGGGGTCCATCCCCGTCGCTCATGTGCTGGATCACAATGATTGGCTGTTCCGCGGTGAGACCACCATCGCCGCTGCTGGCCGGCTGTGCATCCCCGTCCCCCTGAGCGCTGGAGTGGGTCGGGGGCCGCTCAGCGCTCACACTGACACAGGGGACTCCAGGCTCGACCTCTCCACACACTCTGGACGTCTGAACGCTGGGCTTAGAGTTGGACCTGGGATGTGTATCGTGGCTCAGGCTCGGCTCTCGCTCGTCCTCGCTGGTGTCGCTCTGAGACGACGTGTTCAGCAAAGCTCCCGCCCTGATCTTCGGAGCCTCCGCCAGGTCCTGACGCTGAGCCGGAACCAGCTCCTCCTCACACACAGCAACCGGGGTCCAGGGGGAGACAGGAGCCGCTTCTCCCTCTCTCTGCATCTGCCGAGTGGTGTTGGCCTTGGGAGTGAGGACCACATCACCATGTGTGGATGCTCCAGCCTCCAAGGCTTCCCATTGGCTGGGAACAGACCCAATGTCCTCTCTGGGCTCGGCTGTTGTTATCTCTAGATTCCTGGACAGCTGCATCCTCTCGGCTACTCTCGGTTTCAGAACCTCCTCCACCACAGGCTCCTCAGCCAGGCTAGTGGGAGCTCTCTCACAGTCCTGCAGGGCTGAGGGAGCGGTGGGCAGGCTGCTGGAGGTCCTATGTGGAGGGAGTTCAGGCTGAATGAGGTCCTCAAGTGTGACACAGACGTTTAGCTGACGAGCGATTCTTGGCTGGGGCAGGGCTTTGGGTGGATCACTGACTGCTTGGCAGGTGGTGTCCAGGGGCTTTGCTGAGGTGGAGGACCGAGCTTCAGTTTTGACGGTCACGGCCGACTGGAGTCTTGGAGCCGCGATCGGGAGGTCCTTATTGCTCTCCAGCGATGGGCTTTCCTCCTCGGAGAAGGAGAAGGAGGAGGAAGAGGACATTGATCCGTTGCCCTGAGCTTCTTGTGACGAAGAACGTTCCTTCGTTACCAAACCAGCGGCTGCCTGGAGCTTCCCCCAGCGAGCGGGGCTGAGTTTGCCAGAGACATTGCCGGGAAACTTGTGGTTGGTTTTGCTGGAATCACTTCCTTTTTCCCAGAAATGTCTCAGGTTTTTGAAGTGGTCGGGATCAGTCAGCGTCTCTTCCTCCGCCTGCTTTCCGCTGAGTGAGTTGACGGTGAAGGCAGCCCCCACCCTGGGCTTCTCTCTTTCCTCGTCTGATAAGAACGGCTGAGATCTGAGCAATTTGGGAGGTGGTTTCAGGGCAACCTTGAACTCAGCTGCCTGGCTAGTGATCGGCTTTGTGGTTTTGGTGAAGGATCCCAGACTATCCCCAGCGACTTCCAAAGCACCTTTCAGTCTTGGAATCCGAGAGGCGTGGGCAGAGGTCAGTGGGTGAGACCCAGCGGCCGGGTGGGGAGGCTCCTGGCTGCCGTTAGCAGTTTGTGCAGAAAAGCTTGGTGAACCTGCAATGGAGATCAGGTAAGAGGAGTGAATAAACCTAAGCACTGGGGCTCGCTCTACACTGGGCTGCGACTGGGCCTTACAATTCCACACAGGTTCCAGCTCTGAGAATATCTCTCTCCACAATACATTGTGGTGCTGGTCTGTAGGACAGTGATGGCCAACAAAATAATCATAGAAATATCAAAATAGCA
Organism: Callorhinchus milii; assembly: GCF_018977255.1. Taxonomy (NCBI): domain Eukaryota; kingdom Metazoa; phylum Chordata; class Chondrichthyes; order Chimaeriformes; family Callorhinchidae; genus Callorhinchus; species Callorhinchus milii. The sequence continues at coordinate 17,242,156 of NW_024704756.1, read as the reverse complement.
TAGGTTTATGTCATCAATTAAGAATCGTTTCGCCCACAAAATATACAGTCAATCTACTATACACTGTATCCTGTGAAGCGCTGTGAAACATCTCGAGAATGTGATAAGGTGCTATATCAAATGCAAGGATCCTTCTTATTAATGTTAAATATTCAATCAAGAAACATTTACTCTGTTGGCCAAACAAAGAGGTTGTTCAGCATTGCTGGACAATGTCACTGACTGAGAACCAATCACTTTGTAGAGTAACTCTGCACTACTCTCTTCACTATGGCCTGTGTCCTGAATTGCCTGCCCTCATCTGAAGGCTCGAGCAGTTGTGAAGTATGGAGAGTTACTTGGCTCAGGTGCGGGTGGAGTCCTTGGCTCCTCCAATGAGCTGTTTGCACTCTCCCTGGACAAACTCCTCCTGATGGGGATGCGGGTTGGGCAGAGAGTAAGCTCTGGCCTGTGGTCACTCGGTCCTGGAGCCGGGCAGCCCAGCGGCACATGGTCCTGGCCCCCCGCACGGCTCGCTTGTGCTTGGTTGCTCACAGCTCGTTTCCTGGGGACCGGGAAGGAGTTTTCCTCATCTGCAACAAAGAGGGGATTAACTGGCCTCGTTCCAACTCATAAAAGAGAACTGTCATGTGTTAATCTTGTGTAAACGCACACAATGTGTACGGAGGGAATCAAGGTGACCTCAGTTAGATATTTACTGGTTGCTAATCACATAACTAACTCGCACAGTGCACGTGCCAACACAGGACTCACTGTTGTGTAGTGAGCTTCCTTGCTGTGCTGGGCTCAAAGCTCAGCCTTGGCTCTGCTCCCAACAGCAACTGACTAAATTACGTCCCCAAATAAACAGGGATTAACTCTCTCTCTAGAGGTTTTGTTCCTCACACACTCTCCTCACAACTCACCCCGTTTACACACTCCCGGGGACTCCTGACGCTCAATAGAGACATTCCTAGTTTCTTCTGAAGAATCTCTCCATCTTGGAATCCGGGTGGTGCTGGGATCAGCTGTGGTCTTGTGGCCACTGGTCCCCCTAGAGGGCGTTTGGACAACTTTCCCAGCAACATTCCCACTCTTTGGCAGCTCCGACCTCGCTGTGCTGGAGACGATGGGAAATCTTTGCTGATCTGGAACAGAAACCAATTAACTCACTCCTAACAGTGCCCATTGTGGCTGGTGCGAATGAGCAGCGGTGCCAGGGGAGGGGGTGGTATCAACTCTCAGCCCCTTCCAATGTCACTTGTTGATGAACAACCACAACAAATTACATTTATACAACATCTTTCACGTCGGAAGGACATCCCAAGGTGCTGGACAGTTGAACGGTTTACACCCGAGCTGAGGGTTTAAAAACCGAGAGGTGGCGGGTAGGGGTTTGGAGGTGGGAGGGTGACCAAAGGCACGGTCAAAGAGGAAGATGGGCCTTGAAGGAAAACAAATCCCCTTTGGAGGCTAAAGACATCCTCAACACTGTGGAGCCTGAAATCAAGATGCCTTGAGCCACGGCAGCGACTGACAGCAGCCTGGCCACATGGTGACGTACACCCCAAGCTCAATGCATGGTGTAGCTGAACCATATACCACTGGAGGGCGCTGTATGACAGGACCATCCAGTGAGCAACATCACCTGGTCATTGCACACGTACGATTGCGAGAGGTTCAGAGAAAGACTCTGGTCCGTTTGATCTTCTCTTCCCAGGTGATCCACCCTACCATCTTCCCATCACAGCATCAAACCCTTTCTCAAACCAGCCCCGGCGTCCAGCCTGGACATCTGCTCCAGGTGTCCATTCTCTTTACACCCAGAAGTCTGCAGATCTGGATCTAAGCCAGAGGCAGGGAGAAGAAATGCGAGTCTTGCTCTTTAGAGTTGACCCGATCTCGACATGAACAGAGAGTCTGTGGGCGATCAATCTGCGATCAATCCAACAGGGAAGTGTGGGAAGCAGAAGAACCACATTCAAGTATGTTGTGCTTCCGAGAAACACTGATTGTGGGAAAGGCAGCAAGGCTACATACCAGGTAACCAAGCAAGTCAAGACATGTCCTTATCCAGCCCGTCACATGAACATCTCAAAACATAACAAATCTAATAGGGAGCCATGAGAGGGAGAGAGATAAAGAACGAAGGATGTGACCAAGGCAGGGCAGGGTTGGTCCTAAATCACTGTACCATGAGTCACGACTAAAGACAGGACAATTACCCTCAACACTGGAAGCTGGTGTTTCCGGGGAAAGTGCAGGGCTTGGCTCCTCATCACCTCTCACCTCAGGGACATTGTGCTGTGGGCAGAACGAGGAAGTGTTTTACAGGATGAAATGCAATCAGTGAGGTTAGCGAGTGGAGACCACTGGGGCCAGGAAAACTGTCCGTCTTATTCCCTACACGCACCCGGCATCTGCGCCAACAATTCCCAAGGGAAAAAGCCCCCAAATTCCTTCCCAACTCCCGACCGTAACCAGCAGCAGATTTCGGCCTCAACAGCCACTTCCTTACATGAGGGAAAAACTCCTTCCAAACCCCTACCTCATTTCTCAGCGACAATCACTATACGCAAACATTAACAGTAACACGTGACTTATACATGGCATTAGACGTCATGTGTAAACCGTGTGTTAATGAAGTACAGAAGGAATTGCAGCTGCTCTTTAGTCATACATCAAACCAACGAGCTCCAGCGGGGAGTGAGGCGGAACCTCACCTTTGTCTTCGGTCTTCTTGTGGGCTCCTCTCCCTTGCTCCCAGACTCTTCAATAGTTGAGATTCTGTAAAAGTAAATGGTGTTACTGTCAGTGAGGGCAGAGCTTCCCCCCCCACCCCCTCAATTTATTACATCAGTGAATTGAACGATATCAGAAGCCATCAGGATCTGAAACTCTGTCTGTCCAGCGCCTCGGGACGTCCTCCTGACGTGAAAGGCACACTACAAATGTAATGTTGTTGTTGTTGTCCAAAAGGACTGCACCTGTGTCAATGAGGAGCTCTGCCCCCCACTCAGCACAGCGCTGGAGCGTCAGCACAAAGCCCCCAACATGGGGTTCGAACCCACAAACTTCTGACTCCAAGGTGAGAGCACGGGGGTGTGAGCCAGGCTGATGAGGTATATGTCAAGTACAGTATGTGTCAGTGGCTTGTACACACAGGCTTCCCACAACATGTTCCATGTCACGTTTACCAAGTACTATTTTGTTGACAAGCTGTAGGTGTGTTCCGTTCACACGCACCAATGTGTACCAAGGACAGACAGCTGACAGGAGCTGTACAGTTTCCCAGTTTACTTTGGTAGGAAAGGTTCTTAATCTGTGTGAAGCTAAACAGAGAATGCCAGGGTCCTGTGGAACCAGTGTCTCCATTACGTGGGTGCAGAGATGCAGGAGGGGAAAATAAACTTAAAATAGCCTTTCCTGCAAGGAAACCAAGATCAGAAAATGATACATTAGATTACAGCATAGGAAGAGGTCTTTCAGCCCATCGTGTCTGTGCTGGTGCTCACTCCCTCACTGGAGCTTTCCACTCTAATCTCATTCCCTACTTTCTCCTGGTGCCCTATTAAGCAGCCCAGACCATTTGTAAGGATATCAGTGAGATGAACAGCTTCTGTCTTCAAGCCTAAGTCTAAACAGTAAAGTCAAGTGTTGTTGCTTCATTGACCACTTGATTTATTATCCCCATCGCCCACACCCACAGGCCAGCAGTGTCCAGCGATCAGGAGAAACTGTTGTGGATTTGGGTTTTAAACCACGGCCCATTACCTTGCCCGGTCAGTGTGTGTGACTTTAGCAGGTGCTGTGATGGGGGGGGCCGTGGTCAGACCGACTGGAACTGACCCAATCCTCTCACTGGTGTCTGTGGAGGGAGAAAAGGAAGAGTGTGAAGGAAGAGCCAGGACATCTCACACAGGACATGTGAGAATTACAACAAATTCAGCTCTCTGATTGATTCTCACCCCACCCCACACACTCCCCTCACACACACACTCCCCTTCGGACCCTCCCCTCACACACTCAGCCCCCTCGCACCCTCCCCTCACACACACCTCTCCCCTTGCACCCCCCCACCCACCTCTCAATCTCCACCCCTCACACCGAGTGGCCTCGCCACGCTATATCCCAGGCCATCAACATAGCGCTCTGGGACCCGTCCAGCGTGAAGGGTGCTATATAAATGCAAGTTGATCTTTGCTGGGGTGGGGGAGCGATAAGCCACACCCACACACACAAACACTGACTCACTCACACACTCACATACACACACACACAAACCCACAGACACTCCACAGACACTCACCCACACACAGACACTCACCCACACACAGACACTCACCCACACACAGAGACGCACACACACAGGCCTGTGTTGCCCAGTGATTGGCTATGGGCTGAGATCACTCAGAGTTCTGCTACTGGTGTGGGTCAGTCCTGCTGTCCTGGCCGCACACACTACAGTGTCCCATTATGCTGGGCTGAAAGCAGCCTCTCACACTGCGGCTGTTTTCATGTCAATCAAAGCGAGGGACGTCGGTGCTGGGCATCGCCTCTCCACAATGGCCCGTCTCCGGAGTGTGATGTGATGTGGTGCAGTGAGGGGAGGAGAGGAGAGGGGAGGTTGGGCTCAAGTCTCACCTCGGTGACTCGCAGCTCACAGTCTAGGTTGATAATACAGTGATGGGGCAAGACTGTGAGAGTGACAGACAGAGACCGAGAGTGAGAGGACCTAAGACTCAGAATGAGAGAGAGTAAAAGAATGAAAGAGAGAGTAAGAGAATTTGTACGTGACCAAGGCTGCCCAAGGACTGTGTCTCAAACACACATAAACACACGCGCACACACAATTACAGGTGGATCCTGTGGAGTGAATCCAACCAAGGATTCCCGTGGCTCCTCTTTACGGTTTTGGAGGGAGTCTGGCTAACTATGGCCCAACACCAACTCGGAGAGAGAGAGAGAGCTCCCAACTCCACCCTCAAGAGAGCCCTAAACTGACAGGCCCAGATCAGCGCTGTCTGGAGTTGTCTTGTCTGCTTACAGAAACAGTCACTACACTTTACAGCATATTCTGTGAAGCGCTTTGAGACATCTCAACAACATGAAAAGACGCCTTATCAAACACAGAATGAGACAGGCACATCACGTCTCCTACCCTTCACTGGTTTTTTTCTCCGTATCGAAGCCTTGATGACGTCCACAGCGTGGAGAGAAGTCTGGTATCGTTTGGCTTTCACCTCATCAAACCACTGACCCGTCACCAGCTTCTTCTTCCTATCATCACAAAGGTTTTTCTGCACCGCTCTGGGGGATGGGGGGGAGAGAGTGTGAGAGATAGCGGGGAAAAAGAGCATGAGAAAGAGTGAGGAGAGAGAGAGAGAGTGGTCTGACAGTCAAAGAATATTTTTTTTTAGTTAGCTGTGTAGCCAGTTTGTATTTTGCCTGAATATCCGATTATCCCTACTGACTGCTTATCCACAGAAGGATTTTTATTGGGTTTTTTATTACGCCCGCAGTGCTGTGTCCACTTGTTGGTGAGTCTAAGACAAAAAGGTATGAATATAAGAGGGAAAGTAACACATCTAACAGGAGGAACCTCTTCACACAGAGTGTGGCGAGAGTGTGGAGCTCACAGACAGATAGACACACAGACATGGATGAGGCAGAAAGCAGCAGCATTTTTAAGATGACACCCAATACATTTTCCGGGGTAATAATCCCTTAAAAAAACAATAATAATAATAATAATGTGCTCACTCAATCCATGACTGTTTGTGGGACGCTGCTGTGCGCAATTGGCTGCCGCGTTTCGCCCACAAATATACAGTCAATTCACTTTACAGTATATTCTGTGAAGCTCTTTGAGACATCTGAAGGATGTGATAAGACGCTGTATCAAATGCAAGGATTATTAAGGATTATTACATGCATGAGGGAGAGGGAAATAGAAGGGACAGGAGAAGGGAACATGCGGGCGGAGGTTGGTGTGGAGGTTGAATGGTCTATTTCCGTGCTGTAACTCTGGGACACTAACCTGAAGAACTCTTCTGTATACCCCCCACCCTCTAGATCAACACCGTGACTCACCCCAAACACAGAACCAGCTCTCATGCCATTGCCATTGTCTGCTCCCAATGTAAGAGGAACAGAGACTAACACAGCCACACTCCAGACTAACACAGCCACACTCCAGTCTTGGCTTTCATTAAAAACTATTGTATACTAGTTGGCCAGAAGTGTAAGGTTAGCTCTTACACACGGTTAAAACCAAATCACTTCACAGTCTCACACACACACTCGCTCTTCATCTCTGTCTCTCAAACACTCTTGCTCTCATACACACTCTTTCTCTCTTCATCTGTCCCTCAAACACTTTCTTTCACTCTCTTGCTCTCACACAAACTATTTCTCTTTTTCTCACATACTTTCTCTTTTTCACTCTCTCTCTCTCTCTCCCCCCAGTACGGTAATATTTGCCACCTGCACAGGGAGTGAAGCAACTTCCTGCTGACTGAAGCAAGTTAAACTACTGGAGAGGAAGAGCATTTGCTGTGATTATTAGCTAATCCTGAAGGTTAGATGGGAGGAGAGAGAAGTCTCCGCACTGCCATGCGATTTCTGCATTAGGAGGTCAGAGACAGTCTGAGGGGGAACGAGGGGGAGAGTTGCTAACAGTGACCAGGAGGAAACATTGCAGGAAGAAACAGGGCAGTGAGAGTACCTGCGGTCAGTCCCGGGGGGGGGAGCACAATCCCCTCCCCCCCACCTTGTGATCGAGCACCTGGCTTGGTAATCTTTCACAGGTGTCTAACATGGGAAATACCGGAGAGAGAGAGAGAGAAATTGTTGGATTGGGCTTTCTTCTCCCTGTGACTGGAGCAGTAACTCTCCCCCCACCCCCCCAATGAGCACAGAGCTGACAACTAATTGGGGGGGTTGGTCACTACACACCACACATTACACAGTGCCAGTCACTGTATGAGGTCTGCTACACAGGGAGTCCTGGGACCTGCTTCATTTACTTCAGAAGGAAATCATTGAAGTGATCAAACCACAACCACCACAACTATTAGGATTTATATAATGTTCTTCATGCGCTAAGTAAATGCAATACATAACAACCAACAACAAGCACATCAAAATGTGTTCATTCAAATCACGACTGTTTGTGGGACATTGCTGGGCACAATTGGCTGCCGCGTTTCACTCACTAACTACACGGTCACTACACTATACAGTATATTCTGTGAAGTGCTTTGAGACGTCTCGAAGACGTGATAAGTTGCTATATCAAATGCAAGGATTATTATAATTATTTGGAGTATAAAGGAAATGGGCTTTTACTAAAAATACCATTGTTCTGTATATAAATCTATATTCCTTTAAATGTATATGTTAGAATCTTGTTACAAATCTCAGGCCATGGTTTTGGAGGACATTTTAATGAAAATAAAACCAAAACACTCCTTCACATTCACTGAAACACACCAAGTCAATCACTGTGCCGAGAAGGAGATCTGTGCCATCAGTGAGAAGGTTGAATAGGAAAAGGGTTTCAGTGTTGGAATGTTTCCCCTCTGTACGAGAGGTGCTGTGTTTCACAATGAGTCTATGGTGAGACCCGGAGGGCATCTGAGACACAGAGAAACAGGCCGGCTACACCTGCACACACCGTGCATCCTATACCTCAGTTCCCTCTCGTCTCCTGTAAGATGATAGCTATTAGCGGGGACTTTAGTCCTCATTACCAGCATCAAACAGGATTATTGTCTCTCTGCTTTCTGAGAGTGTTAATAAAGGGCAAATGTCATTGGTGATGAAAGCTCAACACCTAGGGATATATGTTGATAAGCTCTGGCTGCACGGCAAGTGCTGTGAGGAAAGAGCTCGGGCAGCAGAATCCAATCACAAGCCGCTGCCGGCACTCAGTCTCCCGATGGGAGATGGATAACTGGTGCTACACACAGGTCCCAGTCCCCTCTGCCTTTCCTCTGGCCCGGAGCCAACCCCACCAGCCACACTGGACAAACGACCAACTCCACAGGCCCAAAGTGACACTGAGTCTAAGCCTAAAACCGTTTTGTCTTAAAATGTAAAATTCTGTAAAATCGTGGAAAAGTCTGAACCTCGGAGTTTCATTCTCTCCTGGGTTTCCTTCAGATCCTCAAATCCTGACACACGGACATCAACGGAGCAACACATCCCAGCTGTGAGTCGTGTTGGTGTCAGTACATCTCTCTGGGGGTTGGTGACGGGGAGAATGAGGCCCAGACACAGTCTCACCTGATCCGTTCGCTGTCCCGTTTCTTGAGTTCGGAATCTCTGTGGATGACTTTCAGGACGGCTCGATACTCCTCATCCGTAAGGAAGCTCAGGTCCACCCCGCCATCCATCTCACTCCTCATTCCACTCCTCCTGTGGGAAGTGAGGACAATTAGTACAGAGATAAACACGTCAGCCCTGGGGCCCAAGAAAGAGAGTGTGGGATGCGAAGGGACTCCAGGATGGATTCCCAGAGGGTGGGGATAGAAAGTCTGTAGGTCCGACCGCTGATGGGATGGGCAGAGCAGGGGACACGGAGCAGGCCATGTCTGCCGAGCGGAGGGAATGGACAGGTTGGAACAGGAGCCAGGCCAAAGAGACGTTTAAAGGCTTGAGCTTGAGCTCTATCCCCTGGGGGATGGGGAGCCAGGGAGCCGGGTGAGGATGGGGGCGATGGGATTATTGTTGTGCGTTTTCCACTTCCCACCTCAGGACACTTCCCATCTCCGAGTGTTTCCACTTCATTCCCACTGAGCAATTCTTTCCTCCCCAGACTCCAGGTGCCTCCCAGCCTGGGGCAGGAAGCACATCACTCGGGCTATCCCGGGTGTATAGGTCATCCCCTCCTCCCCAGCCCCCTCCCATGTGAGCTACAGATGGCACAGCATATCAGAGCCCAGACTGACCCCAGCTCCCGCAGGGGCTCAGGCACTCACAGCAACCTCTCTCATAGGAACATAGAAACAGGAGGAGGCCATTCAGCCCGTCGAGCCTATTCCGCCATTCTATACGATCTTGGCTGATCAGTACCTCAACTCAAAATACCCGCCCTGCCCCATATCCATTACCTATCCACCGCAATCTTGAAAATTTGAATGGATCCAACTTCTCTGTCTCTCTCTCTCGCTGCTGTGATCCACTAATTTGCATTGGTGCTGCCCATTAGCCCGTGCAAAGTGTTAACCTAACTACCACAAACCTAACCCCGAAACCAAACCTAATACCCTAACCCCTACCCCTAAAAAATTACCACCCAAAAATTACAGTAAGAGGTCCAAAAGTAACCCACCCCACAATTCAGATAAGACAAAACCTTCAGGAGCCCGAGCCAAATTGGATGAAACTCCAGCACAAGGTACACCCGGGGAACACATAGTTTTTGCATACTGCAAGTCATTAAAGGGCTGGTTAGGAATTCAAGGGCGATTAGAAATAAACTTCCTTACACCAAGTGGTGAGAAGGTGGAATTCTCTGCAGCAAAGCAATACTGAGGCGATCTATAAATTCTTGGGGAATAAGGTAAATGCTTGAAAAGGAAGAATAATGCAGTAATAATAATCATTGCATTTGATACAGCACCTTATCACGTCATTGAGACGTTTCAAAGCACTTCACAGGATATACTGTAAAGTGAATGGATTGTGGATTTTTTGGGCAAATTGCAGCAGACAATTGCGCACAGCAGCGTCCCACAAACAGTCGTGGATTGAGTGACCAAATTATTCATTTGTTTTGAAGGGATTATTAGCCCCCAGAAAGCGATTCACCAATTGACTAACAACACGGTTCCTAATTACTGCTGGTAAACAGAGATGTGTGGAGCAGGAAACTTGCCTCAGGTTTCACTTTGTCCAGCCCAGGAATCAAAAATAACCTCAACAACAACGACCAACATCAATTACCACAATCACCATGTAGATTTGAGATGGGATTTAAAGACAGAAAGAGAGGGATGGGGATTTCCTGGACATTCCCAGATTCCCTGGGGCATTGCCTCATCCCTGGGACAGATAGCGACAGCAGTAAAGTGTAAGAGTGAAGAGCACTTGCCTGAGGTAAACACCAGCACCAGGAACAGCTTCTGAACAGCTTAAACTTTACGTCACAGCCTAAGACGGCAAAGTCTTCTCACAGGCGTGTGAGACGTTCCTCTCCCACCCCACAACCTGTCAGCAGCTCAGCTCCGGTCCCTGCCCCTGGCTGAGGCTCCCCGGCTCGTCTCAACAACAACAACAACAAGATTGCATTTATAGAGCACCTTTCACGTCGGGAGGACGTCCCAAGGCGCTGGAACATCTGGGATGAAGTTTACAGCAGCTACACTCAATGTGACAATTATCTTTGAAAGATTCCCATACACAGAAGTTCCCTCAAGTCCTCACTGGCACAACAACAACAACAAATGAGGTTTATATACTGTAGCACCTTTCCCATTGAGAGGACGTCCCAAGGCACTGGTCACTCACAGGCAATAGGGAGCATCGTTCCCAGGATCACTTTTAAATCATAGATAGAGCTTTTCTCTCCCCCCAAACAGCCCCCCGCGCCATCCACCAGCATGACTCAGGGGGCAACTATGTGGAGCCCTTTAGCATAGTGGTTAGTGCACTCACCTCCCAATCGAGAGGACCTGGGTTTGATTCCTGGCAGAGCGAAACCTTAGGCAAGTTTCCTTACTCCACACACACGCCCCTGTTTACACAGCAGTAAATAGGAACCCGGTCGTTAGTCGATTGACGGATCATTCATGGGGCACGGCTGTGCACAAATTGGCTGCATGTTTTGCCCGCACAATATCCAGTCACTACACTTTACAACATGGAGGTAGGTGGGTGGATATGAGAGAGAGAGAGAGAGAGAGAGAGACAGGGAACATATGGAAGGGTGAAAAAGTTAGTTAGCTGAGTTCAGATGAAACACAGATCCTGTAGGTAACAGCTGGAGGTGACTGAGTCAGATAGTTACTACACACACACACACCTATTACCTGCTGCCAGGGACAAGGACAGGGATTAACTGGACAAACCCCGAGGATGTGAGTGAGCGGCCAGGGAGCGACCCTCACTCTGCCCCAGCCCCAGCTCACTGCCCCGGCTCACTGCCCCGGCTCTCTGCCCCGGCTCACTGCCCCGGCTCACTCTCTCACTCTGCCCCAGCTCACTCTGCCCCGGCTCACTGCCCCGGCTCACTCTGCCCCGGCTCACTCTCTCACTCTGCCCCGGCTCACTCTCTCACTCTGCCCCGGCTCACTCTCTCACTCTGCCCCGGCTCACTCTCTCACTCTGCCCCGGGGAACTCTCTCACTCTGCCCCGGCTCACTCTCTCACTCTGCCCCGGCTCACTCTCTCACTCTGCCCCGGCTCACTCTCTCACTCTGCCCCGGGGAACTCTCTCACTCTGCCCCGGCTCACTCTCTCACTCTGCCCCGGCTCACTCTCTCACTCTGCCCCGGGGAACTCTCTCACTCTGCCCCGGCTCACTCTCTCACTCTGCCCCGGCTCACTCTCTCACTCTGCCCCGGGGAACTCTCTCACTCTGCCCCGGCTCACTCTCTCACTCTGCCCCGGCTCACTCTCTCACTCTGCCCCGGCTCACTCTCTCACTCTGCCCCGGGGAACTCTCTCACTCTGCCCCGGCTCACTCTCTCACTCTGCCCCGGCTCACTCTCTCACTCTGCCCCAGGGAACTCTCTCACTCTGCCCCGGCTCACTCTCTCACTCTGCCCCGGCTCACTCTCTCACTCTGCCCCGGCTCACTCTCTCACTCTGCCCCGGCTCACTCTCTCACTCTGCCCCGGCTCACTCTCTCACTCTGCCCCGGCTCACTCTCTCACTCTGCCCCGGCTCACTCTCTCACTCTGCCCCGGGGAACTCTCTCACTCTGCCCCGGCTCACTCTCTCACTCTGCCCCGGGGAACTCTAAACACAAGGCTGCAAGACGCCACGTTGAGTTTACAGGTTTGAGCTGAGTGTACGTGCAGTCAGGGAACACACTCACTCACTCACTCCCTCTCACACTCAGGTGAGGGAACACACTCACTCACTCACTCACTCCCTCTCACACTCAGGTGAGGGAACACATTCACTCACTCACTCTCACACTCAGGTGAGGGAACACACTCACTCACTCACTCTCACACTCAGGTGAGGGAACACACTCACTCACTCACTCTCACACTCAGGTGAGGGAACACACTCACTCTCACACTCAGGTGAGGGAACACACTCACTCTCACACTCAGGTGAGCGAACACACTCACTCACTCACTCTCACTCACTCACTCATTCACTCACTCAGGTGTGAGGGAACACACACACACACACACGGCGGTCGGTACCTCCGCCTCTCCCCAGCGGCAGCCCCGCAGGTCGCTTCCCCGCTGAGGTGCTGTGAATCCCGGTGACGCGGCACCGCGTCCCTCCTCTCCACTGACACCGGGTCCACACCCCGAGCAGCGCAGCCACAGCCCGACCCGCACCGCCGCAAAACCTGGCCTGGATCTGCGGGACTGGCCATCCAACAGCTTCCCAGCTGCTGGCGCTCAGCACCGGGCCGGGCCGGGCCGGGCTGGGACGGGATGGGATGGACTGGGATGGGATGGGATAGGACGGGCTGGGCTGGGATGGGACGGGATGGGATGGGATAGGATAGGATGGGCTGGGATGGGACGGGACAGGATAGGATAGGATAGGCTGGACTGGGATGGGATGGGCTGGGATGGGATCAGACAGGCTGGGCTGGGACGGGCTGGGCTAGGATGGGATGGGCTGGGACTGGCTGGGATGGGACGGGATGGGCTGGGACAGGATGGTTTGGGACGGGCTGGGCAGGTCCGGGCCGGGATGGGCAGGGCAGGGCTGGGACGGGCTGGACTGGGATGGGATGGGACGGGCTGGGCTGGGACAGGATGGGCTGGGACGGGCTGGGCTGGTCCGGGCCGGGCTGGGATGGGCTGGGACGAGCAGGGCAGGGCTGGGACGGGCTAGGCCGGGCTGGGCTGGCCTGGCTGGGACGGGTCACACTTGGGCCAGTTGCCGCTCAAAGTCAATGCACAGACTCTGCCTTGTGGGTGTCTTTACCTCTGGCTCGATGTCTGACACTCGCTCCGAGACGCTATCCCCCCCACCCATGTGAGGGGGATATTAATTATTCCTCCCTTGGAGGAGGGAGGCAGCATTGACCCGGGGCCAAACTGGTCCCTGGGTGACATGTTTGGCAGTGGAGTGTCGTAATCAAGCCCACCCTCTGTGCCAGGAGGGGCCGCAGTATCCCAGGGCACTCACCGCTGATGGCAGCTCAGCCCGGCCTGGCTCAGCCGCAGGACCTGGAAGGGCCGACCAGTCACTGGAGGCCGGGAATCCTCCTCCTCAGCCCCTGGTGACCCTGCAGCCAAAGCCCTAACTAACGGGGAGAGGGGTCCTAGCTGGACAAGCAGCGGGAAAGCTGGCCAGATGGTGCTGCCAATAGCAAGCTATGCACTTTTGTGGTTTTAGCTGGTTAGACTCCAGCAGTTACCCCACCGCACACTCTGGGCCCCCCCACCCCAAAGCCTTGGCTCTCGCCAACTGGCACCTAATACTCGGAATTAAGTGAGCAGGATACATCCCTCCAGAGAAAGAGTGCGCATCCCATTCCAACAATCTATCTCTTCCGTGTGGTTCACATGGATTTCCATGTGTAGGTGGGATGCGTGGAATTCTCAGTTTGGTTTGAAGACTCTTAAACATGGTAATGAGTTTCCGGTTGTGTCAGACACCCGGCTGGGCAAAAGAAAATCAGAGTTAAACTGGTAACCCGATAACCAGCCCGCGCTGCACTCTGCCAACCACAAGTCCAATGTGCAACCAATCCATTGTCACAGAGTCAAGGGGAGAGGGTTACTCTCATGGGTTAACACCAGTGATATTTAACACATCCCAGGTTGAAATTTTCACCACTTTGTTCAATATTTGCATCAAACTCCAGTTGCCTGTGAGGGGCTCCTGGTTGAGTGCTCAGTGTTGTCTCCGCTCCTCAGGTGACCTGATTTTGCTCCAGTCACACGGCTGCTCAGCAACTCCAGCCTCACAATCAACAGATAAGGAATAATCCACTCACTCTCCCGCCTCCGCCCCCCCCTCCCACAGTGTGTACAAACCTGCCAGTGTTTATCTTCACACCCCAGCAAACCAACCTGCTCACAATCACTCATTATACACTGTACTTCTGCTTATCTGCAGCCTGATTCCTTCCTGTGAGAGGGGTTGGGTGTGAATGAATGTCCTCTCCACACACCCCACACACACACACACTCTCCACATGAGCACAGACTGCGAGTGTTGGTGAAGAATCTACTGTGATCCTGGCCTTACCTGATAATAATAATGCTTGCATTTGATCAAGTGCCTTATCATGTCATTGAGACATCTCAAAGCGCTTCACAGGATATACTGTGAAGTGTAGTGACTGTGCATTTTATGGGTGAAAGGCTCACATAAGTCACTATACTTTACAATGTATCCTGTGAAGGGCTTTGAGATGTCTCAACGATGTGATTAGGCGCTATATCAAATGGAAGGATTATTATTATTTTCATTCTGCTCACACGCTCACTCCCTCACACACATTCACTCACACACGGGTACATACACTCACATTCAATTGTACTCACACATACACAGACTCATTTAGGAAATATCTTGATGCTGTAATGGAAGACTTTAGGGTTGGCATTCTGGCACAATGTTTGTTTATTCTATTCTGGTTGCCAAGCGATGGTTTAAGGGGAATTATTTAGAGCAAGTTTAGATATGTTCATCTTTCTTTCTCTTAACTTGTGTTCACTCTAAACTGGGAGTGTGGACGCACAGTGTAGAGGAGCGTTACTGTGTCTCTAACCCTGACCTGGGAGTGTGGACGCACAGTGTAGAGGAGCGTTACTGTGTCTCTAACCCTGACCTGGGAGTGTGGACACACAGTGTAGAGGAGCTTTACTGTGTCTCTAACCCTGACCTGGGAGTGTGGACGCACAGTGTAGAGGAGCGTTACTGTGTCTCTAACCCTGACCTGGGAGTGTGGACGCACAGTGTAGAGGAGCGTTACTGTGTCTCTAACCCTGACCTGGGAGTGTGGACGCACAGTGTAGAGGAGCTTTACTGTGTCTCTAACCCTGACCTGGGATGGACAGTGTGGAGGAAGCTTTACACTGTGTCTTCTTTACAGTTTTCCTAAATCATTGGGCTCCAAACTGGACCATGTACTGTGGAGTAACCGATGGTTTGTACAGGGTTAACGTTACCTGTATAAAAAACAAACCTCCTATTTTGCACTTTTTTAAAATCCATAAACATTTTGCAGTGTAACCCCCCCACGTGTTCACCACTTTCCCTCTCACATTCCAGGTTTTTTCCTGGTTCTGTAATTTCTAAAAATGAGGTTACAGCGACGGGAATAAAATACGGGAACTAACAGACAATAGAGGGTTTATTAGCCGGTGAGCAGGCCCTAGGCTTCCTGCTGAAGGTAATGATTTTCCCACCGTTTGACCCGACTGATGGACAGCCGCCACTTGGAGTGGCTTACGGCTTCCACCGCGGCCTCCATCAGGGCCTTGACGTTGATGCACCGGTAGCCCGTTACCGTGGGGACGGCACTGATGGTGAACTGTTTCCGGTTATTTATTATAGTCCATTTGAGGGTAGCCCAGGCAGCCTCCAGGGGGCTGAGGTGAGGGTGATGAGAGGGCAGCCACAGCAGCTGGTGCCCATAGGAGTTGGCAATCTGGGGGCAATATGTGATGGTGGGGGTTGGCTGTGGTGGGCAGCCCTGGCCGTCCCCTGGTGGGTGTTGAGGCAGCTCGAGTGAGGCTGTGGCCAGATGGTTCCTCTTCGTGCCCAGGGACGGCAGCCGTTGGTTTGTCCTGACGACGACAGCACATCTCCCGTACGAGCTCCTGAGCGCATGGCAAAACTCCGGGAAGAGCCGTTCACCGGCATTCCCTACCGTCTCCGGCACAGGCCACAGCTCCTGGCATCCGAAGAAGACTCGGTAGTTCCACGGTACCCAGCCCCTCATCCCCCCGGCGTGTACCAGCATCAAGCCCTGCTCGGCCGGACCCCTGGAGCTGGCCGGCTGGGGCGACACGTCACCTATCAGCAGGCTCTCGGGGAGGGGGGTTTCCCCCAGGTACACGGTGTAGAGACCTTCGCTTTGCAGAGCTCGCAGTGTCCTGATGTACTGCAGACACTGCCTCCGCCCGGGGCTGATCACGTCACTCACACAAACCTTGGCTCTCAGGAGGTTGATGAAAATACGCATATTCTCCACATCCCCTGGGCTGCCTCTCGGCCGCAGCGGGGCTCAGGCTCTCTGTGACGTCACAGTGGCCAGAACGCTTGGCGTGTCCTGACCTCAAGCCCCTCGTCGCTGGGACCTTTGACCTCACACACAATCGTTGTCTGGATTAAATTGCGGTTTCACCTGGTGACCGTTTGTGGGACGTTGTGGTGCGAAAACTGACGACACATTTGCCTACAAACAATAAGACACCGCGAGAGGTAGGAATTTCCTGTGAAGAGCTTGATCTTGTTAACGTATAGAAAATGAAAGATCATTCAGTTACGCTCAAACCTTCATGAGACCAAACATTCCCTGCTTTCAGCCACTACAGTACTGCCCCCACTCTCTGGCACCCTCTGCCCAAATCCCTGCACCTCGTCCTCTTTGCCCATCTTCAGATCACACCTGAAGACTTTCTTCGACCGCAAATCCATTCATCCATCTCCCCTTTCTCCCCGGCTTGGCACTCGAACCTCACCATTGTTGCACTCTCCGGGATGCTGCCCTGCGTGAAGGCCGCTGCTTAAACACAAGTCGTTGCTGTAAATCGAGGAGGTTAAAAAGTCAATGAGGTGAAACCCGCAGTCACACAGAGCCCACACACAGCACGTCTGGTATTATACGTTTAATGTTCACTCCTTGTAAGAAACACGTCTTGTCCAGCACTCACACCCACACTGCACACACTACAGTGCTGTGCTAACTGGCTTAGTGTACAAAAGCACTTAGAAAACAACATCTGGCAAAAACTATGTACAGGTTTTTTCTCCCCATCACACACACACACAAATTGAAAGAAAATCCGATAAAAGGGCTTTTGTTTCATGTGGCGAAGAAATCTATTGGGGTAAAACATCAGGGATCTGAGATTCCTAGGTTCTTAGCCTTAGGACCATCGTCTTTAACATGAAGCTCACGAGAGGACAATTCTTCCCTTCGGCCTTCAAGTCGTTTTGAAGGGAAACCAGAAGGTCAGTCTCCAGGGGAAGAATTTTCCCACAAATCTTGAATTTGAAGTCAATGGGCTTAAGGCTGAGAACAGGAGCTGCACCCAGACATACATCATAGCCACAGAGGCCATGGACTCCCACTGTCCTCACATAGAATGGCACCTCCCGGGATACATTTAGTACATATTGCTCTCCATCCAATTCGGGAGCGTGGCTGACGCCAGGCCACCCGTTACAAAGTGCAAAGCTTGCCGTGTGCGTGCGTGCGCCACACGCAAAAAATAAAACCGGCTGTGGGCAGTGCTGCCACACAAATATTTATACTATTGATCGTGTGGGAAATAATCCACTATCCCTAGTTTTGTTAAAAAGTGTCTTTGCTTTCTCCTCCACACACACTCAGGTCATACAGACACACAAGAGACAGAAGAAAACACACACAGACTCAGTCAGTCAGTCGTACACATACACACAGACATACAATATAAACGGTTTAACAATAGCTTTCTAAAATTGCAAACGGAGACAATGATGTGCTGGCCTCCAGCTAAGGCAGGCGGAGCGGAGGGCGGGGGATGATGGGTGGGGGGGGGGGCGGAGAATACGAGGGGATAGTGGGGGGGAGTGCACAAGCCCACAGCACTGCCCCTTTCCCCCTGACCGTCGCTCACCGAGTCACCTCTGACCATTCACCACCGCGTCGAAGGTCAACTGCCAGGGAGGAGGGATTGCCGGGGGACTGACACGGGGAACGATAACGATGGGTGGGAGGGGGATAGTGGGGGGGGGTACACAAGCCCACAGCAATGCTCGCTTCCCCTGGTGAAAGCCTAGTCTAGTCACACGAGAATCAACATACAAAGTGCAAGGCCACATTCAGGTTGAAAGCTGTAATTAACGGCCGGCTCAAGGGGCGGGAAGGTTTAAACTCAGAACCAGCGCAGGACCAAGCTACAGCCCTGGGCTCCTTCACAGCCACAGCGTACTCTCCAGTCAGTGCCAGGGCTCCCTGCCCCCACCGCCCCCCGGGGGGGCGATGTCCTGTGTCTAGCTGCACAGTAAGGGGGGTCTCTGCTCTGGTGAAGGGGGGTTGAAGGCCTCGGCCCCAGCCGTGGGGGGGAAGAAGCTGCCGCCAGCGCCAGCCTCCTGTGCCAACTCCAGAAGCGTAGGCAGCATGTCCACCCCCTCCTCCTCCTCCTCTTCCTCTCTCGGGTACGAGCCATCCGTCCGCTCCCCGCTCTCTGGAAAAGACAGCGAGTTCTCAGTGTGTGCCCACCACAGCCCTGCAAACAGCCTCCCCCACCCACCCCTCCCCCACAAAGCTCCCGCATGCAAACCTCCTCAACACACAGGAGGATAACAATAATAATCCTCACATTTGACACGAGGGCCTTATCACGTCATTGAGGCATCTCAAAGCGCTTCACAGGATATACTGTAAAGTGGAGTGACTGTGTATTTTGTGGGCAACGCACAGCGACGTCCCACAAACAATCGTGGATTGAGTGATCAATAGGTAAACAGAAGCATGTGTGAGGAGTAAGGAAACTTGCCTAAGGTTTGCTATGCCCAGAATCAAACCTGGGTCCTCTTGCTTGCGAGGTGAACACTCTAACCACTGCACTAATGTCTCTGCGCGGCTCCCGGTAGCTTCCCCTTGTGCTCTGCACATCCCCGGGGAGCGCTCACACAGCTCACCTTGCTCAGCCGGGGGCAGGGCACCCTCGTGTCCCACTCGCTGGCTCAACTCCCACTCCCCAGCCATCGCCTGCAACACACAAACCCCAACCGGACATTACTGATCCCCACAACTTGGTCCTTACATCCCCACCCACTCCCTCCCTCCTGGCAATCAGGACTTCACAATGTGATATTATCAGTAACAGCTCGGTCCAGTTACAAAGATAGAGAGACAGAGACAGACAGAGAGCGACTGAGAGAAAGAAATTGAGAGACAGAGAGAGGCCAGAATAATACCAAGACTAAAAGAGATAAATTATGAGAGAGACACAGAAGCAGAGACACCAAATTATCAGACAGCGAACAACTGCAGAGGAGTAACTGAATAACTACAATTCGCACCTCCTGGGTGTGGGCTCCCACGTCAGCGTAGGCAGTTACTGACCCTCCACTGGACGGACTGAAGAGCTGCAAGAACAGGCAGGAGAAACCATCACACAATGTGTCACAGTCAGTCTGTCTCAGTCACTCACTCACCCGCTCGCCTGGAGGGGCAGGGGTTTGCGGGTTCAAGCCTCACATCAGGACTTCGATCTCATAGTTTAACGGCTTACACATTCTGAGTTAATATATAACTGACTGATTCAAAGCAGAACTGGTCACTTCAATCCACGACTGTTTGTGGGACGCTGCTGTGCACAATGATTATTATTATTATTATTATAAATAGGTACGAAGCATTAAATGTAAGACTGAGATTCTATAATAATAATACTTGCACTTGATACAGCGCTTTATCACATCTTCTCAAAGCGCTTCACAGAATAGACTGTAAAGTGAATTGACTGTATATTTGTGGGCAAAACGCAGCAGCCATTTGCGCACAGCAGCGTCCCACAAACAGTCGTGGATTGAAATGACCAATTTACTATTGTTTTTTCTTCTTCAGGGATTATTATCAGGTGTGTGGAGTAAGGAAACTTGCTCAAGGCGAATACTCTAACCACTGAGCTTCCCGTGTCCTGTCGTTAGTTTGTAAACTAGGAGTGAATCTAAACTCAGTCCCCACAATCTCCTAATTTTAACCGGTTAATGGAATTTAACAATCTGGTTTTTTAAAAAAAAAAACTGATTTGCGTAATAGCCATAAAAGAAATGTGACCAAAGTGTCCTCAGTGATACAGAGACGTTTTCCTTTTCAGACACATGGGTCAGACAGGTAATCTGGATAGATTTCTTATTGCAAAAGGGATTAAGGGATATGGGGATAAGGCAGCGTCAGGTTATTAGCTGGAGTTAGATTAGAAGATCAGCCACGATTGAATGTCGGGGCGGAGGCTCGAAGGCTCTTACATGTTATGTTAGAGGAGAGTGCCCTCTATTGGCTGCCGCAACAACATCAACAACAACAACTTGCATTTATACAGCGACCTTCACTTGGGGTAGTGTCCCTCAACACTTAACTCATTGAATAGAACACATTTTTAACAGAAAAATTAACACTGTTCACTGAAAGAAACTAAGTAAGTTATCATGCTCCGAAAAGGGAAGAATAATTTGCCGACGTGACCAACCCTCCGAAAAATGAAAATACGAAGAGAAACTCCCTTCTCTTTTCCAACAAACGGCTTCAGGAGTAAAAAGACCAGCCCCCCCACGGTGCCCACTCACCTCTCTGAGTAAGTCCAGGTTGATGTTGAGTTGAGCGTTGCTGAGAGAGGAGTGGATCTGGGCCAGGCTGCTGTCAATCATGTCTGGATGGTCCATGAGCTCACTCCTGCCGGAGAGACGGGAAATGGCGAGATTCCATTTTCTACATGAGGAAAAGGTTTGTACACGGACTGGAGCGTCAGCCTGGCCCGGGAGCTCAACTTCCATACGCGGGGTTTGAACCCACAATCCTCCGAGCACGAGCGACCCAGCCAGGCTGACACAAGAGTTTGTCTGTAAACAACTCTCCCCGCCGCGCTATATCACACAGTGAGTGCCCTCGGCTACCATTCCAAGGCAAAGGTGGGGGTGCGGGTAGGAGGGCGAGGCTAGTGACTCAGACCAGTCAGGAGGGAGGGGCTGTTTCTCACCTGTCGGACATCTCCTCATCGCTCATGTGGCAGCTGTCGTGAAGGAAAGCATCGTACAGGTCGTGTGAAGTGAAGGTGGGGCCTCCAGCACCAGGTGCCAGCGATGGAGTCTCTATGTCGCCGCTGAACAGCGTCTCGGCTGCACTTGGCTCAAAGCTGCCGGGACAGAGACACGGAGGCAATGGCCAATTAGTGCAGACGGTGACCTCAGCCTCAGCCCCCCATCCCATCCTCACCCTGGCCCCATCCTGCCCTACCCCCACCCCTGCCCTGCGGAGCAGTGACATTACCTGGGCAGCTCCCCCAGAGCCTGGTCAGTGTCCAGGTCGGTGATGTCAGAGATGATGACTCGGCCTGGATACACGCTGCTTTTCTCACATGTTTCACATTTCTGAGGAAAGAAAATATGTCAGATCCACCGAATGCTCCAGAGTCCGGGCAAGGCGTGAGGACACCCCACCCCACCGACAGTGAGAGGCCAATGTGCTTAAATTAACCTCCCACCTGAACAGCCAGTCAGGAGCTCTGTTTAATGTCTGAATTTAACGATGGCACCTCCGACAAAGCAGCGCTCCCCCCAGCACTGCAGTGGAGTGTGTGTGTGCGCGTCAGTCAGTCAGTCAGTCAAACCCTCAGCCCGGCCCAGTCCTGCTGATCTGCCAGCAGTGCCTTTCACTTGCACGTGGGGTGGGGTCTTACCGGAATGCCGTGTACAGCTGTGGGGTCCTGGCTGGCGTCCATGGTGATTGGCCGGCTGTACTTGGCGTAGGAGTGCGTCCCCCCTGAGGTGCTGATCATCAGAGGCCTGCGGACAAGGTCACAGCGACTCGCTGAGTGCTTTCCGGAATCAACCACTTACCCCCGAGGTCCGGCTGTACACTTGCAGAAAATCTCCCGTACACACGAAGACTGTGACATTTGTTTAGTTAAAGTGGATCACACAAACCCAGACAGAATGAACCACTATCAACATCTCCATTATTGTAACAAGCGACTAACGGGATGGTAGACGGTGAACAAGATGGACCTGGGCCTTTTATTCGTCTAGCAATTCCTAGGTTCCTATGTTCAACCATGGCAAGCAATCACAATACATAAATGTGGTAAAGAGACACACAGACACAACGACAGAGACACACACCCACACGCACACGCTCACACCCACAACACCCTCACACACTGACACACAGACACCCTCACACCCAAAGAAAGTGAGCATAATTGTGTCACAGTGAATACAATCATCAGAAGGTGAGACTCACATCTTCCTCTTGATGCCAGCCACGCTGTTTGACTGCACCATGGTGGCGATGAAATGGACGATCTGTCGGGAAAGAACCTCTTATTGCAGTTCAACAGAACCTCAGTACAGGGAAAACAACACCCGACAGGGGTGGGGATGAGGTGGGGGGGGGAATTGGAATGATGGCCGGGAGGGGGGGAGAATTGGGAAGATGGCCGGAGAGGGGTGGTGGGGAAGAGGGGGATCAGTACCTTGCGGATGACCTGATGCTGCTGCAGCTGTTTCTGTTTCAGGGATGAGATCTCATTCCAAAGAGCTTCATTTTCTCTACAGAGAGAACACGGAGAGAGATTTATCAGCAGTTTTATTAGACCAATTCCCCAGGTCATCGCTCAGTTTACCCCCTTCCCCTGCATCCAGTCCCTACTCACTCACTGATAGCATCGCTCAACCCATATCCCGCATCCCCTCCCCCCTCCACACATACACACACAGCCTCTCCCACTCCACACCCCCAACCCCCATGCACATCTCACCCCCCCCCTCCGAAACAAACACACACACAAAACCTTTTAATAGCCAGAATCCTGTTGTCGGTCAGGTCTTGTTTCCCTTTCATCTGACGGACTTCAGACAGGATCTTTGACACTTCCTGTTGTTTTAGTTTGACATCGTCCGTTCGGCTCACCGACACCTTGAAAACGAGAATATCACCCATCAGCCTGTGTCACACACACATGACTTAATGAGACAGACACTCCCAAACAGGGACCCCCCCACCACCGAGACATGGACATGCCCCCAGAGACAGGGACACCCTCCGTACCTTCCTCTTGATGTTCTCCAGCAGAGGGGCTTCGCCCTGTCTGAAATACGGATGCTGGAACTCGATGACATCATCAAGGTCCCGAGGCAGCCGTCCGTCCACAAGCACCACTTTGTGAAAGCCGTCTGCGGGGAACAAGGAAACACGCTAACCGGGGTCGCCTCACACGTGTCATGGGAGGTGCACATCGCGTTAGACACGCTATCCTTCTGCCAGACTGCCCGGGGGGGGCAACAGCTCTGGGGAACATTTACTGCAGCATCCCATCGCACGCACCCCATTGTGTGTATTATAGACAAAGTTGGGCTGCAGGTTTCCGGTAACACAGCGCCCAGCACTGGCACTTACACATGTTGAGCTGGCGGATGAAGCTGGGCATGTTGCTGTGCTTGAAGTAGAGCGGCAGGATCTCTTTGGCAAACCTCCCCTCATTGGACACCTGGAAACAGGTCCCATTCTGCAGATATATACAGAGAGGAGAGCCTGTCACAGCTGAGAGCCAGTCACCCCCATTCCCACCAAGAGGCAGTCATCACTGCGAACCATACTGCCTGAACACTAAAGATCCCATGGCGCTGTTTAAAAATACAAGGGAGTTTCTCTTTCTTTCTTGGTGTTCTGGTCATCAATCCCACAAATAAAATTGGTCACTCCCTTCATGTCTGTTTGTGGGGCATTGCTGTGTGCAAATTGGCTGCTGTGTTTCCCTATAAAATACAGCCACTACATCTTACATACAAAAAATCTGGTTTTAACATCCACTTGAGCAGGCAGACCTTGGTTTAACATCCCACGTGAAGGACAATATTCGGAAAATGCAACACTTCCCTAGCTCTGCCCGAGAGTGTCAACTTGACCCAACAAGATCAAAGTCCCAAAGTGGGGCCTGAACCCCCAGCCTCCTGAGCTGAGTGTGTGGCTGACTGAGCCAGGGGTGCAACTCATACAATCATTTCACCTCAAATGATTTTCCTTCAAAATAATTCTGGGCAAAGGCTACAGGGATTAACCATTACTTATGTATGAAGCATGTGTTTGTGTGTGGGGTGTGTGAGGGATGTGCGTGTGAGGGGTATGTGTGTATGAGGAGGGGGGGTGTGAGGGGTATGTGTGTATGAGGGGTGTGTGTGTGAGGCGTATATGTGTATGAGGGGTGTGTGTGTGAGGGGTATGTGTGTGTGAGGGTGTGTGTGTGAGGGATATGTATGTGGGGGGTGTATGTGAGGGGTATGTGTGTATGAAGGGGGGTTGAGGGATATGTGTGTATGAGGGGGGGTGAGGGCTATGTGTGTATGAGGCGGGGTGAGGGGTATGTGTGTATGAGGGGGGAGTGAGGGGTATGTGTGTATGAGGGGGGGTGAGGGGTATGTGTGTATGAGGGTGGGGTGAGGGGTATGTGTGTATGAGGGGGGGTGAGAGGTATGAGGGGGGGTGAGGGGTATGTGTGTATGAGGGGGGGTGAGGGGTATGTGTGTATGGGGGTATGAGGGGGGTGAGGGGTATGTGTGTATGGGGGGTGAGGGGTAGTGAGGGGGGTGAGGGGTATGTGTGTATGGGGGGGTGAGGGGTATGAGGGGGGGTGAGGGGTATGTGTGTATGGGGGGTGAGGGGTATGTGTGTATGGGGGTATGAGGGGGGTGAGGGGTATGAGGGGGGTGAGGGGTATGAGGGGGGTGAGGGGTATGTGTGTATGGGGGGGTATGTGTGTATGGGGGGGTGAGGGGTATGAGGGGGGGTGAGGGGTATGAGGGGGGTGAGGGGTATGTGTGTATGGGGGGGTGAGGGGTATGAGGGGGGGTGAGGGGTATGGGGGGTGAGGGGTATGTGTGTATGGGGGGGTGAGGGGTATGAGGGGGGTGAGGGGTATGAGGGGGGGTGAGGGGTATGTGTGTATGGGGGGTGAGGGGTATGGGGGGTGAGGGGTATGAGGGGGGGTGAGGGGTATGAGGGGGGTGAGGGCTATGTGTGTATGGGGGGTGAGGGGTATGGGGGGGGGGGTATGTGTGTATGAGGGGGGTGAGGGGTATGGGGGGGTGAGGGGTATGAGGGGGGGTGAAGGGTATGTGTGTATGGGGGGGTGAGGGGTATGGGGGGGTGAGGGGTATGTGTGTATGGGGGGGTGAGGGGTATGAGGGGGGTGAGGGGTATGAGGGGGGGTGAGGGCTATGTGTGTATGGGGGGGTGAGGGGGTATGGGGGGTGAGGGGTATGTGTGTATGAGGGGGGGTGAGGGGTATGGGGGGTGAGGGGTATGAGGGGGGGTGAGGGGTATGTGTGTATGGGGGGGTGAGGGGTATGGGGGGGTGAGGGGTATGTGTGTATGGGGGGGTGTTTGAGGTGGCTATGAGGAGATTTTGTGAATGGGGGGTGAGGGGGCGGGGCAAACCGAGTCACGTGTCGCCCAGTGAAACAGTAACAAACTTGGCGGCCAATCACATCGCTCGCTCCCGTTTATAAAGTGCGACACTGACCCCTCCCCTCAGCACCAGACACCCCGGGAAAGGGGGCAACGCAGTTCTTACCCCCTCTCCCCCCACAACCCTCCCCGGGCAGCCCCCCCCCCCCCCCCCACCCCGGTTTCACACCCACAGCGCAGCCTCACAGCAATCCCCGCCGCGCCCTCCCTCCGGCATTCCCACTACAAAACAGGGAATGCTTCTCTCTGTCCTGTTGCTGTATCTTTCTTTGGGCAAAATTGCTGCACCCCGCGCCCCCCCCCCCCCCCCCACCACCACCGGGTGCGCGCAGCTTAAAGGAGGGACCCCCTTCCCTCTCCAATTAGGGTGTGTGTGTGGGGGGGGTATAAATACCAGGACCCCGCGACCCCCCCCCCCCCCCTCCCACCCAGCGTTGCGCACCCGCTGGCTCGCTCACCCGGCTCCAGGAGACCAGCTGGTCTGTCCCCGAATCCTCCAGCAGCGCCCACAGCTTGCTGAGGAAGGCAGGCACGCTGCTGTTCTGCTTCATTGCTGATTGGAACGATTGGGGTACAGGGGGCGGGAGGGGGGGAGAGAGAGAGAGGGACGGAAAAAAAATCTGAATTTAAATTCTCTTCAAAAATAAAAAGCCAGTGACTCCCCTGCCCTGCCCTGCCCGCCCTGCCCTGCCTGCCCTGCCCTGCCCTGCCCGCCCTGCCCTGCAGTGGTGGCGAGGCAGTCCGCTATTGCCTTGTTTACTGCTGCTCTCTGTCTGTGTCTAAGTTTCCATGCTGGACTCAGCGTGGGGGCGGGGCGAGGCTGCCTGTCAGTCACCCCGGGGAGGGGGGCGGGGCGTCATCCACCTCGGGGGGGGGGAGCGACTTCAACCACTCAGAGGCAAGAGACCTTTGTCACTCCGTTGCCGTGGCTGCGGCTGCTCCAATGGGAGCGGAGGAGGGGCGGGGCCTGGGCGGATCCTCAGCCCGTGTTTGTTTTGCCCGCGTGCCCCCCGCGGCGCCTGCGCACTGCAGCCAGCTGTCAACACGTGCTCTGATTAAAGGGGGGGAAGGCTTTGCCCCTCACTTTGCCTTATACTCTGCGAAGCGCTTTGAGACGTCTCGAAGACGTGATGATGTTATTGTTAAACCCCGACGGTCCCGGGATCCCTTACTGTGAAGCGCTCAGAGGCGCCGCCCGGCGTGGAGGGCGCTATGTAAACCCAAGTTGTCGTTGTTGTCGAAACCCGAGCGGCAGAAAACTGGCAGTTCATTGCGAGACGCGGAGGGCAGTGGTTTGCACGGCCCCCAACGCCTTTCATCCCACGCGAGCAGCGCTGATCACGAGCACGCTGCCTCCACCAGCTCAGCCGCGTCTTCATTATCAACACCGTGAGCTCGGAGACAGTCCCCACACGCAGGAATGTCAGTAGCAGGGTTGAGGGTTGTTTGGCTTGAGACTAATCGTGGCCCCACGTTTCGCAGGAGAAAGCGAGTACACTCGATCATGGTTTTTGAATCTTCCTGAGATTTGCCAGGAATCGTTGGGTGTTCTGTGATATGGCCACAAACACCACCACCACCACCACCACCAACAGTAACCATTGCCCTCCACTCTGGTTCAGTGTTCTAACCTCTCTGGAGTTCTAATGTACCGTGGAGTCCCGTAGCGTACTGGTTAGCACTTGGGAACGTCGGAGAGAATAACAAAAGGATTTTGCAGCTTCAATTTAAAAATATTTTCAAAAAGCAATAATTTTTATTCTTGCACATAAAATAAAGTGAAGCCGAGCAGGTGAGATCTACCCTGGGGAATGGGATTCACGTAACGGGAGGGGGGGGCTGTTACTTGAATTGGTTGTCAATCAGCGTTCCTTTCATCTTGGCCTTCTTAGCCTCCAGCTCCGCCTGTCACAGGACCAAACAAAGACACAGTTATACCTTCTCACCCACTGGATGATGACAGAGAAATGAGTTGAAGGGAGGGTTAGCGTTAGGGAGTGAAAACATATACACAGGCACCATTGGGCGCGTGCATGCACACACCACTATCATTCCAGGTGTGAGCTGGGAGCAGTGGAGAGTTGACTGCGGGTATGAGTGACAGTGGAACAAACTTACCAGCTCCTGTAGCCTCTTCTTGCTCATTCCTTTACGTTCCAGTTGTTTCTCGATCACCTTGGCATTCTGTGCGTAGGAATCGGCCACTTCCCTCTGTTAAACATATAAGAGAAACCTCAGTGAGAACTTCACCATGGTACCAGCCAAACAGTTAAATGGGTGCGTACGTCTGGCCAAACATTAACGAACTCGATGAGAATAAATATTTTAACTTCTGCAACACTCGGTGTCTAGAATTAATCTAGCTGCTCGGCGCTCAATATTAAATTGTGGTGGGGTCAGGATTGCCCCTCGCTGGTATGGAAGCCCCCCTCTGGAGGGCGTGCGTGGTAAAGCTTACCGCTTCAATCTCTTCCTCCTCCTCGTCGATGGTGGAGACGGTGACGGAGCTGAATTTACCCATGTCTTTGGTCCTCTTCGTCATCATCACCTGAAGGAAGAGAGAGAAGCTGTGAGGAAGGATGTTTCAAGGTTTTAAACTAACAAAACTGCACACACACACACACGCGCACATACAGGCAACTGAACGGCTGTTTAAAACGATAAAGGGAAAATAACGAGGCAGGTCCCCTCCCCTCTGCAGCTAATTGGTAGACGAGGAGTGAAATATCAAAATGCTGGCTCCGTTGCTAGGACATTACCTTCTTCGGGGGCTCCTGCTTCTGGCTGTAGATGTTGGTGGTGCCGAAACCTTGGCCGAACTTCACTAGAGCTCCATCCACGATGAAGGTGACTGGGGTATTCTTCTGCTGGTGCTGGTAGAAAAGGAGGAGTGCGCACCTACGTGGAGGGGAGGGGGGAATCAAACAGTCAGTGCAGAAATGCAAAACAAATCCCACCTCGTCTCTACGATTGCTTTGTATTAAAATGTAAAATCTCACAAAATTATGGAAAATTCTTAACTCCAGTCTGAACTTGGAAGTTGTTTTTTCTGCAGTTCTTAAATACAATTTCATGCGCATTCCAAGCTACAATTGTATTTATTTTCAGTGTGTATGTTTGTGCAGGTGTGTGTCTGTCAGTGTTTATGTGTGTCAGTGTGTGAGTCTGTGTATGTGCGCGCCTGTTTGTGCGTGTGTTTGTGTCAGGATGTGTATGTGTACAAAAACAAATTGGTAATAAAGTACTTACTTTCCACACTTTTTCCTGAATTGTCTCTCTATCCCCGCTGCCCTGAAGATGCAGGGAAAATAAAAAGGGGAGAAATTCTCACTTTGATTACTCACACCTCTGCATATTGCTGAACATCTCAGTGCACAGTCTCAGCGTAGAGCTGTTTCTGCATCAAATTCAATCATACTCTTTGTGAACGTCCAGTGACTCTGTATTGTATAGGCAAATGTGGCTGCCAATGTGCACACAGCGCGATCCCACAAATAGCCATGTCCCCCTGCAGACGGGAGCTCGGGTTAACGTTCATCCGAAGGACGGCATCCCTGACAATACTGCGCTCTCCCCGCCACCCCCAGTGAACGCTGCGCTGGAGAACTTAATTTATTGATACAGAACTTATTCAACTGAACTTATTCAATGATGGCACCCCAACCACCTGAACTGCAGATAATACGTGTGTGTGTGTGTGTGCGAGAGAGAGAGAGTCCTGACTGAAACGGCTTTGGACGGCTTCAATCAGTTTCCAATCTCTCGACCAGACGGAGAAGCCGATGAGCGACACATGGAGTAAGGAGCGGGCGATTTGTGAACAGCGGTGTTGACGTGTAAGGCGTGGGAATGGGAAAGAGAGGGGCAGCGGCGCTGCCCCCGATCTGAGCGGGCTCGAGCCCCAAGCTGGAGCACGCATTTGCAGGAACCCCCACCCCAAGTCTTGCACCAGAGCCCCCTCCCAATGAATGCCCCACGTCTCTCCCCCCACCCCCAGGAAACAGGACCCTCACCTCCGAAGGTACACGCTCTCATCTTCCTCAATGTTGCAGAACTTGTGAGCGTGTTT
This sequence comes from Callorhinchus milii, assembly GCF_018977255.1. Lineage (NCBI taxonomy): Eukaryota > Metazoa > Chordata > Chondrichthyes > Chimaeriformes > Callorhinchidae > Callorhinchus > Callorhinchus milii. Next base: position 17,212,547 of record NW_024704756.1, on the reverse strand, counting down.
GGAGGCGTCGATGACGCGCGCGCGGTCCTGGGGTCTCATGGGCAGCTTCTCCAGGTGACAATCTGAAAGGTCGGGGGGGGTGGGGGGGGGAGAGGGGAGGGGGGGGTTCGCCGTCAGTCACAGGAGGCGCACAGCAACAACAACAACAACAACTCGCATCCACACAGCGCCTCGGGAGGCAAACTCCCGTCCCTTTCCCCGACGGAGCCGCAGACTCTCGGGGATCAACGCGTCAGGTCCTGACGGACGGCCTCTCCGACAATCCGTGTTTCACCCACAAAACACACAGTCACTACACTTTACGGTATATTCCGTGAAGCGCTTTGAGACGTCTGGACTGTGATATCATTACAGCGCTCTCTCTCTCTCGCTCTCTCTCTCCGCTGAGCTCAGAGCAGCCCCTCAGCCCCAGGGCCCGGGGGGGGGGGGGGGGGGCGCTCCTCCCCCGGGGGAGGTCGTACTGGAGCCCGAGGCTCGGGCCCGCTCGGCCTCTCCTTACCGAGCACCAGCACCATCTGACCGCACAGACAGTAATACACGTGCAGCGGCTTCTCGCCGTCGTCGTACTCCTCCCGGTCCCGAGTGTCCGAGCAAACCACACTCCGCGATACCACCTTCGGCATCGCGCCGCCCCGACCCCCCGCTCACACCGCCAGGCCCCGACCTCACACCGCCCGGCCCCGGCCTCACACCGCCCCGCCCCCGGCCTTACACTGCCCGGCCCCCCCGGCCTCCCGCTCACACCGCCCGGCCCCGGCCTTACACCGCCCCGCCCCGGCCTCACACCGCCCGGCCCCGGCCTCCCGCTCACACCGCCCCGACCCCCCCCTCACACCGCCCGGCCCCGGCCCCACACTGCCCGGCCCCGGCCTCACACCGCCCCGGCCTTACACCGCCCGGCCCCGGCTTCCGCTCACACAGCCCCGGCCTCCCACCCACACCCCCCCGGCCCCGGCCTCACACAGCCCCGGCCTCCCACCCACACCCCCCGGCCCCGGCCTCACACAGCCCCGACCTCCCGCTCACACAGCCCCGGCTGGAATGACACCTGCGGGCGGCAGCGGGTGTGGGAGACTCTACACACGGCACTGACTCACACACACACACACACTCACTGACTGTCACACACATTCACTGTCACACTCTCACACTCAGTCACAGACAGACACACACACTCACTGTCACACTCTCACACTCACAGACAGACACACACACTCTCACAGACTCACACTCACACACACACTCACTGACTGTCACACACACTCACTGTCACACTCACACAGTCACAGACAGACACACACACTCACTGTCACACTCACACACTCACAGACAGACACACACACTCTCACTGCCTCACACTCACTCAGTCACCGGAATAACCACAATAATAGTCCTTTGCAGATGTAAAGTGCAGTTACAGGATTCAGTGTAAAGTGTAGTGACTGTGAATTATGTGAGGAGCAGCGCAAAGTCAGACACTAAATAATAATCCTGGCATTTGGTGCAGCGGCTCTCATCGGGTTTTCGAGGCGTCTCAAAGCGCCTCACAGAATAGACCGTAAAGTGTAGTGACTATGTTTTGTGGGCGAAACACGGCAGCCAATCGTGCCCAGAGCAGCGTCCCCGCAAACAGCCGTGGGTTGAGGTGACCAATTTCTTTTTTTTTAAAAAAAATGAAGGGATTATTATCCATGGAAAAGTGATCCGCCAATCGGCTAACAACCTGTTCCTACTTATTGCCGGGTAAACCGAGGCGTGCGGAGCGCCGCATTGTGCCATTGGCGCGCTGGAGGCCTCACTCACCTCACGGTAACGTACAGAGACCATCTACTCACGAAGCAGTGCCTTTGCTTAAACCGTGAAAACTTAGGAGGCGCTCAGAGACGTTACCGGTGGTACGTGTAAAGCAAGTTCTTCCGTGCAATATTGTAGAGAGGATAATGTGGCCAAAGTAAACGTGGCAGGGAAACAACACATTGCCGGACAGATTACAGGGAAACAGTGGAATATTAAAAAGACTTTATTCAGAAATCTTATAAAAGCACGCACACGAGAACATCAGCGGAGCTTAATCAGAGTAAAATCGCGTCGGTGGTAAATCTGCACTCAGTACCGTTAGATAAAAGTTCAGCAGCCTGAAGCACTTTCTGACACAGAGGAAGATTATAAACAGACAATTTCCCTCCCCTAAAAACAATCACACACACAGACACACACGCCTCAACGCAGTACACGCGAGAGCCATTCAGAGATTAATACCAGTTAGCAGCTTTTTAAATAGAACTTTAAATAAAATAGACAGACAAGACCATAAATAGCGGGTTCTGACACGGTGAGGGCTGAGCGATGCGGGAACAGGATCAAACTCTCGTCTGGACAATATAGGGAATGTGGGGCGAGGAGAGCCAGTGAGGGAGTGGTTCTTAGCCTGGGGGGCTAGGGGGAGGCTATCTCCCCCTCGAGAGCTGCTATCCGGGAGCACAGGGCTGCGATGGTCTCCAGGTGTGTGCAGCACTGTGTCTGCTGCTGGCGGAGGGCAGCGTTCTCCTGCTTCAGGGCCGCATTTTCCTGCATCAGATGCTGGACAGGGCCAGACGTTCCTGAAACAAAGGAGCAGCTCGTTCAGCCTTCAATCAGAGGATCCGTAGCACACGTCAACAAGGCAGGACCCACAGATCCCTCAGGCCCCTGCAGGGCAGGCGAGATACAAGCTCTCAATCTCATCATTCCTATTCATCAGTTCCCATTGACTATAATAATAATAATCCTTGCATTTGATATAGCGCTTTTCACGTCTTCTCGACATCTGAAAGCGCTTCACAGAATATGCTGTAAAGTGAATTGACTGTATATTTGTGGGTGAAAAGCGGCAGCCAATTGCGCGCAACAGCGTCCCACAAGCAGCCGTAGATTGAAAATGACCAATTTATTATTGTTTTGGAGGGATTATTATGAGGCTGTGTGTGGAGTAAGGAAACTTGCCCAAGGTCTCGCCCTGCCTGGAATTGAACCCAGGTGTCTCGCTTGCAAGGCGAGTGCTCTCACCCCTGAGCTACAGGACTATGCTCACACTCTCGCCCTCTCATTTTGTGCAACAATAAAGTAAAGGCTTACTTGGGCCAAGTTCTTCGGGTTTGACGTTCTCCAGGTTTTTATTCTGCGAAGGCAAAACATCAGATAAATTAGAGCAGAGAAATGGCACGAAGTACTGGAGAGACCAGAGATCCTGAACGCTGCCCATTGAGGTTAGAGCTTTGTACAGGACTTGGCAGAGATGACAGCCGGGGTCAGGGGAGAAACTGACATAATAATTTCCTTGAAAAGCTCGATACAGGATCAAATCCACCCCAATCCACCCAGGGGGAAGGGAAAGAATGATAAAGGGGCAAAAAAAAAAAGTGAACGGCAGACTTATAGCGAGGGAGGCATATCTGTCCGTGAACTGATCTGGTCAATGCAGGTCTGGGTTCCGTTTGGCTTCTCCATCTGACAAGAACTTTAAGAGTTTAAAACCCCCAGAAAGTGTGTGTGTTGGGGTCCGGGGGGTTGAGGGGGAGATACTTGTTTCATACCTGATCAACGTTCAGTTCTGAAGAGCCTCCTGGAAAACAGGCTCCCTGTGTTTTGGCCTTCTGCCCAGATATCAACAGTGAGACTGGTTTGGTCTCAATTGCTTTCACTTCTCCTAGAACAGAAGCAACCGAGTGTGTCAGCCAGTGGACAATCTGCCACCCACATCCCCTGCACATCCCAATACAAACACCCCTTCCCCCACTGGTCAGACCCCAACACACACCCCACTGCCTCACTCCCCACCCCCATCAAACCCTTACGCAATTCCCCTCTCCTCCCCAGCAGATCCAAACACAAATCCCCTCCTCCCCCTTCCACTGTTGATCCCAACACACAACACCCACTCTATTCCCCACTAACCCTGACATCCACCAATGGCACGGGTAGAGCACCCACCCCCAAAACCCAGCGTTACTCCCTGGACTGCAGCCCCACCGCCCCCGGGGTCATGTTCACAGCTGATGACCGTACCCGCCAGCTTCGATCTCTTGGGGGAGGTGATTGGTCTCCTTCGAGGCTCCAGCATACACCCTGGGCGTTTGAGCTCCAGCATCGCACTCCTTGGGGGCAGGAGCTGAGGTTTGTGGTCATCGGCGCTCGAAACATGGTGTCCTGAGGATGAAACAGAGGGTGAGGCTGGAGCCAGCACTGGGAGAGGGGCAGGTATAGATGGTGAGGTGAGGGTGGGAGGTCTTTTGGGAGAACGTGAAGGGTCTCTAGACTTTTTCTTTTGCCACTTTTTCTTTGAAGCTCTTATTCTAGAGGGAAGAGCGAGTAGGTGGGGAAGTGCACTGTGCTCAATAGGCTCTGCGCTCAAGGACGCTATCCTGCATGTGGGGCAGTATACAAACGCAAGTTGTTGTAGGCTATCGGGAGAGAATGCAGGAGTCCATAAAGGTAATCGCTCGCTCCTTTCACCTGTCAATCCAGGGGCCACACGGAAGTGGAACAAACAGATTAACAGGAGTTTAGTGCGTTTTTACCATCCATCTTAGACCTTTGGCCAGTTCACTCCAGACCCTTACCTCTCCCGCCACCGGTTCCCGGAGCCCCCACTTACCCGCATGTGAGGAGCCAGCTGGCTTGCACTGGCTGGTTGCCGGGGCCTCGGATAATTTCAGTCTTTGTAAAACTTGTATCTTCATTCCCGGAATCTTACTGCGTGGCTGGCTGGACATAGCTGCGAGAGGTCTCACTCCAGAGGACAACACCTGTAACAGGAGACAATCGAGAGTCAAACTACAGTGAAGTCCTATAGCTCAGTGGTTAGAACAATCTCCTCTCAAGCGAGAGGACTAGGGTTCGATTCCCAGGGAGGGCGAAATGTTGTTCAAGTTTCCTTACTACGCACGCCTCGGTTTTCCTAGCAGTAAGTAGGAACCCGCTTGTTAGTTGATTGGTGGATTGCTTTTCTAGGGGTAAAAATCCTTTTAAAAAAATTTGGGCACTCAATCCACGACTGTTTGTGGGACACTAATGTGCGCAATTGGCTGCTGCATTACGCCCACAAATATACAGTCAATTCAATTTACACTATATCTCGACAACGTGATAAGGCGCAATATCAAATGCAGGGATTATTATTGCTAATAAGCAAGTTAGGAAGTACAGGAGGGACTGGAAAAGGAGAGACTATAAACATTTACTTACCTCCGAGCTTACAGAGAGGCGGTGAGATGTAGAAGTCCTGCTGTTGGCAGCTTCCCTCCCGTTTCCGACTACAGCTGAACTCCGCTTCCCAGAGAGCAGGCATGGCTTTGGGACACCAAGCAAGGCCCTCTCTCCTCCCATGGATGCTGTGCCCAGCTTCCAAGCGGGAAGCACTAGAGTCTTTCCCAGTCCTCGCTGAGCGCCGGTGGAGATGGCAGTTGGCATTAGGTTTTTCCTTCTGGCTCCAGGATGTGCAGGTTCAATCAAGGTGCTGGCAGCTACTGCTTTGTGCCATCTCCCGCTCGGCTTCGGCAGGGCTTTGCGACTCGCAACCAGAGGTCCACCTTCGCCACAACTTGTACTTTCAGTCACTAAAGTGCTAGTCTTTCTCAGCTCATCTTTGGTTTTCATTCGGTCATCGGGGCACTGGTGGAGGGAGGAGGGGGAAAAGTGGAAGGTACAATCCACCCGCTCAGCTTGTGTGAAATTTCCCTTCACTGCAACAGGTAGTGGGGTAGACATAAAGCAGGGGATCCATTCTGAAGTCACGGTATGGTCGTGAAACGTTTTCCCCTTCTCAAAGCAATTCAGTTCCTCATTGTGTAAATCTTTCACACAAACGCTCTCCACCTTAGTGCTCAGCTCTGAAAGCTGATCGACCAAACAGCTCAAGTCACCTGCGCACCAAGCCTTTGGTTCCGAAGTGGTTAACCCACCTGGCCCGTTTTTGGGACATTCAGAGACAATATCCTTTGTCAGATTGAGGGTCATCAGGTTGAGAAAGTTTGAGCTTTTATTTGGACCATGGCTTTTGTCCATTACTTCCGTTCCACCATCCGCAGAAAGGTCTTCACATCTGGGGCTATTTGTAGCCCCTTTATTGAGCATCTGTGGGCTGGATCCCCTCGGCTGGACCAAGTCACTTGAAGGGGATTTGCAATGGGGCAAAGTGCCAAGTTCCCCCTCAGCCTGGCCTGTCCTGGACACATCAGTCGTGTCAACAAGGTCACTCGGCACCGTTTTGTTGCACACCATCAGGTCAATGGATGGAAAGGGCTTGTTAATGTCAGTCTCCAGGCAGCTAGCAGAACAAGCAGCAAGTTCTTTATCATTTTCATCATCACTCAGGGCCAGGCCTTGGTTTATCTGCAGGATGTCCCTGGGGCAGGACAGCACAGTGCTGGTGTTGTTCAGGTCATCTCCAGTACACACCGTCATGGGGTTTGGAGAGCGATGCTCACAAATGGACACGTTTGTGGTTTGGAAGTTAATTCCAGAATGTTCTTCACACTTAGACACACGTTTAGAATCAGACACACGTTTAGGATCCTCCACCGTCACACTTCCATTTCCCTCTAGGAGGTCTTCAGGGCAGGCAGATAGAATGGTGGTCTTGTTGAGGTCATCTCCAGCCTGGTCTTCTTGTCTGGCTGCCTCAAAGGTTTTATTAATGTGATCCCTCAGTGCGGTTTCCTTACACACCATCAAGCCGTCTACAAACAGAGACTCACAGATTGACAAGTTGACAGTCTTCAAGTTGTCTCTAAGGTGATCTTCGCTTCTTGAGGCGCCTTTAGGGTCACTCAAGGTTCGGCTTTTATTTCCCTCAACGTGATCTCCTGGGCAGGATAACGTGATGGTCTTGGTCAGGTCATCTCCATAGCCTTGATGAGATGCAGGAAAGATCTCATCTCTCTGATCACGCAATACGGTTCCATGACACACCAGCGACTCTACAGTTGGAGACGACTCGCACTTGGTTGTCTCAGGATCATATTTATCTTCTGGGCAATGAGCTGCCATCTCTTTACTGTCACTCAGTGCCACGCCTTCATTCACCTCCATCAAGTCCGCAAGGCAGGCAGACAGAATGGTGGTCTTGTTGAGGTCATCGGAGGCCTGGTCTTCTTGTCTGACTGCCTCAAATGTTTTATCAATGAGATCATTCAATGGGATTCCATTAGACACCATCAGGGTATCTGTGGATGGAGACTTGTAGCTTGACAAATCTTCACTGAGACTTCCAGCATTATCTTCATGTCCTGAAGCATAGGCTGACACAGTGCTCGTCCTGGTGAGGTCATCTCGAGATCGGTCTGCCTTCTCGAGTGTCTCCAACAATTTGCCTACACAATCACCCAGTGGAGCTTCGTTACACACGGTTAAGTCTTCCACAGATGGGCATTTGGAGTTGCTCAAAATGGCTACATTCGAGTCATTTCTAGCATTATCTTCATGTTCTGAGACATCTTCAGGGTCATTCAACACAATTATTTTATTCAATTGAATGAGGTCCAGTGGACAGAAAGACAGAGTGGTGAACTTGTTCAGGTTATCTCCAGACTGTTTGTGTGCATCAAAGGTCTTATTTATGTCATCACTTGGCACGGTTTGGGTTTCATTACATTCAGTCAGATCTTCTGCGGATGGAGGAGGTTTGCAATGTGGCACAGGAGTAATCCTGAAGACATCACCAGAGCTACCTCCACCTTTGGCGGCATCAGTTGCAATCTCTTCACGGTGGCTCAATGTCGTGCCTTTACTCACCTGAACGAGTTTCATTTTGCTCAGGTCACTGATCGCCTCCGGTGCCATGTCAAAGGTTTTATTGAAGAAACTATCATTCAGGTGGATCAGGTTGTCAGAACAGGAAAAGGATCTGCCGAAAGACACAGAGTCCAGATTCACAGTGATATTTCCATTCCCAAAATGACTGTGCTCTCCAGTCTGATCTCCAGCTTTTGTGGAAGTTAACCAAGGATATTGAAGATTCAAAGCTGGCATTTTCAAGCCCTCGTCCAAACTCGGAGCGCAGGCATACTGTAGAGACATGTCTACTGGCAAGGTCTCAGACAAGGAAGCCATTGAGCAGTCAGACGGAACGGGTTCATCGATAATGACGGAAACATCGGAGCTTGGCATTACCGGACCAAACGGATCAGCAAGAGGCAGCTTACACCTGCTGCTCAGTTCCACTGCAATACTCAGACACTCTGCGGCAACAGCACAGGTCAACAAGGACGCTGGGTCCTTGGGGTCAGTGACAGCCACGGTGATGGGGGATGGCACAGGGGCTGATGGTTTCTGTGTATCTCTGTGGACAACACCACTGGCGGGTCTCAGAATGTCTGGTAAGCCGTGCGGTACGCCATTCACCTCCTTGCCTTCCACTCCCGCCTCTCGCTGAGCTCCCATGGCGTCAGTGTCAGAAGCTGACAGGTTGTACGTTGCGTTCAGTGGGCTCTCTGCTGAGCACAAGAGCAATGATCGTTTCCTCTCCCTCCTACCATCATCAATTCTGACTGAATTCCTGGCGATGGAGCTGGTGCTGAATCGCCGAGTCTTGGCGGCACACACACCGGGGAGTTTTGCTGCTGGGTTCCTGACCGATTTCAAGGCACAACCGTTTGCCACCTGCTTCCCGGGTGTGGACGACACCTTACGTGAGCTACTTTGCAACACGTTCCTAGCATCCTTCAGCGGTGGCCGGAACCCGGCCGTTACTTTGCCAGATCTCCTGCCCGTGGAGGCACCAGACAGGATCCTAGTGGCCAGGGTTGGGCCGGGCCGGGACGATCTCATGGTACTCCCTCTGTTCTCGGTGAAGCTCATGGTTTCCTGGTCAATATAAAAATAACCAAAAGTGAGGCCAACTCTGTGATGAGCAAAACCATCTGTCTCGACGAAGTGACAAGGCGCTATATCAACCACAAGGATTAATATTAATTATCCTCCCCCCCACCCATCCTTGCTCAGGGAAAACCAGGACCAGTTGTCTCCACACTAAATCATTTCCATCCCAGGTTGAGTGACAGGCGGACAGACAGACAATCTGTATGAAAATCTGGCTGTGGGAAATGCGGCCTTGATCTACATTTGCACTGGACAATGGTGATCTCAACACTGCAGACTTTAACTAAATTATCAGATAAGATTCAAAATCAAAGCCAACGATTCCTGGCAGCAATTTAACATCAGGTTAACAAGCCGCACAGCTGTTTCACATTGAAAGCCCTCCACAGCCTTGCTCCAACCTACCTCTGTGACCTCTTATAATATAATCCTGCATTCGATATAGCATCTTATCACATCTTCAAGACATCTCAAAGCACTTCACAAAACATACTGTAAAGTGAATTGACTGTATACGTTGTAGGTGAATTGCAACAACCAATTGCTGCTTAAGTTTAAGACAGACACCTTAATGTTCAAGAAGTCACTAATAACTTTAAGCTATTGTTTTGCTCCCATCCAGCAAATTGGTGGTTAAATGCCTCCTGGGTTGCATCACATGCATTCCTTGGCTTTTAATCCTTCACATTCTGAGCTCGCTCTCCTCTGGTCATAATTCCCCAGCCTCAAACTGTGTGTGTGTGTGTGTGTGTGTGAGATCACTTTTCCAGGGTAATAATCCCTTAAAAAAATGTGATCACTCTATCCAGGACTTTGTGGGACACCGCTGTACACAATTGGCACAGATTTCACCCACAAAATACAGTCAATTGGCTTTACAGTATATTCTGTGAAGCACTTTTGGAGACATAGGGCACTATATCAAATGCAAGGATTATTATTATTTATGGGGAGATCCTGGTTTCCCCTCAGCCTGCATGAGCCAGTGCTATTATCACACCCCTCCCTGTAACCCTCACCAGCAACTTTCTAGTCAAGCAGAGCAACTACATTGTTTTTGCTTAAAGATTAAAACTTTCTTGCAAAAAAAATTAGTAGTAGACTCTCAGCACCAGCAGCAAAATGTCATTGCAGAGAATGGCACAGCACAAAATCATGAATAAGACTTACCAGCCGGTCAGCCACCCGGTCCCTCTGCACTCACTCCGGGGAAGCGCTTTCAGACGCTGCCACCACGTGATAAGGCGCTGTAACAAATGCAAAGCTGATTAAATCACCTCTTTTTTTAAAAAAAAAACTTTCTAAACGTGACTGAGCCGCTCACCTCACTCCCCGTGTGTCGGTCTGAGCCTCCCCCTGTGTGTGTGAGAGAGAGAGCTGTGGGAGCGGACCTTCCCGGAGCTTTATGGCCGCTGTGAGTGAGTCGGTGATTGGTCCCACAAGCGGGCGAGGCGCTAATCGCCCGGGAACCTGGATGTGTTAGCTGCCGCCATGCCCCTGCCTCGCCGGCGCACTGGGTATTCAGGGTGCGGGCCCGGCACTGGGCGGTCAGTGAGGAGAGCCAATAGCAGAGCGAGTCACAGAACTTGTTATGTTTCAATTTCTATCGGAGTGAGTGAGTGAGTGAATGAGTCACACACACAGACAGACAGACAGACAGAGGAAGATCAGACAGACAGACAGAGGAAGATCAGACAGACAGAGCGAAGGAGGAAGATCAGACAGACAGACACACAGACAGAGCGAAGGAGGAAGATAAGAGGGATAGAGAGGGAGTGATACAATACAAAATTGCATTTGTATAGCGCCTTTCACGTCGGGAGAACGTAATACAGATTATGAGAGAAATAATAATCATCATTGCATTTGATGGAGCGCCTTATCACGTCTTTCAGACGTCTCAAAGCGCTTCACCGGATACACCGTAAATTGTATATTTTGTGGGCAAAACACGGCAGCCAATTGCGCACAACAGTGTCCCATTAGAGTGAACACTGTAATAGAGTGATCAGAGAGAGGGGGAGTGACAGGGAATGAAAATGAGAGTGCGGCTGAGAGGGAGGGAGAGAGAGATTAAAGAAAGAGAGTGATAGAAAGAGATCAGAGTGAGAGCAAGAAAGAAAGAGACAGATCAGAGAGGGGGAATGGAGAACAGACAGAGATAAGGAGAAGAAAGATCATGTCACTTTCTGTATGTTACACATGTCAGAGATGTCAGCCTTGGGAAGATCTTAAACTGATGTCCTGTCTGTGACTTTCACAGTGGGAGTCTCTCTTGATGTCCTGGCCAACAATCCTTCAGATAGATCAGCCATGGCTGTTTATGTGACATTGCATATATAAAATGGCTGCCATATTTGCCAACACAATACACAGTCACTACGCTTGACAGCAATGCCTTCTGAAGGAAGCACTTTGACACATTTCAATGTTGTTAGCGCTGTATCAAATCCAAGAATTATTGTTCATATTTTTCACAAGAACACAAAGAGGCCATCTCTGCAATTGTGGAAACCCTTGCTGTGCTCACCACACTGAATGTCACGGATAGAGCTCTGCTCACTGATTCACACCCAGAGCTCAGAGATAGCGAGAGAAGGTTCATGCCTGTGTGGGAGCGAGTGGCAAGCACTTGCACAGTTAACAACAACAACAAATGGCATTTCATGTCAGGAGGACGTCCTGAGGCGCTGGAGAATCAGGGATTTGGACCCGAGCTGGGGGTTGGGAACATGGGGTGGGGGGGGAGGGTAGGGGTAGGAGAGTAACCGAAGGTGTGATTGTAGAGGAGGATCTTGAGACCAGCCTTGAAGGAGGTAAGGAACGGGGCGAGGTGAAGGCACTGTAGGAATGGAGTTCCAAAGGGTGGGGGCAGAGAGGCTGGAGGCCCTACCACTGATGGTAGGATGGGCTGGCAGAGGAAGCAGAGAGGTTAATATGGACAGCAAATGTATGTAGTTGACAATAATAATAATAACTGCTTTCAGTTGGTTGGGGTTGAACTACAAGTTAGACCAGGTGCTTACAATGAACATTAACTAATATTATTAATCAGCACGAGGTCTCTGCCTTTAAAATGCTCTACAGCTTCTCAAAGCATTTTATTGTATTCACCTGCTTTGGAAGGAATACCAGCTGGAGTTTTTTTATTTAAGTTGTTTCTTCCCAGGCTTTAAGAAGTCGCTTTTAACTTTACAGTGAAATGAAGTTAAGCAATTTGATTTAATGATTGTGTTTGATGACTTTTTTATAAATATATTAATATAGGGAGCTGAAATTTAACATATCCTCTTTGTCTAAAACTCCTGGGACTTTGTGCCTGTGTAAGCATTCTGTGGTTCGGTTCATGAAATGAGTGTGATATGGTGGTACTGTGTACATAGCTGATTTAATTGTATTTGTTTGTTTCAGGGCTGAAGAGATAGTTGGCAGCTTGGACTATTATGGATCAATGTGTGAGTCTGGATTTGTGGCTTTTTTTGTAATCTCGGTATCAGCGGTTCATGTAAACTAGTGATTTGCTAACTGTCTCATTGCTACTGCTCGCGGCTGTTTTATAATCTTGTAAGTGCGTCGTGGTCTTGTGCTCTGTATTACAGGGCTCCAGTGAGGAGAGTACAGTGATCAGACATTGTACTTGATTATATTAGGAGCTGATCTCCTTCAAAAACCGAACGAAAACGTAATCCTTTTTGCTTTGCCCAACGCCACTGCGGAGACTGTTATTAGTTGCAGCTGATACTCGGTAAAACGGAGCTTTGAGATGTGTTGGAATTTTGTACAAATAACTTCCCAGTGCCTTGGGATGTCCCCCCGACGTGAAAGGCGCTATACAAATGTGATTTTTGTGGTTGTTCACTGTGACAAACCTGATGCAGGAGGTGGGAGAACTTGTGTTCTTACATTGCGCCTGGTGTACTCACAGACCAGCCAGACTGGACTCCAGCCCACTCTCAATTGAATTTCCCTCTCTACCAAAATGTGGGGAGATAGCACCATTTTTTTTTAAAAAAGCAGGAAAAAGGAGAGCGCATGGAATGGGATTAGAGCGGTTCAGTGGGGAAACGAGCACCAGTCCAGATACTAAGGACTGAATAGACGTGTGTGCTATCAACTCGCTTTGTTGATGGACTTGAGTTGGAGGTGATTGGTCCTGTAATGGAAGTGCTGCGGGAGGGGGAGCGCTTGTGATCTGAATGACAGGACCTGTGATCGTTTGACAGTGTGAAGTGTGATGTGCAAACGGTGACCGATCGCGGCTGTTTCGAGCTCCTGCGTTAAATGTACCGTTTTATCATTTCAGGGTGAGGGGGTGAGGCTCAGCTGCTCTGCCCGGGACGGTCTTCCTACCCCCGTGACGACTGCCAATCGCACCAGTATTGGGGATGGCCGTCAAGACGTGCAGGTCCGAGATCTGCTGGAGCTCCCGAGGACTGGGTTCACCAAACTGTTCCTTTATAGCAATTCCCTGACCTCATTGCAACCCCCAATTCCGGTCTATGGGGCCATCGCCAAACGCAGGAGATTCAGCAGCGCCTCGTTCAGCCTCGTGTGTGTGGGACCGGTGCTGGACAGTGCGAGTGGGAGCGTTCGCGGCCCCGAGTGGCTCCGAGGGGATGGTCCTCTGGGCACTGAGGGCAGAGCTGGAGGTCACGGCTGTGGGGCTACACCGCAAAGCGATGCGGTGATAGTGAAACGTTCGCCCATCGCCGCGGAATCCCAGCAGTGCTGCTCGGCTGAAGCGAGTGAGAGCAGACGGCTCCCGCCGGGTCCCCGGGAGGCACAGCCCGGGGCGGCGGGGGGAGAGGCAGCGGAGGGCGAACACTGCAGCATCCACTCGGAGATGGAGAAAGCCAATCGCTTAGCCCTGACACTGGCGCTGGAGGAGCTGAGGAATAGATTTAGGAAACTGAATGAAAAGTACAGTGCATTGTTTGGAAGTCCAGAGTCTGGTGTTGGAGGCAGAAAGGGCAGTGCCTGTGGGAGTGCCTCCCCCGCGGCTGTGCCCAAGCGGGAGAGTGCCTCCCCCGCGGCTGTGCCCAAGCGGGAGAGTGCCTCCCCCGCGGCTGTGCCCAAGCGGGAGAGTGCCTCCCCCGCGGCTGTGCCCAAGCGGATGGTACATAAAGCCATAAGCTGCGACTTGTCTCCTGTGGCCCCGGAGCTCACTGACGGCAATTCTAGCCCAGCTCTTCCCATCACCATCCCCGGCTGGACACCCACCGAGCTCAGCCTGGCGGTCACGGTGACTGCTGGACCTCCTGCCGAGGACGAGACTTCACTCCTGTTGGAAGCCAAAGTTTTCCCCCAAAGCCTCGGCTTATCCACTCTGACCTCACCTCCGAGCCCTCTGCATCCAGCCATCAAGCCACTTGCAGAGCGTATTAGCTTAAATTGTCCTTTCTTCACGAGCCTCAGTGCTGAAGAGTGTATGACAATAGTTGGGGGACTGACTGTGCAAAGGGAGGAAGCCTCTAAAAGCCCAGTAACTGTCCCGAGTCCAGGCCACGTCAGGCTCTGCTCATACATAGACAATGAGACATTGCCCACCTGCTCTTTTATGGAGCCTGAAGAAGTTGACCTGAAGCCTCTCCTACAGTTGACTGACCCGAAGGCAGAGAGCCACCCACCTGAGCTCAGTGGTGACAGTGGTTTGGCCGATAGAGACCTCACAGTAGTTTGCTCTTTGCCCTGTTTCAAGCTCGACATTGAAAACGTGATTCAATTAAATGAAACCAAGCCGCTGAGCTCCGGCCAAGGTCCAGTGCATGAGAAGGTCCTGGAATGCCCAGGACAGACGCGGAGCGAGGGAGAGCCAAGTCCAGGGAGAGCTTCAGACCCGGCGCCAGGTCGTGTCGGTGACCTGACCCATTCGGTGGAACAGCGTGAAGAAGCCAGAGGGGTGGGGGCGGTGGAGTGGGAGCTCTCACTCCATCAAGGACTGGATTTCTTCGAGAGTGAAGGAAACTTGCTTCACAACGACTTGGAATGGTTTCCCTGCCGCGCATCGACTCCACTACTGAGGACCAAGGCGGGGAGCCTCGGCACATGCTCATTTAGCAGCAGATTCCACACCTCCTCCTCGGACCTGATGATGATACTGATGGGGAACGCCACTGAAGCAAGTGCAGCCAAGGAGCGAGTCTGTGGAGGCTCCAGCACTGCTGTCCTTGAAACCAAAAGCAGTGACAAAGCTGCCAGTGAACCCGAGGCCTCCCAACAGCTCAAAGTTGAAACTGTGGACGTCTCAAACCCTGTCGCCAACCATTCAGGAGCCAGGAGGAAAATGCCCCCTTTTCCCGTGAAGCCTGTAGGACAGACGTCTACTCTTGCTCTGAGCAGACCGGCCCGTGCCCTTGTGGGAACGGGAATCCCCCTGAAGAAAAACCATGGTCTCCCAAAGCCTAGAGTCTCCTCAGCAAATGCCCTGGGGTGTAAGGCGAATAATAGTGGTGGAGCAGAGGTAAGGGAATGGCTGTGCTTTGTAACTATTTCCTGTTACTCAACTTTGTATTTTTTTTTACTCCTTAAAATCTGTTAGAAAATGTAGGTTTGTCCCTTTCTCTTCCCCCCCATCATAACAGGCCTGTTGTAGTGACTGGCTATAGTCTGTGGAATTGTCCGTTGTCCTGCGGGTCTTCAGCTGATGTGGATTCCACGAGCTGAAGCAATATCACTTAAGTGTTCTACAGAGACTGTGGCTGACTATTCCGTGTGATCTATAGATTAAAGGGGATTTGACCACTCCTTCAGTCACCCTCCGACCCCCACCCTCCACCCCCTCCTGATCCCAACCACCGGCTCGGGTCCAAACCCTTTGTGTCCTGAGTGAATTTCACGACTGCTGTGTTGTCCCCAGATGCGCCGTTCTGTTGCTGATCCTCCCAGGGCTGCAACCCAACGCCCTCCGGCTAGAGATGCTGGTAAAGGGATGAGGAGTAGGTTGTCACAGCCTCTTCCGGCTCTGCCTGTCCTACAAGAAACCAAAGGACTGGAGGTGAAGCCAGCGGAGCAACAGCTTAAATTGTGTAGGTGCCGAGCATTAGAAATGAACCTATAGAAAAGGTCTGAGCAGATGGTTCTGTGTGACTGGCGCTACCGAGTGTGAGCAGTTGTATTGAACGTCCCTCTATGTTGCCCAACGGCTATCTAGTTGCAGGACCCAGAACCAGGAGGAACACGAGGGAGGAGGAAGTCAGACCAAACCCCCGCTGGAGAGGTGGAGGCCGACGTTGTCCTCTGGGGCCGTGTGAACCAAAATCCAATCGGGTTTGTACTTGGTGACTGGTCTCTGTGTGCGGTGCTGGTGTTACTGGGATGGAATCCTGCCTTGGGACTGAGCAATTTGATTTGCAAATAATTTGGTCATTTGAACTTGGGTCGGAATTGCCAAACTGGCGGATTGTAGTAAAAACCCAACCAGTGGTCTTCAGAGAGCGAATTCCATCATCCTTCTGTCTGGGCCACTCTGTGGTTCGCTGCCGCCCTCTGGAATGTCCTACCTTGCCACTCTGTCAGGTCAGAGCAGGAGGAGCAATCCATAATAATAATAAGCCTTGCATTTGATATAGCATCTTATGTCCTTGTGATGTCTCAAAGCGCATCATAGGATATGCCTACTCCTCATTCCAGCCCCTTCACAGGTGAATTGACTGTATTATGGGCAAAATGCGGCAGCCAATTGCATACAGCATTGTCCCACACCGTTGTGGATTGAGGGATCCATGAATTTTTTTTCAAGGGATTATTACCCCCAGAAAATGATCTGCCAATCAACTAACAAGCAAATTCCAACTTACTGCTAGGTAAACAGAGGTGTGTGTGGAGTAAGGAAACTTGCAGAAGTTTCCTTTGAGAAGGTGAAATAGTCTTTGTCTTATTTCATTCGCCGTCCTGAGTTGTCGTTCGCTTTAATGATTCTCTTTCAGCTGCCTCACAAGGCTGCTCTTGGCCAAGTTCCCAGTAAAACTGCCTGGAATCTTCCTGGAACTAGAAACTGGTCTTCACAAAGATCTCAGAATGGATCCAATCAACAAAATAACGGAGCTGGAGCCAAACCAGCTGGACATGGTCACTTGGGTAACCTCAGCTCTTTATAACCTGAATTCATAGAAAGCTGCTGTAACCTTCAGGAGATGGCTGGATATCTCCTGAAGGAGATTTGTATTCTTGATGGGGGCGGGAGGCACAAAATGGCCAACATGTGTGAAAACCCATCACTGTTGAGTGTTCAAATCAGTCAGTGGGGCCTACACATGGAAATTTATAATAATAATCCTTGCATTTGATATAGTGCCTTATCACATCTTTGAGAGGTCTCAAAGCACTTCACACAATGTACTGTAAAGTCAATGGACTGTATTTTGTGGTGAAATTTCCCTGCCTTTGGAATGGGATATGCATTCTCTCTCTTGAGATAGAGAATGCATAATTCTGGAAAGTGTTAAGCACAGGTTGGCGAGTGCTGAGGTTTGGGACCCCAGAGAGCATGTTGAGGTAACTGATGAAGAATAACCAGCTAAAGCCATGTAGCTCACCAGGTTTCAGGTTTCTTTTGGCCTGTTCAGCACCTTGGGACGTCCTCCCAACATGAAAGGCGCTATACAAATGTAATGTTGTTTGATCTCATCCTTCCATCATGGTAACCCTGCTTGTCTTCCCGTTCCAGTGTAGAGGATTCAGAGCCAGTGTTTGTTCACTCCTATGTCAGGGAATTACAACTACCTCCAATTAGTGTGATCCCCCCCCACCAAGCACAGCCTGCTGATAAATTCATCTTGTCCAGGTATTGGTGATCCAGCTGGCAGCAGAAGTGTCCAGAAGGCTGAGGGAATCGCCTCAAACATGCTGGCGACTAGGAAGAAGCGCCCAAGCACCACCTTGCTGCAGGGAAGACTGGATTCCTTGCCAAAGAGATTTAAGATGGCTGGTATGAGATATATGTTGCCTGATGCTAGTTTGCATGTTTTTCACTGGGTCTCTTGCCAAGAAAGCTTTCTTTTTAAATAAGGAAAGGTGAATGTATTTAATAAAGACCAACGGTGTCCAACCCAAAGCACCAGTGAGCACAAATCTATGCTCACCTCAGCTTGCTTTCCAGGGTAGAGTTTGAGAGAGGTCCTAGCTTCCAATGATCGGAATGTGATTAATGTAGTTAATGAAATATATTGGGTTATTTGTCTCAGGATCCATGCTGACCTCATGACCTCAGCTCAGTCTTGTTCTGTAGTAAATTGTGTGTTTCTGACCGTGCAGTCCTGCAGCTCAGTGGTTAGAGCACTCGCCTCGCAAGCTTTATCGCACCCACACACTCCTCTGTCTACTAACATTGTTTTTTGTGTTGCAGGAGAGATGCCGCCTGGAAGGAGATCAAGTGATGTGAGGTTGGCGGCAAAGGCAGAAAGCCTCGTTGGTGCAAAGCCAAAGGTCAAAGTATGTACATGTACTCCCTGTCCCTCACAATGCCTGTCACGTGTGCTTGTTTGTGGGCGGGTGGAATGTTCACACTAGTGAGAAGGTTCAGGGAGATCTTGGATAATCTGAAGCCAAATATTCAATACAAGCACAAAATCAGCCTTGGGGGAGGCTCTGTGAGCTTGTGTTGAGGATGAGGACTTGGTGTCCAAGTGTGCAGACCAGGGACCTAATCTCTGCCATCTCTTGGTGTCACTGTGGGGATTTATTTACAAGTGATGTATGTGTGTGACTTGGCTGTTAATGAGTACAACAAAAGGCAAGAAGGATGGAGTCTTGCTGTGGCTCCTATTCCATCTTATGGGTGCTGTCATCCCGTATTGATTGTAACCCTGAGATCCTGCTATGTTTTGTGTTGGACAGGAGTAAAAGCTGCCGACCTGGAGTCTGGAACCACACCGTTCCCTGCAGACACATCTCTGGTTCTTTTCAGAATTTTATTGGGAATTTCCTGACTCCTGTAGTTCAATTTTGTGACAAAGCTTCCGCAGCTTGAGGCATGAGAACTGCCCCACTTTGTCGTGTTAATCTTCTATCTAATCACTGTCTGTTTCTGGAACAATATCTCATGAGTGGTCTGCAGCTTCTGAGTTACGTGTGTGTGTGTGAGAATAAATTCTAGGGGGTGTGGGGGATTGCTGGCTGCCATTGTCTGATCTATTAGGGTTTATTCTAAATCCTTGTAAAATGGTCACTTTTGTACAGGAGGTTTTGCCACCTTAATCACCGTTGATGCTCAGTCATTGATCCAGTAATATAACTGTAATTGAAGCAATGTGCAAAAAGTGTGTTATAAAGAAATAAAGTTTGTTTTTTCCTCTGTAATGTTTTATCCTTCCTCCCATCTGGAGAAGTGTTGGCCTTTGCCCACCTGGGCTGGTTGGGCGAGATTGAGCTGCAGAAGGTGTATTGTCTCATTATTGTCATACATTCTCTTTGGATCAATTGTTCTGTAGTTTTCCAGAGGTTTGAGGTCTGAAGGCAAAGGGTGTGGTTGTTCTTGATTGCAGGAACCAGGTTTGCTTGTTTCCAGTGTAACACTGTGCTCATTGACACAGTTGAGGTTGGCTGAGTTGCTTGATGGACCAATTGTCCATTGTTGCCTTGAACTGTTACTGGGTTTAATAGTTTGTTTTTGTGCTGAGGTTAATGGAGCAGGTCCTGCAGGAACTTTCCCTCATGGTGTAGGGAAACGGATGAATTGCAGTGCCCCTGGTGGAGTACACTATATTGGTTCTTGGGTATGCCCTCCATTCCCAGCACAATTGTAGTTTGGGGCTCACACAGGGAAGCCTGAGGCTGGTGGTAGCCAGCATGAGGTGCCACCCTATAGGGGGAAGGGTTGGAGCGCCTTGGGACGTCCTCCTGACGTGAAAGGCGCTCTACAAATGGAATCTTGTTGTTGTTGTTGTTGTTGGAGGAATGTGCACACTAAAGTGTGATGGATGCAGCCTGAATTTCTCTTATTTGCAGGAAGAAGTTTAGGGCATCACCAATAGATGGAGTCACTGCCTGTTGGAATGCAGTCTAATCCACTGGCAAGCCACAGGCACTAAGGCTCTCTGAGTGTGTTGGTGGGGCCACACTGTGGAGCTCTGGGATGATACCCTGCGTGAAGGTTGCTATATAAATGCAAGTTGTTGTTGTAGCTCTGGCCACTGTGTTTCTAACCAGGGCTGTGGAGGAGACCTTAGATTGGGCCATCTTTTCAATTTGGTGACCTAAACTGAAAAAAAGGACCATCTCAGCATTTAAAGGGTTAACCAAGAGGAACACATTCCCATCAGCTGGCAGGAAGCTGCTGCTGTGGACAGATGTGCAGGAACATCCAGATCAACCTTTCCCATGAAGTAAAGAATTGACTCCCTTGTTTTCATAAATAAATGTCTACAAAATACAGACAATTTAGTTTATCCTATGAAGTGCTTTGAGATGTCTTGAAAGCATGATATCAAATGCAAGGATTATTATCTAAGAGCTGCTGTTTCTGCTCCTCGGTTAATGAGAGGATCAAGGATTTGCTTTCTGCCTGCACCCCTGACAGATGTTACTGTGGCGCAGAGCCAAATATGGGATAGGGGACTGCGATTGCTTGTGAATCCATCTTGGGGGGGGGGGGGGAAATAAAGAATGCAGAAACTCTTGATTTGAGGGAGCCCAAAGCAGTGGAACAAAGCCAAACCATCACGTGGATCTTGGCATTGAGCAATGTTGAGGCTGTAAAGTAAATCTGTGTTTATTTTCAAGGATGTGTCAGTATTTTTAATCATGTCCTATTGGCATGGTTGAGATACTGTTTCTGGCTGTTTATCGCTGACTATCTGGGTTAGAATTGAGTAGTGCACTCTTTTCAAAACACACGGACGTTTTGTCTTTTGCTCTGATCGAATTAGAACCAGTTGCAACAGGAAAAAAAAACTATGTCTTTAAACATACTGCACTCACACAGCGCACACACACACACATGCAACTAACATGACAGGTGAGGACTGCGACATGTATTCAGTGGAAAAAAAACATACTACTGGAACATTTTTACAGTGAGGATGACGACACCCCTCTGTCCCCCCCCACCCCACCCGCCACTCTCTCGGTTGGGAATGTTGCTGTGTAACATACAATAATCCTTGCATTTGCTATAGCGCCCGTCACGTGTGCGAGACGTCGACCACATTCGCCTACAAAACACACAGTCACTCCACTTCACGGAGACTGGTGTGAAGCGCTCGGAGACGTCCTCCCGAGGCGGTGAGACCCTGCGACCGCGGCGAGTGGCGCTCACGGGGCGGCCGTCACGCAGGGCAGCGGCCTGAGTGTGACAGAGGACGGACATGTCCGGCAGCAGCTGGAGGCCATCCTCCGGGGCCCCGCCCACCACAGCTGGCACCTCAGTTCCGGAAGGGGAGGGAGTGACAGTCCGGGCAGCCAATCAGTGAGAGGGGGCGGGCCACACGCTCTGGCTCCCGCCTCCGCGTCGCCCACGCCGGACCAATCAGCGCCCAGGATCTGTGGACGTGAGGCGGGGCCACAGCGACTAGCCCCGCCCCCTGGCTGGCCAGTGTCGGCACATGCGCAGCGGTGACCCAGAGAGAGGGACAGAGAACCGGGAGCAAGTGGGAGAGTGATAGAGGGGAGTGAGACACCGGAGGGAGGGAGAGAAGGAGTGAGACACGGGGAGGGATAGAGAGAAGGAGTGAGACACGGGGAGGGATAGAGAGAAGGAGTGAGACACGGGGAGGGAGGGATAGAGAGAAGGAGTGAGACACGGGGAGGGATAGAGAGGAGTGAGACACGGGGAGGGATAGAGAGAAGGAGTGAGACACGGGAGGGAGGGAGAGAAGGAGTGAGACACGGGAGGGAGGGAGAGAAGGAGTGAGACACGGGAGGGAGGGAGAGAGAGGAGTGAGACACGGGAGGGAGGGATAGAGAGAAGGAGTGAGACACGGGGAGGGAGGGATAGAGAGAAGGAGTGAGACACGGGAGGGAGGGATAGAGAGAAGGAGTGACGAAGAGAGAGAGATAGAGAGCGAGACAGGAGAGCGGGAGAGAAGGAGTGCGAGAGACAGAAAAGGAGGGAGAGAGACGGAGTGTGATAGCGATAGAGAGAGAGAGAGAGGGAAGAGAGGAGAGGAATAGCGATGAGAGAGAGGAGCGGATACATTGTATTCAGCAGCTGGTAACACAGTGCCAGTGAGCGGGACCCCGAGAGGGCAGAGGGGCAGAGAGGGGGGGGGGGGGCAGAGAGGGGGGGGCAGAGAGAGGGGGGGCAGAGAGAGGGGGGGCAGAGAGAGAGAGAGAGAGAGGGGGGGGCAGAGAGGGGGGGCAGAGAGAGAGGGGGGGCAGAGGGAGGGGGGGCAGAGAGAGAGAGAGAGAGAGGGGGCAGAGAGAGGGGGGGCAGAGAGAGGGGGGGGCAGAGAGAGAGGGGGGGCAGAGAGAGGGGGGGCAGAGAGAGAGGGGGGGCAGAGGGAGGGGGGGGTAGAGAGAGCGAGAGAGAGAGAGGGGGGGCAGAGAGAGAGAAAGAGAGGGGGGGGGCAGAGAGAGAGGGGGTGCTGGGGTCTGGGCGCCGCCGCCATGGGCCACCCTCCTCTGGAGTTCAGTGACTGTTACCGAGACAGCCCGGATTTCAGAGAGCGCCTCAAATCGTATGAACAGGAACTGGAGAGAACCAACAAATTCATCAAAGAGATCATTAAAGACGGCTCCGCGCTGATCAACGCCATCAAAGGTGAGGCTGAGGAGGGGGCGAGGGTGGGCAGCGACTCTTAATCACCCCCACCCTGGGGTATGTGTGTGTGTATGTCGGGGGGATGGGGGGAGAGAGGCACTGACTCTTAATCACCCCCACCCTGGGGTGTGTGTCCATGGCAATGACTCCAATGAAGGTGTCTTTGCCTTTTGTCTGTATTAATTGTCTTGTTTCCGGGGTTACTGATGGGGAGACTATATATGGGGAGACTGCGGGCAAACTCCGCTGCTTCTCCGCAGTCTTGCATCTACTGCGACCTAACCTTGTCAGTTTGTGCTGCAGGTGATAGCTGCTGCGACATGCGGGTTATCCCACACATTACAGCCAGTACCCAGTGTGTTCGTGCTCACTCTCTCTCCCCCACCCCCACACACTGGAGCTCTCTCCTCTAATCCCCTTCCCCTTATCACGTTTTTGAGACGTCTCACAAAGCGCTTCACAGAACATACTGAATTGACTGTATATTTTGTGGTGAAATGCAGCAGCATAATCCTTGCATCCGATATAGTGCCTTATCACATCCTCAAGACGTTTCAAAGCATTTCACAGGATATACTGTAAAGTGTGGTTGAAACGAGGGAGTCAATTGCACACAACATTGTTCCATACAGTGTCATGGCTTGAGTGACCAAATAGTTTTTTTTTTTGAGTGATTATTACCCCCGAAAAGCAATCTGCCAACTGACTAACAAGCGGGTTCCTACTTGCTGCTAGGTATGTGTTTCTGGCTGGTTCCTGTCACACGGAGTTGCTGGAGTGGGAACTGTGTAAACCCATTTGGAACCTGATCAGCACAAAGAGGAAATTCTTGGATTCCTGGTTCACAAACACTTTCGGACTTCTCCCTCCTCGCCAGCCACACTGAGCTGCCGCTCAACAGACTAGGTGTCTTTAAAGTCCTGTCTGTGCCAAGTTCGGACAGACGTTAAAGATCCTGCCACACTATTCGGGGGGAAAAAGAGAAGGCAGTTTCTCTCTCTCTCCCTGTGTCCTGGCTAACAATCTCTCAGATGAATTTGCTAACAACAAAAGCAATAATTTAACATTCACGCAGCTCCCTTTCATTGGGTGGACATCTCAAAATGTTTTACACAGTCCCAGCTGGGGGGGGGGGGGGGGGGGGGGCTGAACAAGTGGGGGAAAGTGACTGAAAGGAGATTGCTCTTAACAGAGATTTTAATGGGGTGGGGGGGGCGAAGGCAGAGGGACTGCAGGATTGAGTTCCAGAGAATGAGCAGAATGGCTGAATGCCCACCAACGTGGGGTGGGGGGGGGGTCGAGAATAAACAAAGCTGATGATGGGGTTTGAGACCCAGGGAACCAGGCCCCTCCCACAGTACAGTGTATATCTAACCACAGCCAACACTCCAGCCTCCATTAATAAGAGCAATAATATAACCTGTATTATCAGCCAGTCTGCTGATAGGGAGGGGGAGAAAGTGAGAGAGTGAGGGAGAATGAGTGAGAGAGCGAGGGAGGGAGTGAGAGTGAGTGAGGGAGGGAGAGAAGCGCTCCACAGTGTGACGGGATGTAAAATGTCAGTGGAGTGTGTCTGGCCGGTGGTAAACAGTTATAACATCAATTACGCTGTGTGGTAACTTTCCACTAACACTGCAGAGAGAGTATAACCCAACCAC
Organism: Callorhinchus milii; assembly: GCF_018977255.1. Classification (NCBI taxonomy): domain Eukaryota; kingdom Metazoa; phylum Chordata; class Chondrichthyes; order Chimaeriformes; family Callorhinchidae; genus Callorhinchus; species Callorhinchus milii. Next base: position 17,188,337 of record NW_024704756.1, on the reverse strand, counting down.
AGCCGTCAAACCACAAGCTCTGAGATTCTGAGATCAGCTGAGGCTGATATGACACAACTACACGATCAGCCTCAGCCCAGGTTAGAAGACAGAGTGATGCTCCCTCCATACTGTCCCTCCACACACCCAGGTCAGGGTTAGAGACACAGTAAAGCCCCCTCTACACTGTCCCCCCACACACCCAGGTCAGGGTTAGAGACACAGTAAAGCCCCCTCTACACTGTCCCCCCACACACCCAGGTCAGGGTTAGAGACACAGTAAAGCCCCCTCTACACTGTCCTCTACACTGCCCCTCCACAAGCCCGGTTTAGAGACGAGAGTGAAGCTGTCTCAGATGAGTGAGCCCTTGTGGATCAGAGTGACAATTTGCATGTCTCACACCAGCTGTCCTGTGGCTTTCACAGTGAGAATGCGGATATCGTGCTGAGTAAAGGGGTTTGTGATGTGAGTCTCAAACCCACTAACGCAGCACAGGAGCCTGACAAATGCAGAAGACCTTTATCCACTCAACACAGTTTATTTGATGAGCTGATTGCAGCGTAAATCCTCTCTCCTCATTTAATTACTGCAGTATTAATGATCTTTTGCTACCCTGTCTCTCACTCACACACACTCTCTCACATACATACATACACACACACTATCTCTCACTACATACACACACACTATCTCTCACATACATACACACACTCTCACATACACATGCACGCACATTCACACTGAGCATTGGTGCGGTTTTGACCCCCCCCCCATTTCCCCCCTTCCTCAGGGTGTGAAATAGCGAAGCTGCTTTAATGCCTTCTGGCCGAAAGCCAGGATCGCGATATGAATAACTGGTTCCCTCTCTCTCTCGATTTTAATATTTGTTTCACTTTCATAAGCTCCAAAGTGCCCAACCCCTGCACTGACTCAGCTTGTGTGTTGTTTTTAAAATTTACTTGCTGCTAAATTGTGTGTCAGCCTGGCTCAGTGCTCGCACTTCCAGTTCTGAGTCAGAAGGTTGTGGATTCAAGTCCCCACGTTGGGTCTTAAAATCACATAGTCTGGACTGGGGGGAGCACCTTATTGCTGGAGGCACCATCCTTTGGATGAGGCGTTAACCTGAGCTCCCCATCTGTGCCCTGCTGAAGAACCCGCGGCAAAGAGAAGGGAGTTTCTCTCTCCTGGTGTCCTGGCCGACAATCCCTCAAATAAAATAAAACTCTGTGGTTGTTTACAAGGAAGTTGCTGTGCGCAAATTGGTTGCCGTGGTCAACCACTAGCACACAGTCACTACACTTCACAGTGTATCCTGACATGAAAAGTGCTGAACCAAATGTAAGGATTCTCAAATTCACTGAAGCCATTTATTTCCCACAGTTTCTTAGAAAGAAACCGGATTATGGATTAATTGTGGATTTTGGAGATCATTTCCACAGTCCCACGGGCCGAGGCCACGTGGAATTTCAGGTTCCGGGGGGTCCTGTTGGAGACCAGCATTTCCCACCCCCCTCCCGCAGAACAACAATGTTAAACTAATCCTCGCTCTATGGAGGGTTGGTAATGTAAATGGCTGAGAGTAGAGTGAGCATGTGTGAGCTGTTTGGTGTGGAGCCCACACAGTGTTGTGTGAGGAGCACAGATTGAAAACAGCTGGAGACTCGGACGGACTGGCCTCTGAATTGTACTTGTCAGAAAGAGAAACTCGAGGGAGCTTTACTGTGGATGGACAGTGGAGCGAGAGCGTTGGGTTAAGACCATGTAACATTCAGCAGACGTGGAGGTTGGCAATGCACCTGCATATAATAATAATAATCCTTGCATTTGAAATTGCGCCTTTCACTGAGGACAATGAGGTGAAGCAGAATGTACTGTCCAGTGTAGTGACTGTGCATTTGTGGAGGATGTTACCGTGGAGAAGGAAGGGCTGTTTGGTTGGTGACGTGGAGGAAGTCTCTCTCTCTGCTCTGACAGTGAAACTAAATACATTAAAACAATTCATCTGGATAAAGTGCCTCCAGACACCTGGAGAGCATTGCCATGTGTTGCAAGCTTTACATCTGAGGAGGCTGCCAAGGGTCTCTGTGCCTCTCTCTCTCTCCCCCCCCCGAACCACTGTCTCGCAACCACATGGTGTTGGCTTCACATCCATTGCCCATATACCACCCGATCGCTGGCACATTGAGCTCTTGTCCGGCTGTCAGCTCCTCGCTGTCTGTTTCTGTGCCTTTGATGAAATCCGAGGGTTGTAGGTAAAGGGTCAGCCTCCGAAAATAGTGCCCCCCCCATTACCTGGGCTGTGTGTGTGTAGGGGAGGGGAGGTGGAAAGGGTATACTCTGATATGGTCTCTTAAGTGGGCCATGTTGTAGCTGTTGGTGGCGAGTTCAGTCATATCATGGCGTGTGGTGACATGTTGGCTGGTGGCTGGCTTGTTGGCTGGGTCTTGTTGGCGTGTGGCAGCGTGTTGCAGGCGTGCTATGTGGAGTTGCTGGGTGTTGAGCTTCTCCGGGGCAGATGACATCAGTAACAGGTTGAGCCGGTTGATGAGACACGCCTATTAAAGCTGACAATACACAGGCCAGGCTTCCCCACCTCCACCATTTCTCTCCCATTAACCTTCAACTAACCTCACGGACCCACCCTTCCCAACCTCTGCAGTCTCCTTTGATCCCGTTCGTTGGCCCATTCCCTCCGCCCTCGCTCTGGCCTGTTGCTCTTTCCTCTCTCCCTCACTCCGTGTGTCCTGTCACCCACACTCTGTCACTCTCTCCAAACTGCTTCACCTCATCGCTTCCTCTCCCTCTCTCTCTCCCTGCCTTCGCAGCATCTAATCTAGGCTGGCAATCCAGCGCAGTGCTGGGGGGGAGTTTCTCTCTCACGGTGTTCTGGCTGACAAACCCCCAGATAACATTGGTTGCTCACTTAATGACTGTTTATCAGACGTCACTATGTGCAAATTAACTGCTGCGTTCACCTACACACACAGTGGCTACGCTTTACAGTAAATTCTGTCAAGTGCTTTGTGACCCTGTTGAAGATGGGACAAGGCTCTGGATCAGATGCAAGGATTATATTGTATGAATGTGGGCGGCGCAGTGTAAGGGGAGCTGCTGTTGGGAGTCTGTGTGAGATTTTAACACTGTACAGCTGCTGTTGGGTGGAAGGCTTTTTGGCACAACTTCCTCCTAAACAGTGAAGTAAAAATCTTACACATCATCGTGACATTTGGAGAAACTGGAAGTGAGTCAGAAGCCTGAAACTACTGGAGCAGAAGAGATCAATGTGGATTGTCGAGGGAGATCCATTTTGCCCATTCTCTAATCCCATTTCCCTGTTCTCTCCCCATCGTGTCAGTGCTGGTGCTCACTCCCTCACTGGAGCTCTCGACTCTAACCCCATTCCCCAGTTCTCATAGACTCTTACAGCGCAGAAGGAGGCTATTTGGCCCATCGTGCCTGTGCCAGTACTTTTACCAACTAGTCACACTCTTCTCCTCCCCACCCCCCTTACCCCATAGCCCTGCAAATCTCCACCTTATTTTCATATACTTCCTCTTAAATATGTAGCTGAAATCATTGATGCTCTGATAACCCTCCGTGTGAAACCTGCTTCCCCTCTGCCCTCTCTCAGTGACGTTCCTGCCTCCTGTGTTTGTGAGGCAAAGGTGGGTACAGACAGGAGGGAGACAGCGCTGTGTTTGGCATCGTTCCCCTGACAATATGAATGTCAACAAGAACCTGCAGCCACAGGAAGGGGGTCTGGAGCACATACACACACACCTGCTCACAGACGTTTACCTGATTTCTCCCATTGGTTTCTCCTCAGGCAGGTCGCAAGACGGCTCAGCATTCCCTGACGTGCCCGTCTGTCTATGCTGCTCATGTTCCATTCTCTCCCCGTCACAACCTGCTTCAATCTCCCTCTGCCACCACCGCCGCCTGCCACCAACTCACATACACACTGAATGTACATTTGTTTCTCTACTCAGTAAAGTGACAGCACAGGTGTTAGAAATATAGTAAAGCTCCCTCTACACTGTGTCTGTCCACACTCCCAGGTCAGGGTTACAGACACAGTAAAGCTCCTCTACACTGTGTGTCCACACTCCCAGGTCAGGGTTAGAGACACAGTAAAGCTCCTCTACACTGTGCGTCCACACTCCCAGGTCAGGTTAGAGACACAGTAAAGCTCCTCTACACTGTGCGTCCACACTCCCAGGTCCGGTCAGCCCGGATGACTTATTCCATTCCATTTCTCACACCAGTTTTTCCCTTGTAGAGTCCAGCAGTGTGTTGCTGCGGGGACCTGGGAGCTGGGTTAAGGTGGTTTGCTGATTTGGGGGAACAGGTTTGGCAATATGACCTGACTGACTGTATGTGTGTGTCCGCCCGCTGTGTTACAGTGTACTCTGCCGCTGTGGTCAAGCTGTCCCAGAGCCTGCAAGCCTTCCAGTTTGAGTTCATTGGAGACACTCTGACTGACGATGAGATAAACATCGGTAAGCAACCGGCCTGGAGAGCAGTCAGCACTTCCCCATCACATTGCCTCTCTCCGAGCTTCCACAGTTACTACCAGTCTGTGTGTGACTGGCCCCCGGGCTGTGTGTGTACATGTGTGACTGGGCCCCGGGCTGTGTGTGTGTGACTGGGCACCGGGCTGTGTGTGTGTATGTGTGTGACTGGCCCCCGGGCTGTGTGTGTGTATGTGTGTGACTGGCCCCCGGGCTGCGTGTGTGACTGGCCCCCGGGCTGTGTATGTGTACCTGTGTGACTGGCCCCCGGGCTGTGTATGTGTACCTGTGTGACTGGCCCCCGGGCTGTGTGTGTGTACCTGTGTGACTGGGCCCCGGGCTGTGTGTGTGTACATGTGTGACTGGGCCCCGGGCTGTGTGTGTGTACATGTGTGACTGGGCCCCGGGCTGTGTGTGTGTACGTGTGTGACTGGGCCCCGGGCTGTGTGTGTGTACATGTGTGACTGGGCCCCGGGCTGTGTGTGTGTACCTGTGTGACTGGGCACCGGGCTGTGTGTGTGTATGTGTGTGACTGGGCCCCGGGCTGTGTGTGTGTACCTGTGTGACTGGGCCCCGGGCTGTGTGTGTGTACGTGTGTGACTGGGCCCGGGCTGTGTGTGTGTACCTGTGTGACTGGGCCCCGGGCTGTGTGTGTGTACATGTGTGACTGGGCCCCGGGCTGTGTGTGTGTATGTGTGTGACTGGGCCCCGGGCTGTGTGTGTGTACCTGTGTGACTGGGCCCCGGGCTGTGTGTGTGTACGTGTGTGACTGGGCTCCGGGCTGTGTGTGTGTACCTGTGTGACTGGGCCCCGGGCTGTGTGTGTGTATGTGTGACTGGGCCCCTGTGTGTGTGTATGTGTGTGACTGGGCCCCGGGCTGTGTGTGTGTATGTGTGTGACTGGGCCCCGGGCTGTGTGTGTGTACCTGTGTGACTGGGCCCCGGGCTGTGTGTGTGTATGTGTGTGACTGGGCCCCGGGCTGTGTGTGTGTATGTGTGTGACTGGGCCCCGGGCTGTGTGTGTGTATGTGTGTGACTGGGCCCCGGGCTGTGTGTGTGTGTACGTGTGTGACTGGGCCCCGGGCTGTGTGTGTGTGTACGTGTGTGACTGGGCGAGTTGCTGACATTGCTGGTTTAGCTCAGGGCTCAAGGCTCGGACGATGAGGAAGTAGGAAGCAGGAGCTCTGGGACCTGAGAGTTTGATTATGAGTCACCAGTTCCTCAATCTTCCCTCGGCTCCCGCTGTAGTGAGGAGTGGACAACAGACCCCGAGCACGACAGCCTCCCTGTGTGCGCGTGTGTGTAAGCATGTGTGTATGTGCATGTGAGAGGGTGTGTGTGTGAGCATTTGACAGCGTGTGCACATGTGAGAGTGTCTGCATGTAAGCGCGTGTGTGTGTGTTCATGCACGAACGAGTGTGTGTGTGCATGACATGGGGTGACGGCTGTGGAGCAGCAGAGTGACCAATGGGTCTGTCCCTGGAATATAAAATGTCCTCCCACATTTACTGGTTCGCTCACTCACTCACTCACTCACTCACTCACTCACTCACTCACCCACCCACCCACCCACCCACTCACTCACTCACTCACTCACTCACTCACTCACTCACTCCCTCACTAACCTGTTGGCTGCCCCGAGCTCTGGCCTCGGGCTTTTCCTCTCTTCCAGCCGAATCCTTCAAGGAGTTTGCAGGGCTACTGTCAGAGGTGGAGTGTGAGAGGGAGATGATGGTAAGAGTTTTGTGTGTGTGGGGGGCGGGGGAGCTCTGTGTGTGTGGGGGTGGGGGGGTGTTGGGGGAGGCGGGGAGGTTTGTGGTGGGGGAGGGGGGGGAGGGGTGCGAGGCGGCTGTTGTAGACCCACATTTTCCATGTCGCTCCTCAACCGTCCCCGGCATTAAACAGGATTGTGTTTGGAAGTAAATTTGCTGATCGTTTCTCTTTCAGATTCAGAACTCCAGCAATCTGCTGATCAAGCCTTTGGAGACATTTAAGAAAGATCACATCGGGGTGGCCAAGGTACTGGGCTTCCGGGGGCTTTCCTCTCCGTCACCCGCTAACCCCCCCCACCATCACCGCCCCCCCCCTTCTCCCTCCCATACAAGGTGCTCCGAGGCACGGGAGTGGGGGGATTCCTTGTGTGTGATGCTCTTTATTCCCTGCTCTGTCTGCCCCCCCCCTCCACCCCACCGAGAGATGGAGAACAATTCACATCCTCACAGACGTCCTCTCCCTCCCCTCCCCCCAACCCCAAGCTGCCGCTGAGGTCTGGGAGAGTGACAGACAGGCTCCCAGCACGTGCCCCCATTGACTGACTGAGCGCATGCTCTCTCCTCCCCCCACCCTGAGGCTGACTGTGGATTTCCTGTGGCTATAATGAACGTCTGGCTGCTCGCCAGCAACCGCACCCCAAGGTTCCCCGACACAACGGACGTGTGATAGGAAACGGCCTCCGTCTGTCTCTCTCTCGTCTTATGTCTGTATCTATCACAGGATCACAGCCTGGCTCAGCTGCTGAGCAATGCTGTCTGTGTGTGTGTCTGTGTGTGAGTGTGTCTGTGTGTGAGTGTGAGTGTGTGTGAGTGTGAGTGTGTGTGTGTGTGAGTGTGTGTGTGTCTGTGTGTGAGTGTGTCTGTGTGTGTGTCTGTGTGTGTGTGTGTGAGTGTGTGTGTGTGTGTGAGTGTGTCTGTCTGCGTGTGTGTGTGTGTGTGTGAGTGTGTCTGTGTGTGTGAGTGTGTCTGTGTGAGTGTGTCTGTGTGTGTGTGTGTGAGTGTGTCTGTGTCTGTGTGTGTGTGCTTGCGCTCACATCTCTGTACTATGATCACACACTGAGAGTCTCCTGTACTGTGGGCTGCCTCCAGACAACCGATCAATTCACTGGCTCTCTGCGCCCCTCCCGCCCCCCACCGTGGCCCCCAGTCTCAGCCTTTTTGGAAGAGGAATATAACAGACTCGAGGCTGAGTCAGCAACTCAATAGCATTTTACCAAACATAAATTTTGTTATATGAACAGACGCACACTCTCAACTCTCACAAACACACACGGACGCGCGCACACACACGGACGCGCGCACACACACACGGACGCGCGCACACACACACGGACGCGCGCACACACACACGGACGCGCGCACACACACACGGACGCGCGCACACACACACGGGCGCGCACACACACACACACAGACGCACACTCACGCACACTCACGCACACACAGACGCACACTCACGCACACTCACGCACACACAGACGGACACTCACGCACACACACAGACGCACACACAGACGGACACTCACGCACACACACAGACGCACACACAGACGCGCACACACACTCACGCACAATCTCGCACACACAAACACACTCTTACCGACACACTCGTAGACACACACAGGATTAACACACACAGGATTACTAGGATGTGGGATTCAGACTGTGGCTGCTTCTAAAATGGAAAATATTTGACAAGGAAAAGATTCCCGAGTAACCCGGGGGGGGGGGAAGGGGCCCTGGTACATCCAGGGAACATGTGATATATAACTGGTCACTAAACTGATCCCAGTTTCTCTTATTAACTGACACCCTCGTGATCTTTTTTTCTGTTTTTACTTGTTCTCACTGTTTTCTCTTTCTCTCTCTTTCTGTTTCAGGAGAAGAAGAAGAAGTTTGAGAAGGAGAGCGAGAAGTTTTACTCTGTACTCGATCGCCATTTAAATCTCTCGTCAAAGAAGAAGGATTCTCAACTGTTTGAGGTGTGAAAAACGTCCTCCCCACCTCCTCCCTGTAACGGTGTGCGTGTGTTTAGTGCTGTGTGTTTTAGGGCTGTGTGTGTGTTTAGGGCTGTGTGTGTGTTTAGGGCTGTGTGTGTGTGTGTTTAGGGCTGTGTGTGTGTGTGTGTTTAGGGCTGTGTGTGGTGTGTTTAGGGCTGTGTGTGTGTGTGTTTTAGGGTCTGTGTGTGTGTGTGTTTAGGGTCACTGTGTGTGTGTGTTTAGGGTCACTGTGTGTGTGTGTGTTTAGGGTCACTGTGTGTGTGTGTGTATTAGACGGTCACTGTGTGTGTGTGTGTGTGTGTGTGTGTGTTAGGGTCACTGTGTGTGTGTGTTTGGGCTGTGTGTGTGTGTGTTTTAGGGTCACTGTGTGTGTGTGTGTTTAGGGTCTGTGTGTGTGTGTGTGTTTTAGGGTCACTGTGTGTGTGTGTTTTAGGGTGTGTGTGTGTGTTTTAGGGTCTGTGTGTGTGTGTGTTTAGGGTCACTGTGTGTGTGTGTGTTTAGGGTCACTGTGTGTGTGTGTGTGTGTTTAGGGTCACTGTGTGTGTGTGTGTGTTTAGGGTCACTGTGTGTGTGTGTTTTAGGGTCACTGTGTGTGTGTGTGTTTAGGGTCACTGTGTGTGTGTGTTTTAGGGTCACTGTGTGTGTGTGTTTAGAGCTGTGTGTGTGTGTGTTTAGGGCTGTGTGTGATGATCACTATGTGTCACAGGCTGACCAGCAGCTGGACCGGGAGAGACAGAATGTATATGAAGCATCTCTGGAATATGTCTACAAGATCCAGGAGGTTCACGAGAGGAAGAAGTTTGACGTGGTGGAGCCGGTAAGGCAGAGTCAGAGGTCCCCTCACCCCACACCGCACGTGTATGTCGACACACACATGTAAAAACGCACATATGTCTGGCTCGCTCGCTGTGTCGTGGCTAACTTGTGATTGTCATGTCATTAGTATGTGACTGGCGTGTTATTGGCATGTGGTTAGCGTGTGACTGGCGTGTGACAAGCTCCTCTCCCTAGGTGCTGGCGTTTCTCCACGGGTTACTGACCTTCCATCACCTGACGTTTGAACTCACTCAGGATTTTATGCCGTATAAACAGCAGCTCCAGCTGAGCCTCCAGCATGTGAGTTGGGGGAAGGGGCAGGGAGCGATGTGTGCTGGGGTGGGGGGTTGTGGGCTGGGGTGGGGGCTGGGGTGGGGGCTGGCGGTGGGGGTTGGGGCGGGGGTGGGGGCTGGGGTGGGGGTCGGGTGGTGGGGGCTGGGGGTGGGGGGTGGGGGTGGGGCTGGGCGGGGTGAGGGCTGGGCGGGGGTCACGGTGCGTGTTTAATGTCTGTCTGCTGTATGTTCTGTGCGCTGGGAGTGAGCCGGGCAGTGACTGAGGCTCTTGTTCCAGACGAGGAATCACTTCCTGAGCACACGGGAGGAGATGGAGGAGCTGATGGGAAGAGTGAAGGAGGCTCCTCAGTCCTGCAAACTGCCCGGCCAACCCATCATCGAGGGCTACCTGTACTCCCAGGAGAAACGTAAGCACACAATCCTCTCGCTCGCTCACTCACACACTCCTCTCGCTCATTCTCACTCGCTCTCTCTCACTCGCTCTCTTGCTCTTGCTAACTCTTGAGGAAGGGGAGGAAATATTAGGATTATAAGTGGCTGTTTGAGATCCAGATGTGGATTTGGAGTTATACTCTCTCTGTCTCTCTCTCTCTGCCCCTCTCTCTCTCTCTCTCTCTCTCACACACACACTCTCTCTGACCCTCAGGAGCTCTGGGCTTCTCCTGGGTGAAGTACTACTGTACGTACGTGAAAGAGACCAAATCTCTGACTATGATCTCCTGCGACCAGAAACCAGGAAGCAAACAGGTGAGGGAGCACAGACCGGGCACAGAGGTGACAGACTGACAGACGGATGTGCACTTCCTGGAGCAGAATCATGAATCCCTCTCTCTCTCGTTCCCAGGAATTTAAACTGAAATTGTGCGTCCGGAGGAAATCCGACTCAATCGACAAACGGTTCTGCTTTGATGTCGAGACGATGGAGAGGTACAGGCGCGAGGGGCTGGGGGGAAATCCTCTGGGTACTAATGAGGGGGAATACCCCGTGGGGAGTGGGTCGGGGGTCACACTGCACCCTATCTCCCCACTGTTCAGTGACTGACCGAGGCTCTGTTCTCCAGACAGGGGCCGGTCACACTCCAGGCTCTGTCCGAAGCCAATCGGAGGCTGTGGATTGAGGCGATGGACGGTAAAGAGCCGGTGAGACTCTCTCTTTCTCCCCGTTTCCCTACACTCTCTCTCCCCAAACACTCTCTCTCTCTCTCTCTCTCTCTCTCCCCTAACACACACTCTCTCCCCAAACACTCTCTCTCTCTCTCTCTCTCTCCCCAAACACACACTCTCTCCCCAAACACACACTCTCTCCCCAAACACACACTCTCTCCCCTAACACACACTCTCTCCCCAAACACACACTATCTCCCCAAACACACTCGCTCTCTCTCCCCAAACAGACTCTCTCCCCAGACCCTTCTTCCTCACTCCCCACAGCTCACTCGCTCTCACTTTCTCTCTGCGTTTTTCACTCTTGCTCACACACTCGCACACTCTCTCTCTCTTCGTGCCCATGCCCGCAGTCAATTGCTCGCAGGGTGGGTCACTGATGCCCACCTGGATTAACCCCCCCCCCCACCCCTGAGGGTCGCCCCCGACTTGAAAAGCCCCTTCTCCTGGCCCATCGCAACCTTCGCCCCACACGTAACCCCTCCTCTTCCCACCATTTCCCCACTTATTGGCTGCCGTGTTGCGCCCACAAATATACTTCACTTTCCAGCATGTGCTGTGAAGCGCTTTGAGATGTCTCGCAGACTTGATTAGGCGCTGTAACAAATGCCAGGATTACTATTTCCTTGAGTGCTGAGGTACATTAAACCAAAGACCTTAAAGATATCTATTGAATCTATTGTATCTATTAAAAATGCACATTAAGCCCAATGTCCAGTTTGAATATAGGTACAATATTCAACGCCAGGAAACTCGATTTGAATCAATCTCGAATCGGGACATTAACAGAAGTTTTGCTCAAAAAAAAAACACATTAAACTTTTTTTTACCGGGAAACATCAAACCAGCCAAGAAACGGCAGTGTCTGGTGTTGGCACAGGGATGGCATAATGTGCCCCTAATGTGGGCGGTGAGATTGACAAAGAAAATCCTACATTACGCAGATGGTTCACAGATTGTTTGGTTGCTCTCGGCCTTTCCCCTGGATTTTATTCCAGGAAACACAGGGATTTTCTCCCCGACTCTGGAACCACACGAACGTGTGGAGTGGAGCCGGGAGGAGCCAAGCCATTCCCTGGTCTGTGCTGCCCTCTGCTGTGCTTTCTGTGTCACTGCAACCTGACCAGACCCACCCCCACCCCCACCCCCACACACACAACACACAGACACATACACAACACACATAACACACAGGCATACAGACATATATAGACACAGGCATACAGGCATATACACAACACATACAGGCATACACACAACACAGACACACAGATATACATGCAACACAGACACACACATACACAGTCTTGCACACACAGAGACTGGATAACCAAGAAACTGGGTTCTCTGTTGACTGCTTGTTAACTATGTGTGTGTGTGTGTGTGTGTGTGGGGAGGCAGCATTGGGGAGTAAGTGTGTTTGGTATGTGTGTGGGTGGGTGTGCGTGTGTGGCCGGAGAACGGACTGGTAGGTGTTCAAGAGGGATGAGGTTAGATGAGCGGAAGGTGGGTTCTAGAGTGTTCTGGGCAATGGTTCAGGCCACTGGCACCAGTGGTGAGGGAAGCGGCGAGTAAATAGCAGACTCTGGAGCAAACAGTGTTTAGTGAGCTGCTAATCTCTCTCTCTCTCTCTGCTCCTGGATTTCAGATCTACACCACACCCACGGCAAAGCCAGAGGAAAGTACGTGCTCTGTTTGCTCTCCGCTCGCTTGTCCTGCTTTATTAACTGCCTCTCGCTGACCGGCCCTCACCGTGTTTCTCATTTTCATTCACAGGACAACTCAACGAGATCGGCTTCAAGTTTGTGAGGAAATGCATCAACGCTGTGGAAACCAGAGGTGGGAACCTGGGAGTGTGGACTCACAGTGTAGAGGGAGTTTACTGTGTCTCTAACCCTGACCTGGGAGTGTGGACGCACAGTGTAGAGGAGCTTTACTGTCTCTAACCCTGACCTGGGAGTGTGGACACACAGTGTAGAGGAGCTTTACTGTGTCTCTAACCCTGACCTGGGAGTGTGGACGCACAGTGTAGAGGAGCTTTACTGTCTCTAACCCTGACCTGGGAGTGTGGACACACAGTGTAGAGGAGCTTTACTGTCTCTAACCCTGACCGGGGAGTGTGGACACACAGTGTAGAGGAGCTTTACTGTGTCTCTAACCCTGACCTGGGAGTGTGGACACACAGTGTAGAGGGAACTTTACTGTGTCTCAAACCCTGACCTGGGAGTGTTCATCAGCCTGTGTCTGCTTGTTACTGTGTGTGTATGTGTGCCTGTATGTTACTCTGTGTGTGTCTGTGTTACTGTGTGTGTGTTTTACAGGGATCACAACTGAAGGTATTTATAGAACAGTCGGCAGCAACTTCCAAGTCCAGAAGCTGTTATCTCAGTTTTTCGGTAAGAAATATTCTTGTACTTGTGCATTGCCCCCACCCCCCCCCCACTGCTGGCTGCTCTGTGCGGTGAATCTGGATCTCTGTCTCTCAGACTCGAACCATCCCGGTGATGTGGATCTCCAGAGCAACGAGTGGGACATAAAGACTGTGACCAGCGGCCTGAAACACTATCTCAGGTACCCAGCTCCCTCCCTCGCTTCCCTCCTCCCTCCCTCCCTCTGCCGTCCTCCCTCGCTCTCTGCCTCCCTCCCCCGCTCTCTCCCTCTCTCCCCCGCTCTCTCCCTCTCTCCCCCGCTCTCTCCCTCTCTCCCTGCCTCTCTGCCTCCCTCCCTACCTCCTTCCCTCACTTTTAACTGTGCCATGTTCAGGTGGGTATTAAAGATCTTGCGGAGCTAGTGGAAACGAGAAGGGAGTTTCTCTCTCTCTCTCCCAATGCCCTGGCCGACAATCCCTCAGATAAAACCGGTCACTTCACGGCTGTTTGCGGGGACGTCGCTGTGCACAAATTGGCTACTGAGTTTGCCCACAGAACACACAATCACTACACTTCACAGTAAAATCCCGCGAAGCTGTGATACGACTGTGATACGTTGCCGTATCAAGTGTGAGAATGATTACTGTTAGTGAGTTGTGAACAGTATTGATTGTTAGTTACTATGTGAGTTCAGAGCCACAGTGAAATCCCGTCTCTCCCAACACAGGAACCTGGAGGAGCCGGTGATGACATACAAACTACACAGAGAGCTCATCACCGCCTCCAGTAAGTGTTGTCCTGCAATGCCTTACTCCCACCCCCCCACCCCGGGTGGTCACTCCTCACCACGCCTGAAAGCCGCTGGGGGTGGATGGGTGGGTGGGGAGCACTGGCTGCCGGGGAGGGGAGGGAGCAGTGTGTCTGCGGGCAGAGAGGGTGGGGGTGAGGATGGTTGGGGGTTGGGGATGGCAGAGGGTGGGGGGGGGGCAGCATATTTTGAGGGCAGGGAGGAGGGGAGAGGACGGAGGGCTGGGGACAATGGCCAGTGAGGGGGGTGGAGTGGACGGGGATGGGGGTGTGTTGATCGTTCGCCCTCACACTGACGCTGACTGTGGTGGCAGAATCGGACAATATTGATTACCGTCTGGGAGCCATTCACAGTCTGGTCTACAAACTGCCCGACACCAGCCGTGACATCCTCATCCTCATCATCCAGCACCTGGTCAAGTACGTAGGGAGGGGGGGGGGAATGGCTGGATTTGGGGGTGCAGTGCGGAGGGGGCTGATGGAGGGGGTGGGGGTTGGGACAAGGTGGGGGTATGCAGTGCGGAGGGAGGTGATGGAGGGCGGGGAGGGGTGATGGTGGGGGTTGGGACAAGGTGGGGGTGTGCAGTGCGGAGGGGGCTGATGCTGGGATTCGGGTTTGGGGCATTGTGGGAGGTGGGGGGTGCAGTGCGGAGGGGGGTGATGGAGGGTGATGGTGGGGGTTGGGACAAGGTGGGGGAGGCTGCACTGGGCTGTGTTGACGTGTTGCTGTGCGATGCTCACACCTGGAGTCTGTGTGCAGTGTGTGTGGCCACAGTAAGGAGAACCTGATGACGGCCTCTAACCTGGGAGTGATCTTCGGGCCGACGCTGCTGCGAGCTCAGGAGGACACTGTGGCCGCGATGATGAACATCAAGTTTCAGAACATCGTGGTGGAGATCCTGATCGAGCAGCACGACAGGGTGAGAACCAGGCCTCGTCCACTCGCTCCGCGGCTGTTTGTGGGGACGCTGCTGTGTGCAATCGGCTGCCGCGTTTCACCCACGGAGCATACAGTCACTACACTTCACGGCGTGTCCCGCGAAGCGCTTTGAGACTTCTCGAAGACGTGATCGGGCGCCGGGTCACACCCCGGGATTATTAGTGTTGTTGTTGTTGTCGTCACGCGGTGAGCTGGTGGGCAGCGCCGCCCTGTGGACAGTGCGAGCAATTACCTGCACCAACACAGCCACCATTTATTTGTGCGCTTCGTCCCCCATTCGCTGTGGTTTGTGTGAAGGCTTCGGTGGCAGTGACTCCCAGGAGGAACTCGCTGACGTTGGCCAGACTCTGTGCACGTTGTGCTGTTCGGCTGGACAGACAGCACCGACCCCCACAACAACAACTTGTATTTATTATCATCATCATTATTATTAGAGTACCCCTCCCTGAGCCCCGTCGCCCAGTTATACAGTAATAATCTTTACGTTCGACACAGCGCCTCATCACGTCTTCTCACAGGATACACTGTAAAGTGAATTGACTTTATATTTTGTGGGCGGCCACAATTGCACACAGCGGCGTCCCCACAAACAACAGTCGGGGATTGCGTGACCAAATTATTTTTTAATGGGGACTTATTTAAGCGTGTTGTGTGTAATTTAGCGTGTGGTTGAGCGTGCCGGGCTGTCAGGCTCGGCACAGAATGTTTTCTGGGACAAATCTAAATGCTTTTCCCTCAGGAATCTTACAATCATAGAATCGTACAGCACAAAAAGAGGCCATTCGGCCATCGAGTCTGTGCAGCTCTTTGAAACGAACAATGTAACGTCTTCCCGTTCCCTTATCCCTGTTTCCCAGATATTCCGGTCGCCTCCAGAGGAGAGTTCTGCTCCACCCATCCCACCCCCCAGAGCTGCCCCCAGGAGACGGCAACCAATCACCATCTCTAAGCGCCCTTCCCGACCTCGCCACGCATTGAGCCACGCCCACTCCGAGGACACGGAAGGTCAGTGCGCTCACACGTGTGTGCGCGTGTGTGTGTGCATGTAGGTCTGTGTGTACACATGGATGTTGGTGATGATGGTGATGTCCTTTGTTATCACAGACGAGCCGGGCAGTGCCCCCCGGAGTCCGCGGGACGTGGGCTGCCCCCCAAGCCCTGTGCCCCCACTACGCAGCAGCAAGCCCGGCCCCCCCACCCCGCGGCCAGGAGACCCCGAAACTAGTGTGCGATATGCTCGGCCGCACTCGGAGGGGGATTCGGGGAGGCCGGGCATCAAGCTGGGCCCCAGGGCCGCCAACGGAGCCCCTGAGCAGCCCAGTGCCAACAGTGTTCGCTCCAGGGGTCGGATAGTCAACCCTGAGGACGGTATGTGCTCCCCATCCCCCCGAGGCTTCTCCCCCCTCCCCACGGGGCTGATTGGGCTGTTCCCGGGGCAGTGGGGGGTTGGATGTGGTGGAGGGTTAATGGGGTGAGTGATGTAGAGGGTGTGTGGAAGAGATTGGGTGAGAGGTATTATAGAATGGATAGGTGTTATGGCGCATGTGTTGCGTCTGCGTGTGTTGTGCGAGTGTGTGTTATGGTGTGTGTGTTATGGTGTGTGGGTGTTGTTATTGTGTGTGTTGTGTTATGGTGTGTGGGTGTGTGTAGGTCGGTGTTGGGTGAGGGGTGTTCTATTGGGTGGGGGGAGATTGGGTTGCGGGGAGTGGGTGCTGACTGTGTGACTGATTGTCGTCTCTCTCCCCTGTGTGTTTCTCAGGTGATTACAGTTACATTAATGTCCATCGATCACAGTCTGAGAGGGGGCCTGGCCTACAGCGGCCTCCTATGAGACCCCCAGACCCCCCCTGTCGAGACAGAACCCCCCCAGCCCAGAAAACCGAGCCTCCAGACAGCATTCCCCCCTCTGTGTGAGTCTCGGGAAAGACACTATTGTATTTTTATTTTGTGGTCACTTTATAAGATCTCGTGGTGATCGTCAGTGAGTGTCCAACAGTCAGTCACACAGCGACAGCACTCAAACTGGCACTGGGGGGATGGGGGCTGTGGGGGGAGTGGGGGCTGTGGGGGGAGTGGGGGCTGTGGGGGGAGTGGGGGGGTCTGGAACCCAAACCTAATTGGTGATGGAGATGCAATATATGCTCTCAGAAACCAGGTCATAAAGAGAAAGAGAGAGGGACCCCCCCCCCCACACAGACACACACATAGAGACACAGAGAGAGAGACACCCCCCCCCCACACACACATAGACACAGAGAGAGAGAGACCCCCCCAACACACACACACACATAGAGACACAGAGAGAGGCCCCCCCCCACACACAGAGATACAGAGAGAGACCCCCCCCCACACACACACAGAGATACAGAGAGAGACCCCCCACACACACACACATAGAGACACAGAGAGAGAGACCCCCCCGGCCCCCCCACACACATAGAGATACAGAGAGAGCCCCTCCCCACACACACATAGAGATACAGAGAGAGACCCCCCACACACACACACACACAGACACAGAGAGAGAGCCCCTCCCCACACACACATAGAGACACAGAGAGAGAGCACCTCCCCACACACACATAGAGACACAGAGAGAGAGAGCCCCTACCCACACACACATAGAGACACGGAGAGAGAGACCCCCACACACACACACATAGAGACACAGAGAGAGTGACCCCTCCCCACACACACGCACACACATAGAGACACAGAGAGAGCCACACAGACACAGAGAGAGAGTCCCTACCCACACACACACATAGAGACACAGAGAGAGAGCCCCCCCCACACACACACACATAGCGACAGAGCGAGAGAGACCCCTACCCCCCCACACACACACAGCGACAGAGCGAGAGAGAGAGACACTGAATGTTTCCTGTTCCCTTTCACAGAGTCGCCTCTCGGGCCAAGTTTTTTGAGAAGGCGGCTCGACACACAGGCGGGTAAGACAGCTCCGAGACTGTCAAAGTCGTGTGTTTGCGGGGGGTGGGGGGGAATTGTGTGTGTGCTGGGGGGTGGTGTGTGTGCTGGGGGGTGGTGTGTGCGCGGGGTGGGGAATTGTGTGTGCGCGGGGGGGCGGGGGTGTGTGCGCGCTGGGGAGGGGGCTGTGTGCGCGTGAGGGGGGGCGCTGTGTGTGCTGGGGGGCTTGTGTGTGCGTGGGGAGGGGGGCTGTGTGTGCGCGGGGTGGCTGTGTGCGCGGGGGGGGGGGGTGTATGGGGGGATTGTGTGTGTGCTGTGGAGGGAGGTGTTGTGTGGTTTGTTCTGTGTGACCGGTTACTGATCACTTTTCTCCGCAGGTTGAACCCCTCTCCCCCGCGATCTCCCCCTGTGGCACGGAGCGGCACTGATAGGGATGAGGTGAGGGGGGTGGGATGTGGGGGGGGGGGGGTTAATCTGACTCTCACTTAATCCCTTTCTCACTTTCTCTTTCTGACTGACTCTCTCTCTCTCTCTCTCTCTATTACAGAGCTTGACCACCATGCAGCCACTCAGCAGACCCCAGTCCTGACCTTGGATCTATTGGGGCAACGGTACAGTAGGTTAGACTTCCTTTATTGCTTTGAATCGTGGTGGTGGTGGTGATGGTGATGCGAGTTTTGACGACTGTTCTGATCAGGCCGTCAGACTCTCGTCCCTCACCCTCTGGAACTCCACCCCACAGTCCCTTCACCTCGCTCCCCCTCCCTTGCCTCCTTCGAGGCCCGGACCCGAAACATTGACTCACTTTCCTTTTTCCATAGATGTTGCCTGACCAGCGACTTCTGTTTTTGTCTCAAGACCTTTGGTCACCCTCCTACCCCCACCCTCTCTGCTCTCCACCCCTCCTGATCCCAACCCCCAGCTCAGGTCCAAATCTCTGACTGTCCAGCGCCTTGGGACGTCCTCCTGATGTGAAGGGCGCTGTGTAAATGTTGTTTGTCGTTGATGTCAGCATCAAACATAACAGCTCGAGTCGCTGTGAAGATTCTCATTGTTAGGAACAAATGTTTGCCAAACGCTGAACTTTATTTATGACAATTTTATGCTCTTTGATGTCTGATGTGTGATAAATGGTTTGAGATGAAATGAGCCAATATTAATCTGTGGGCAGCTGCCAACGAAAATAGTAACTGACCTGAATTAAGAATCCCCCATCCTCCAGACACACACACACACACACACACACGTACAGACACACAAACACATGTGTGTATACACACACACGCACGGACTCATTAGGTTTTACCTCTAATGTAATTTGTTGTTGCTGGAATTGGAGTGCGAGGATGACACACAGACACACACACACACACACACACACACACAGACACACACACACAAAGCTCAGATACGCTGCTGGAAACTCCCGGCTGAGAGATTTGGCAAAATGCGATGTGCAGAGAAAAGGCTTTACATCAGGAAGATTGTATCTGCTTTGCAGCTGGAAATCATTGTGTGTCAGTCAGGCAGAGAGACGGTTCCTACTAACCTGATTTACAATTTTAAACTAAAGTTTTATGAGAATTGGCAAATGGCGTTTGCAAAGACAGACACAAGCACAGACACGTGGGGATAATGTGCTGTGTGCAAATTGGCTGCCACGTTTGCCCGTAGAATACACAGTCACTACAGTTTACAGAAAACTCCTTGAGCCGGGGTCTTGTGTGCACACCGAGCGAGCGAGCGAACGCGGGGCGGGGTGGGCTTGTCTCAGGTACCTGCTGAACGGGTGGGGGTCCCGAGTTCCCTTGAGGTGAGAGGGTTCCACGCTGGGATGGGCAGGGCTGGGCTGCCCGTGTCTGAGCCGCTCTCAATCGCGCTACGTTATGTAGTGACTGAGCAGACGAGTGAAAGATGACAGTGAATTCTCTTCTCTTCCAGCGGTGAAGGTGCCAGCGAGTTCCCACCGGCTGCTGGCGAGGGAGCGAGCGAGTGCCTGCCCCAGACTGGCCTGCTCCTGGTTCCCTCTCCCCCCGGCCCAGACCGTGCTCACCGGCTGCTCCCCGGGGAGTCAGGCTGGGGGTGCGGAGCTGCTCCGGGGAGAGGTCAGCGTCTGCAGCATCTCCTTCCCGCTGCTCGGGGACCCGTGTCGGAATCGCGTTGGTGTTGTGCATGTGCGTGTGTATGTTTGCATGTGCGTATGTTGATGTACGTGTGCGTGCGATGTCTCGCACGTGTCCAAGTCGGTGCACGTTTCTTATTAAATGTTTACTGTGCAAATCACGTGGCCGTCATCAATGTCATCGCAGCCTCTCCCCGTCCCACAGTGAACGTCAGCCCGTTCCTGCCCATGAGGGAGGGCAGTGAGACAGAGCGAGCGATCAGCTGGGCTCAGAGATTGTGTGCGTCAGCCTCGCTCTCTCCCGAGACGCCCAAATACCCGCCTGTATGTCCACAGACGGGACAGGAACGGGCAGACTCACCCGCAGGACGGCACCTTCAACAATGCAGCTCTCCCCCAGTGCCGCATTACAGCGTCACCTTAGACTGTGCGATTCCAAGTGCCGACGTGGGAATTGAACCCACAACCTTCCGCCTGTGAGAGAGAAAGCGGTGAAAGCGACCACCGAGCCAGGCTTCCCCACCTCCGCACGCCCCCCCCCCCCCCCCCCCCCCCCACCACCCACACGCGAGGACATGTGTCTTGTTCAGGCGGACATTAAAGATCCTGCGACGCTGTTCAAACAGAGAGTTTCATGGCTGTTTACTGGATCTTGCTGTGTGAAAAATGACTGTAATGTTCACTGACACAAACACAGTCACTACACTTGATAGAAATTGCTGTGAAACTCACTGAGATTTTACAAAGTGATGTTGGAGGCTATAAAAACACAGGTTTGTTTGTGGTGACCGGAGATCTGGAGCTTTCCCCAAAGTCCCTCAACAGCAACAACAACAAATGACATTTCCACAGTGTCTTTGATGTTGGGAGGACGTCCCAACCTGCTGGACATGAAGGGAACCCAAGCGCTGGCGGTTGGGAACAGGAGCGGTGAAGAATGAAGGGGGGGGGTGGGGGGGATGAGCACAGGGTCAAGTTCCTGTGTTTCATGTCACTAACCGGTTCCGCGTTTCCTCGCTTCTCTCCGTGACTGAACTGGAGCTGCTCGGAGGGAGTTCAGCCACGGGTGGCTCAGTGTGACCATCACAAGACAAGTTGAGCAGGAGGCCGCGAGGAGCTGCTGCTCAGTCACCGGCTGCATTTCACAAAGGTCCTGGAAAGGCTCCAGGGTCTGTCTAATCCACTGTGTTGGACCAATATGAGGATAATCCACAGCCAATTCCCTCCCCGTGTGCTCTCCTCCAGTGCTGTAAGTAGCTCGGCCGCACTTAAAGGCTTAACAATGGCGATTGTGTGTAATTAGTTCTCAGGCTTTAGACCTCACCAGAGTTTGGTTGAACTGACAGAGAAGAGGCTCAGGCGGCGAGACTTTGCCAGCGCAGCCTTCCCTAACCACAGGGGTTGGAAGTCAAGTGATATTGTCGTTCGTTAGTTGGTTAGTTTGTTCGTTCGTTAGTTAGTTTGTTAGTTCGTTAGTTAGTTAAGTTAGTCAGTTAGTTTAGTTAGTTAATTAGAATGAACCTGAACAGATGCACGTGAGCTTGGTTTAACATGTCATCTGAAGGATTGTACGACAATACAATAACCCCCCCCCCCCAGCCCAGCACTCCATTGGAGCGTCAGCTTAGACTGTGTCGTTCCAAGTCCGGATGTGCGGGGCCTTGAACCCTCAACCTCCTGACTCAGAGGGGACGGTGAGAGCTATCCCTGAGCCAGGCTGACAGATTTTTAAAAACAAATTGGGAGCCATTTTAACAGTGATGTTGGGAATTGTCCTGATTTCCCGAATTGGCGAGGCCAGAGGTCCAGAGTCACGTTTGCTGCCCAGAAAGTTCTAGACTAAATCACGAGAGAAAGCAGTGGCCTCCAGGAATCCAGGGACATGTTTGTTATATAGAGGAGGACTGGTTTCAGTTAAGATTAATAACGCAAGCCGTGCTTTTACTGGCTTTCCTGAACTTTTCACCCTCCGTCCACTCGTGGTTGTATTATTTTACTACCCCACATGCCGCCCCCCCCGATCTGTCCTCACAGTAAATCTGTCCTATCGTCATTTGGATCTGGTTCTGGAAAGGAGAAGCGATGGTGTATCAGAGGAAGTCAGTTACAGGATGTTTTTATCTCAGCCCCTGGACCTGATTTCCCTCTGGACACGACAAATAGCTCTTCTGAACCATCTCCAAACGAGATCTGGGCTTCATTAAACCGTAGGCTCAGGTGATCCTTAACTCACTTGAACTCTAAGATGGATTTTTCGATGGGACACAATTGGGGCTTGTCAGGACTGAGGGGGATCAATGTTTGTGAGGTCAGTGTATGGAGGGATACCGGGCAAAGGCATGTAAATGGAATTGAGATACAAATCAGGCATGATCTTATAGAGTAGCGGAACAGGCTTGAGGGGTTGAATGGCCTCCTCCTGTTCCTACGTTTCTATGTCTTGGAGATGGGGAGAGAACTGAATGATAAACCAAATAGGCCTTTTTTCATCCGATGATTTCTTATACAGTAATCCCACTCTACATATTATTCTCATGAATAATCCCACGACTATTTGTGGGAATCTGTGGCGCGCAATTGGCTGCTGCAATTTGCCAACAGAATACCCCAGGGCTGGAGTGCAGTATAAGCAGCGGAGCAGATGATCAGGTTGGGTTGAGAGTTTCCATGTCACTTTGTAAATCTTAACCAAACCTCACGGGTGTAACATGCAGGTGGCAAAATGTATTGGGCTGGGCCCCAAATACTGATGAAGACATGACCCCACCGCACCTCTCCCAGGCACCCCCAGCCCCGCTCTTGCTCTTGGCTGTCTCAGAGCATCAACATCAACCGATCACACGTTCCCTCACCCGAACGTCAACCCCCCCCCACCCACATTCCTCAAACAACATGCCTGTAAATTACGCAATGTGTCATAGTTTACTAAACAGCACTCCCATCACATTCCCCTCCACACACTCTTCCCTCCCTACACTCACAACCCCCCACCCCACCCCCCAGCGATCACACAGCCAGGCTATGTTCTGGTATTTGCGGCTGGCTCAGGCCCCCTTTAGTAATAGATTCTAATAATTTGTCTCCTAATAAAAGTTGAAGCTGGACACGGAACAATCACAAGCTGTGAAAGGATCCTGGGCCTCTTCCAGCAGTCTGAAATCTCGCCTCGCTTCAGACTGATCAGGAAACACTATGAGCCGCCTCTTGTCAGGCTGCGTGGGGAGCTGGGGGAGCGAGGGCTGGGCTTAAGGCCTCAGCACCAGGCCCTACACCAGGCCAAGAGACCCCCATCCCACTGAAGAGATCACTACAGGCAGGTGCCAAACACAGTGATGTGTTCCTCCCAAACTCTCTCGCTTACACTGCTCCGTCTATCAAGCCTGTATTTAATAATAATAATAATAATCCTGGCATTTGATGCAGTGCCTTATCATGTCGTCAAGACGTCTCAACGCGCCTCACAGGATACACTGTAAAGTGTAGTGACTATGTATTTTGTGGGTGAAACGCGGCAGCCAATTGCGCACAGCAGCGTTCCATAAACAGTTGTAGATTGAGTGACTGCATTATTATTTTTTTGAAGGAGCCGGTGAAGCAGGAAACCAGAATAAATCTGTTACACTCTCTCACAGTTGGAACCGGTGGACGGAGCTCAGGCATGTCCAGGTGTTTACTGCCCCAGCAGGAGCTGTGTGTTAGCTCTGGCTCCCCTCCAATGGTCCACACAGCAACCAGACACCAGGCTCGCTCTCTGCCATCAGGTTATCCCATCAGTGTGTACCTCAGCTGCCTCTGCACCCTCGCTCCATCCCCCACGCCACCCCTCACATTCACTAACTCACCCCCACCCCCTCCCTCACCACGCTAACTCAACCCCCTCCTTCCCCTACCCTCCCTGCCCTCAACCCCCATCTGATCCCAACCCCCAGCTCCGGTCCAAATCCCAGACTGTCCAGCACCTGGGGACGCCCTCGCAAGGTGAAAGGCGCTGTGTAACTGTAATTGTTGTTGTTGTTGTTGTTGTGGGGGTGCTGGGCATGCGGAGTTTGCTGAGGGATCATTTCTGGATAAGTTTGAGTTTGCGGAAGCTGATCGTGAACGGAAGGTGGCAGGTTTGAGAGCAGGTTGTCTGGCAAACACCAAAGCAACAGCCTTCAGAGTGTGAAGAAGCATTCCATCTGCTCAGCTCGGCCAGGATAATGGGCACAAACCACTCATTGTTACAAAACAAAAGCATTACTGTACCACAGCTGTTGGTGAGACCAACTATACATTCTTATAGGTAATAATAAACTGAACAGTGTGTGTTTTATCATTGGATTTAACACCCCCCAGGATACGTGTCGTTTAGGTCTGGGTTTTTAAATCATACATTAACAAGTAACAACTCTTCAGTTTAACGTTTAAGCTTTTATGGTTTGGTAAAGTCAAACACATGGCGACAATGGAATGTGCAGTGCAGCGCAGCCCGGCCTTCTCTCTGTCACCCCTTTGCCAGCCTGAGCCCAGGTTTAGGTTTGAACAGAAGACGCCGAGGGCAGATTAAAGGTTTGCTTGTGCTCCTCGCTGGTTTTCGTTCTCTCCCCGGTAGCCCCTCAGGGCAATCTGCGAGCAGCAGGACCGCTGGTTATTGGTGACTTTAGAAGATGAAAATATCGTAGAATCATGGACTCACTGCAGAGAAGGAGGCCATTCGGCCCATTGTGCCTGTGCAGCTCTTTGAAAGAGCTACCAACTAGTCCCTCTCCTCGGCTCTTACCCCTCTTAGCCCTCAAAAAAACCAATAAAAGAGAAATAAGCCGCAAATCTAAAAGGATTTGAGAAGGCGGTGAGAATGATTAAAGAGTTTACAGATACAGGCACAAGGGACCGAATGGCCTCTTTGTTACTTTACGTTATGTGATTCTGTGGGTTCACATTTCTTCTTTTACTTTCAGTCCTGCAGGAACACACTTGACGGAAACATTTTGTGGTAAACCTGCTTCCTGTGCTGTGAACTGCATCTGACTTAAGAGAGAGCAAACCAAGAGTGGCTTTCGATTACAGTCTCGGCAGCCAGAGAGGCAGACACAGCGACGACTGGGGCGGGGAGGGAGGGGGGAGAACTAGTCGTTTGGTTAGCCAAATGCAGGGGGTGAAAATTGGGGTGTTGGGGGTGGGAGTGTAGGGTGTGTGTGTGAGTGAATGATAGGGTGTGTGAGTGTGTGTGAGAGTGGTAGGGTGTGTGTGTGTGTGAGTGAGTGAATGGTAGGGTGTGTGTGTGAGTGAGTGGTAGGGTGTGAGTGTGCATGGGGTGGGGGGCTAAAAGATCGAGTTTCTTGGCGTCATTAATTCCCCCCACCCCCAACATCTGGAAAGTTCAATCCCTTGAGAGTTGGGAGGTTCCCGGGTAAAAAAAACACTCTTGGCTTTTTATAGCACCCAATTCCAGCCAAATGTCTTAAACGTTTCTTAGGCAATTACTGTCTGATGTGGTCACCATATCTTTAGCCAGACAAGGCCGCCATTTACACAGAGACTACAACAAGAGCAAGAGGTGACACATGCTTAAAGCAGTGGAAAGTTTTCCCCAGAGCAATTAATATTTTGGAGGGTGGGGAAAAGGCAATGAATTGTGGCTTGCGCATGTGTTGGCTGTAGATTGAGTTCAGAGTTGTCAATGATTCACACAAGGCAAGGAAATGGCTTTCTTGACAAGATTCGTTCAAGACCCCAGCAAGTCAGCCTGGCTCAGTGGTAGCGCTCTTGCCTCGAGTCAGAAGGTTGTGGGTTTAAGCCCCACATTGGGACTTTGAGCTCACTGTCCAGTGGTGGCGGCTGTGTTGTTGAGTCGTTAAACAGTCGTGTCTGTACCTGTTCAGGTGGATGTTAAAGGTCCCATGACACCACTCAAAAAGAGAAGGAAGTTTCTCTCAGTGTTTAGGCCAACAAAATTGGTCTGTGGTTTGCTGGGACTTTGCAGCGTCTTGGGACGTCCTCCCGACGTAAAAGGTGCTATACAAATGTAATCTTGTTGTTGTTGTTTGCAGTGCACAAATTCACTGCCTCGTTCGCCTACAAAATAGTGACTCCACTTGACAGTAAAATCCTGTGAAGAGCTTTGAACCATCTTGACGTTGTGATAAGGTGCTGAACCAAAGGCATGTATTATTATATTATAATGTGAGCTTCCTTCCCTTCGTAGTTTATTAAATTGTATATTTTCATTGAGTGGAGAATGAAATTATGATTGTGTAAAAACAATAATTTGCAGCGCAAACCTTTCATGTGGGAAGTTTTCCTGCTGCTTCACTGACTGGCTTCCCCCAACACCTCAGCAGGTTTACTCAGTGACCAGCTGAGCCATAGAGACTTGACTAGTTAGGGCCCTGCCGGGCCTGGTTAGCTGATCTCCTCCAAACCAGAGGTTAGTGCCCAACAATTGGCTTGAATGCACCTGAGTTATAGGGAGAGGCGAAGCCGCGTTCCTGTCCATCCCACCCTCCCACTGGACGTGCATGCACAGGCGGAGGGCGAGGAGAGCCTCAGGCTCTGCTCCAGTGTCAACATACACAACACACAAATAATCAGTATGGGCCTGGAACGCCAGTAATGTGAAGTGTAAATAATTCCTGGATCGTATAATTCCTCTAACTGCCCATGTGGGTTCTAGGGCCGTATGTAAAGTGGGGAACATTAGCATTTGGCTGAGCTGTAGTTCACAGCATCTAATTTACCCACTTTATTGAAGGAAACAAAATGGGTCTGAAAACTATAAAGCAACAGTTTGTTAAATTAAAGGTCCTCCATTTATTTCAGGACAATTCTGGATTTAATTGTGAATTAAAACATAAATATCCTGTTTTCCAATCATTGGTTTGGTTTTTATATATAAAGTGGGGGGCTGTCAGCCGGTTGTCTGACACACATGGAAACCCATCACCATGCTTAAGAGTATCTTATCTAAAATATAAACATAAACTAATGATGGGAAAATTGCTACAGGTTATTATTAAGCCTTGTCATTGCAGGCAGCTTTATAGCTTTTTTAAGAATCCACAGATGAGTACTTCATTTATTAAAAGGTCAACGGCTGTTATTGCCGTTGGCCTAGTTTTATAAACGAGTTTCTTATGTGGATCAGATAGAGCCCGGCACACATCCAGTTGTCAGTGAGAATAGCTTGGACACTAACCCCTTGTTGCAGTTCTCCACTGGTATCTAAACGTTTAATCCAGTATTGTGTTTGACAGTAAAAGCTGCGGTAAAACAGGGAGTTGTTTAGCTTAATTAAACCAATTCAGGAAAGTAGAATATTGGCTTCTTATGGTGGGGGGTTGGGGGCCGTGTGTGTGTGTGGGGTGGGGGGGCCATGTAACCCCCTTCCCCGACCACACAACAATTTGTTCATTCGAAGACGATGGAAACCAGTTTAAAACCCGTTATTTTAAAATAATTCAACTTTTACTTTATCCAGAATGTGAAGCTCTTAATCGAAAGTTCAATACTATTCAAACAATATTATTATGATATTATTTATACAATATTTCACCCAGAAACCATAGAGTCAATTAACTTTACAGTATATGCTGTGAATTGAGACTTTGAGGCGTCTCAAAGACGTGACACAGCGTTATATCAAGTGCAAGGATTATTATTATATTAAGAAACATTACATACACTGCAAAACACCACAGAGGCACTTTGCAGTAATTATTCACGAGGAAAGTGAGTTATTCCGGGTAAATTGCCAGCTATTTTGCACCCAGCACAACCCCACAAACTGTCGGGAAGTGAATGAACAATTAAGATGGAGGGTTTTTGGCTGAGACATCGGGAGAAACTCCTTTCATTTTCCTGTTAATGTCAACAGGATCATCAATGATGAAGAACAGGAAGACTTAACTTCGACAATACAGCACTTTTGAGTGAACCACAGAACATAGGCTCAAGTCCCAACACGTGGTTTAAACCTATAACCTTCTGACCCTCAGATGAGGTGAGAGCGCTACAGACTGAGGCTGAACAGACACTAAAGGTAAGCATTGGAAGTGATATAGCAAAGCATCTGCTCGAAGGATTCTAAATTACTTCAAGACTTCGGAAGTTACCACAAGTTAGTGATTTGAAAAGGATGTAAAACAGATAAAGTTACGTAAGTAACAGCTAATCATGTTCCTTGGGTTAGGGATTATGGCTCAACTTTGGACAATCATTCAGTGTGTGCGAGAAACTCTCAGGTACTGGGGCAGTGAGGGTAGGAGTTACTTTCTCTTGATGAACTGCTGTCGGCTGGACCAGACCACTGAAAAGCAAATCACACAAGGCTTTTTGTTGCAGCTGAAAGAAAGAAAGAAATGTAGTTTAACACTCTATTGAAAATCTACCAACTTTCAGTAAAGTGCTTCAACTGCTCCCAGCAAACCTCAAACTCTGACCGTACAACCTGACCAGCTCTTTTTAAACCGCTGGTGGCCTCCTCACCACCATCAGCGGCCGCACTTTCAGCCACTGCGCCCCGAAACTCCGCAACGCTCTTCCTCTACCCCTCCACCTTGCCCCCTTCTTCCCCATTTTCAGGTCTCGCCCGAAGACCTTCTTCTTGGACCAGTGCCTACGGTCACCTCCCAAACACCTCTCACCCCCCCACCCCCGGATTGGTGTCAGGCTCCGCCACTCTCGAGTCCTCTGGGACGCTGCTCTGCCTGAGGGAACGTTGTGTAAATGTAAGTAAATACGGAAAAAAAGCCATCACAGAAATTATCCGATCAGTCCCAGAGACACCACAGGGTTGTAGTTTTATTCCTTTGTTCAGGGAGCAGATTTTTCAAACGATTTTCACACGAGTTCCCTTACTGTTGGCACAGGAGGTGAATGGATGTCCACTGACTGAACTGTACATTTCAGGGATGTACAAAAGCTCTGCAGGGAAATAAGTAATAATAATAATAATAATCCTTGCATCTGATACAGCGCCTTATCACGTCTTTGAGGCGTCACAAACCGCTTCACAGGATACACTGCACAGTGAATTGACTGCGTATTTTGTGGGCGAAACGTGGCAGCCAATTGCGCACAGCAGCGTCCCACAAACAGTTAAGTGACCAAATTATTATTTTTTTTTGAAGGGATTATTACCCCTGGAAAGCAATCGACTAACAACTGGGTTCTGATTTACTGCTGGGTACTGGGGCGTGTGGAGGAAGGAAATTTGCTTAAGGTTTCACCCCGCCCAGAAATCAAACCCAGGTCCTCTCGCTTGTGAGGCGAGGGCCCTGACCACTGAGCTAAGTAACTAAGAAACATAAAATGTGAACACTAAACTTTTTACACGTCAGGATTTATGTGTTTGTGGCTCTTCCAATATCATGGTTGAAAAAGCCGAGCTATTAGCTGGAGCTTCGGGCTGCACTTTCTTAATGCTTTCCACATGTTTTGACTTGAAGACACACATACTGTACAAGTCTACTCACAATACACTTAGGCTGCCCCAGCCCGGCTCACAATACACTCAAGACACTGGCACCTGGTAATGATTTTAACCATTTCTCTGAACATTAAATGAACATCTTTGCTCTCTAAAATAAAAGTAAAATACTGCTCCCAGATGTTTGTGGTCTGGCATTGTCTTGTGTTTAACAGGTTTGGAATGTGTTCAGAGTAAATTTAATGGGTCATTGATGTTTATCCGGTGGTTTGTAACGACGACAACGAGACTTCTCAAGGTGCTGCTGGATACTGAAGGGTTAGCACCCGAGTTGGGGGTTTGCGGGTTCGGGGGGGGGGGCGGGGGGAGGTGGGAGGATGACTGAAGGCACAGTCAAGGAGGAAGGTCTTGAGACAGGCCTTGAAGGAGGAAAGGGAGGGATGAGGCAGAGGGGCTCCATGATGGAGTTCCAGAGAGTGGGCGCAGTCTGTGGTAACTGAAGTCTTGATGTGCAATTCTGCTTTGCCACAAGAAGGAATTGTGTCTTCCTATTTGCTGAGCACTGTTCTCGGTACAGCCGGTCGATTGTTGCATAGAAACAGGTTTCACTGAACATCCTCAAAATAACCAGAAACAGTATTGGAACAGGTGCTGGCGATGTGAATCACATCAACAGAGAGAACACATTAGCACCAACGGGGTATGTGTTCAGAAGTCAGAACTGACTGTTCTTCCTTCACTCAGCAGTGATGCTGAGGCTAACACAGTTGATATTAACTGCATAGCAGCAACAACTTGCATTTATCCAGCCCTCCTCATGCTGGGCAGGGTCTCATGAGCGCTAGACAGTGGCGGAGTTCGCCAAGCCAGGGGCTGATGGTGGTGACCCTAGGCACGATCGAAGAGGAAGGTCTTCGATTACAAACCTGAAGATGGGGAAGGAGGGGGCAAGGTGGAGGGATTCAGGGAGTGTCCCAGAGTTTTGGGGCGCAGCGGCTGAAAGCCCAGTTGCTGATGGTGGAACGGAGGGCACGAGGAACAAACAGGAGACTGGAGCCATTCGACTGGAGGCGGCTGGTAGTGGGATGGGGTGTAAGCAGGTCAGAGAGGTCAGGAGATGCCAGGGGCGTGAGGGGATTTCAAGACAAATGTGAGGATCTTGAAATCTATCCGAGCTTTCAGCCTCTCTGCCCCCACACTCTGGAACTCCATCCCACGGTCTCTTCACCTCTCTTCCTCCTTTGCCTCCTTGAAGGCCGGTCTCAAGACCCTTCTCTTCGATCATGCCTTTGGTCGCCCTCCCACCTCTCTGCTTTCCCTCACCCCTACACCACCCCTCCCCCATGCTCGGGTCCTGACCCCTGACTCTCCAGCACCTTGGGCTATCCTCCCGATGTGAAAGACGCTCTGTAAATGTAATTTTGTTGTTGTTGTTGGGGATAGGGAGCTATTGGAGCCTAGCCAGAACTGGAGTGATGGGGGAATGGAATTTACTGTGGGTGAGAGTACGTGGGCAGCGGAGTTCTGGATTAAAGCAATTAGATTCAAGTAATGCGTGTACGATAATCTGGATCAAGCTTTCACTGGTGATCTTTTCATTGTGGGAAATCCCACATAACAAAAGGATCCTTATTATTAGCGATTGCTGTATATTTGATGCTCAACACCATCACAGAAGCCCGCTTGCTGTTCACAACAACAACAAAATTACATTCCACTTGACGATCAAATGGTTTGTGGGGAAGACATTTAAATTGGAAATTTTTATAGATACATTTTGGCTCAACGACTCTAAACGTGAATGAGAGGAGGGAAGGAATGAGTCAGAGAGCGGGGGCAGAATGGCTGAAAACCTGCCTGCCGATGGTGGGGCAGATAGGGCGGGGAACGTGAAGCAGGTCACTGTTTGCTGAGTGTGAATGAAGGAGGTCACAGAGTACGTACAAAGTATTGCTCTTGATTGTGATTATACACAGATATATAATGTATTAGATAGACTCTCATGAGAGTGTGGACTGTTGGGGAGGGTTGTTGTGTTGTGAGATACCATGATTAGTCATATGACCTTAGTAATATATAAGGAGAGAGAGGAACAGCCCTATGTACAGTGATCAACAGTTTTACTTTCACATCTTCCATATTTTTAAATAGTTTTGTCTCCCCAGGGAAGTCCATTTCAGTCCAGAGCCCACATGCTTCAGTTACCTGGAAACCAGATTAATTCCTGTTGGGTGCAAAGGCCATAATCACCCCCACTTCCCTGTTCATCACTGGAACACGATTAATTGACATCAGGTATAAAAGAACAGACAACTTAAACCCTGTAAATTAAATTCATGTTAAACAAAACTTGATTTAACAAAGTGGCCACTTATGTGCTGCTTGACTTTCATTAGTCTGAAGATTATTTTTAATTATAGTAAGAAATTGCGAGGTTTGTACAGACGTGGGTGTGAGATTCCGAGCATCGACACTGCTTGGCATTACTGCCTCTGACGTTCACAGTCATGAACACATTATTTTAATCAACAGTAAAATATCTGATCAAACAAGGGAGCGGGTTTGAAAGTCTTAATGTCTGATCTGCAAAGTATCCACTGCATTCTAATAAGCCACAGACAAACTGCGATGCCGAGCAAAGGTGTAGAGAGGGTGAGGGGGGGGGAATTAAATTACATTTAATCAGGTATCAGCCTGGCTCAGTTGGGGGGCGGGGGGGGGGGGGGGGGAGGTGTTCTTCCTTGTGAGCCAGAAGCTTGTGAATTCAAGACGAATGTTGGCACTTTGAATTAATAGTCTAGGCTGATGTACCAATCGTTAGTCCAGGGGTAGAGAACTCGAAAGCTGCATTGTCTGGGAAAAATTCATCCACTCAAAGAATAATTGTGATACCCTCCTAGTCCCATGCCTATTGTAATGGCTGATAGGGAAAGATGTAGCTTCCAAATCAAAAGCAGACATGTTCCCTTCACAGCATCTGCCTGTTCCCCCAAAGGGAGTGCTTGCAAGTGAGTCTGAAAGTGGAACAAAAGGTTCAAACAGAAAATGAACTGGAACAATATCAGCACTTTTGATTCAAACAAATCATTTTCACTTTAAATCTGATTCTGAAATATATAGCGCATAAATGGAGAGAAACCGTTAATAGTTTCCAACAATCTATCAACAGCCTATTCTCTGAACACAGGACTAACCTGTTGTTGCAGAGCCAGGTTTGGAAACATAGGTCAGGAGGAAAAGGCACCAATCGAGGAAACGGTGTAAAGACCATTATCAATGATTTATTTTGTCTTATTTCGAAACCCATCAAATTTCCATTAATTCCTGCACTTTCAGATATTCCATGATTGCTTTATCGCCCTCTTACCAGGCAACGGGCAGCTCTGACCTTGAATTTCTTCAACCTATTTATCCAGACCTCCCCCCACCAGCCCCCGCCCCTGAGACCGCATATAATACTGTATGACAGGGTGTTATCTATAAGAGCATTCCTTCTGTAAGTTGCAATACAACTGGAGTTCAGGTTTGCAATTTGCTAACCCTCTGGCTGGAGTTCAATATTCCATCCACACCGAAAGCCAGAACTTACGTTATCTTCAGGCTTCTCCCCACTCCCAGCACATTCTCACTTAACCTTCTCAGACAGCATGTCAGAATGCTCCATCTGATGGACATCTCCACAGACGGCTGCCAGGGTTTAGCTGGACAAGAAGGCACCTTTCTCTCTCTCTCGTCAAGACTTCTCCCTTCTTTCACACCACCCAGCCAAGACTTGCTCTCTGGAGGAGCAAAAGTACAAATGTAATGCGAGACCTGAATTCAAATTTGCTTCTCTTTGTTGGAAGTCAAACACTTGATGTTCTAAGCCATTTAAAAGCTGGCTTTTAATTCTGAGTAACACAGATTCTAAAAACCTTAATAAAGGACGGCCAAAGTAACGCTGGCAATAGAAATAATAAACACTAGATTACATTCGAGCAAACCAGATGGAAAAAAAACAAGGCATTTTTTATTCACAGCGATAACAAAACCCAAATTACAAAGGTCATTGGTGAAGATGATCATTTCTGTTCTGAATTTCTATACAGCTTACATTATTACTGTTGTAAGCAATGTCATGTGAAATGAAACAAATGCAACAACACTGCCCCTGTGAAATGCAACCAAACTACAACAATATATGTGCTTTGAGCCACAGTATCCTTTCCGTCAGCTTAAATACAGTCGGTGTTTTCTCATTGTGAAAACCTTTTCAACCAAACCCTTCTTTTGTTTAAGCTGATCACATGGCCATGTACCTTTGCCTTGGTTGATATGGCACAAAATATACCTTTGTGTAGCACAGTGCATTGAAGCTCCACCACCACTAAGACTTGGTGATTTAAATTGATATAATTTCCGTTCTTAATTTCTATAGTTTACATTATTCCTGCAGTAAGCAACGTCATTGATTACGACAATGACCCAGTGGCGAGTTTAATTAATGGTCATTTATAAACCTGAGCTGTTAACAGGTATTGAAAACTACAAGCAAGTACTAGACATCACATCAGTCAATTAGAAAATAATGCTCTGCAGCAATTTTGCTCTGCATCATGTACCTATTTATTATTATTATTATTATTAGCTACTGTATATATATATATTTATTCTGGCAAAAGTGATTTTTTTCAGAACAGTAAATCACAAATCTGCTGCAATTGTGCATAACTGCTGCCCTAAAGTGATGCGAGTTTGGACAAGAACAGCCAAAGTGGATTAATCCGTCAAATTTTGCATTTTCTAGGCTTCATCAGTGTGGGGGAAGGTAAGAAATGGAGCTGTCATTTGAAGCGATGTGTTTACAGATGAGGCATTTTAGAACTGACCCTCAGGTACACTATTTTTTCCTTAATTCTTGCATTTTTGGCAGCAAGGGGGGCATTTCATCGATACTAATAAAGATGAAATGTCTGTGTGTGTGTGTCCGTCTGTGTGTCCGTCAAGAACGCAATAACCGATTGATGTAGACACATGATTTGTACCTCGTTGGAAAGGTCTTGCATGGGGAGTGTCATGGGGTATTTTTTGTGGGGATCTCCTATCGTGACCTTAACAAGTTCATCACACATGTACGCACTCCAACAGAGTCCTCCCAATACGAGTTCTCCCACTGAGTCCTCCCAACAGGATATTTGTGCAAATATGTGTACAAGGGATGCTAACCAGTGCAACAGCACATTTTCTGAATCTTAAGGGATGAAGATGCCTAAGAAGCGAAGATCAAGCCTTTCAAGGACAAATAAAAACACCAGAGGAAGAGAGGCCGATTAAATTAAACTGGTTGCAAACGTAGCTGCACGGGTACAGCTAGTCCTTAATAAAGCCTGTAACGTCACATGTGCTTGTTAGAGGCTTGCCAAGCACAACAACGGACACTATCCCAAATGGGAAGAATTCCTTCTTCTCTTGAATGCAATAATATTGCTGCATCTCTTACGTTTTTTTTCATGAAAAAGTAATGCAACCTCCGTAGTGTAGTTGGGAGGGAAACTGACCCTGTCTCTGTTTTGTCTTGGTGGGAGCCTGTCTCAGATAATAGAGCAGCAGCAGCTTTGGGAATTCAGACACTGAACAAAATCTCAACAGCAAAGCACACAAAAACAAAACAAATAAAACTCCGCCACAAGGCTATGTAGGCGGCAAAAAAGGTACAGGATTTCATTTTGAAACTTCTCAAGTGTAGATTATATACTGTAGTGGTGTGAAGGGACATTTTTGCAGTGGCTGTCCTGACCCTCATCTTATCTTTATGTTTGTTCCTGAACCCTCCTCTACTTTTCTTCTCTTCTTTGATAATTTCCATGTCTTTCAACCCAGCCAGCAGAGCACAAGAGGGGCAAAGGAAATGCCAGGGGCCCTCCAGGTTGGCAATAAATGCTGGAGGCCCAGGAAAACATTCCGTGGAATGGCAATTTCAATCGTATAAATTACGTATCAACTGAAAGCTTGTGGCTAACCTTCATGGATAAAATATTTTCCATACTAGTTATATGTTAATATTCAGATACTGTGAAGCTAAGGGCCTAGAGAACTTAGCAAAAATCAGCAAATAGTGGTTTGCTTGTTATGCAGTTTTGTAGTGTTTTCGCAGGGTACAGCATGCATTAAGAGTCTGTTACAAGACATTAATATGTCAAGCGATTCAGATTATACCATAAATTCTGAGTGTGAGGTATGTGTTGTTCTGTTTGATTCATGCAACATAAATTATATGTCTTTTTTCCCCCATTTGGGGTCAACTGTTTCAATGTTGTACTGTGCACCACCAGACAGCAGTCTCCTGTGATTCTGTTGTGATTTGAAATGAAGTTTGAAAAGAGATTTAATAGCTTTATTTGACTGCATCTTAACTCTGTGCACAACAGGCCTTTATTTGTCAGCAAAAGGTGAAGTATATGGTGCTTCTAATAAATTTTAGGGTCAAAGCTCAAAAGGGTTTTAACGTTAAAAAAAATTAGGTGAACCCAGAGATTCATTACTTCTTAAAAATGTGCTTCAAACTGTGAATATTCGACATAATGAACAGGTGGAGCTGGTCAGGGAACCTTAGTTCTGTTTAGGTGCTTTGGTTTTTACATTGGCCGTTCATATTGAGGTGCTATGAGTTGTCCTCCCGACATGAAAGGCGCTGTATAAATCTACATTTTATTGTATAATTTGTAACGGGTAGGTACGTTGGTTCTGCACTGCAGGTGAAAGACTTTTGAGTTCCATTTGTTTTCTGAATGCCTTCCTCTCCTCCAAAACTGTACACAATAGATTAGTGCACAAGGCAACAGTAAAAGTGAATTGAACTCCAGCCATTTTTTCAGTTGGGTTGGGGACACACCTTGGTTAGTATTTAGGTCAAGTTGACCCTCACACTACATCATTTATTGATGACAAAGAACAACACCCAGCACTGAACCCTACAACAATTCTGTGTGGTACAGCAATGACACTGACTAAGGATGCATTCAACTTGTAGTAAATTATATTGAGCATAATTGCTGAAGTGTGATGATTATGGGGTTATGTATAAGGGCTTATTGAAAAAAGCTATTAGTAGCAATATTGAAATGAATTAAGGGATCAGGAGGCCAGGATGAAAGTGAGCAATTGATGAGTAAGGAACATTCTTGTGGAGTTGAACGTGTGGAGTTCTTTTTAAGGTCACGGTAGATGAAAGCAAGATATGGTGCAAGCTGTGGGGAAGTGGAACAAACTGATTAGTGTGATAACGATTGCACGATTGAGAGACAAAGGAACATAACTGGAAGATTGAGGAAGCCCAGATCAAAGGACAGGATGAGCAGCACTGGCTTTGAGCGCTGGTGTGTAGAAACAACCTTTTATATGGTACATGTCTTGAGTAGTTGTGTTACAAAAGATGTACGCCTGCTACAATTTGCAATCACTACCGTTTATGCACGTGTCTGGCTGGCATAGTTACCGTTATAATAAGATGTGGAATTGTGCACTCAGGGCAGAGACCTGGGGAAGAGCAACTGACTGAGTTACAACCACTGCTGTCAGGAAGCTGGGATCGGTTAATATGATCTCCATTCTGTCTATTGCTTAAATGCATTGTAATGTTACAATACAGCTGCTAGTGTCAATTTTAATAAAAGACTTTCGCTTTACCAACTTAATACCATCTCAAGAGAATCCTTAACAATTATGTGCATGTGTGTGGGGATGGGGTGGGGGGGGGGGAAGTAATCTTATGCTACAATATATAGGTACATGACACAAGGTTAGGTAGGGTAGTAAACAGCCAACTGCAGGAAGACATAGACAGATGGTAAGATGGGCGACATGTGGTAGATGAGTTTCAATGTGGAGAAATGCGGGTAATGCATTTTGGTAGAAAGAATGAGGGGCAATATACAACAACAACAACAACAACAACAACAAGATTCCATTTATAGAGCGCCTTTCACGTCAGGAGGACGTCCCAAGGCGCTGCACAGTTGGGTCATGACCCGAGCAGAGGGGAAATGGTCAGGGTGAGGGGAGGGAGGGAGGGAGAGAGGAGGGGGGAAATGGTCAGGGTGAGGGGAGGGAAGGGAGGGAGCGAGGAGGAGGAAGAGAGTCGAGAGGGTCGAGAGGGCTGGTAATGCAATCTTAAGGGGGGTAAAAGAACAGAGAGACTGGGGGGGCAGGTAAATGAATCCTTGAAGGTGGCAGGACAGGGAGATAAAGCTGTAAAAAGGGCAAATGGGATTCTAGGCTTTATGAATAGGGGCAGAGAGTACAAGAGTCAGGAGGTTATGATTAACCCATATAAACACTGGTTAGGCCTCAGTTAGAATACTGCCCCAGTTCTGGGCCCCACACTATAGGAAGGATGTTAAGGCATTGGAAAGGATGCAGAGGAGATTTACGAGGATAGTACCAGGAATGAAGGACCGTGATGATGATGATGGGCTGGAGAGGTTAGGATTATTCTCACTGGAGCAGAGAAGGTTACGAGGATCTGACAGAGGTCTTCAAAATCATGAGGGAATTGATAGGTTAAAAAGGGAAAACCTGTTCCCACTGGTGGGTGTGTCGGTGACTCGAGGTCACAGATTCAAAATAGTCTCTAAAAGAAGCCGAGGGGAGGAGAGAAGACATTTTTTCACGCAGTGAGTTGTTCAAATCTGGAATGCATTGCCTGAAAGGGCGGTCGAGGCCGATTCGATAACTACTTTTAAAAACGCGGTGGAAAGGTATTTGAGGACGGGTTTGCAAGTTATGGGGAAAGGGTCGGGGAGAGGGACTGACATTACATTGCTCTTTTCAAAGGGACGGCACAGACTCGATGGGCCGAATGGCCTCTTTTTGTGCTGTACGATTCTATGATTTCTATGATTCTATAATTGGCAGTATCTTGCTAGCCCACCATTCAGTTGGTTTTGTTAGATTCAATAAACAAATGTCTTAACAGTTAAGGTTGAATTACGGCAGATTTTTTATGGAGGTGAAGGACCGTAACTCACAAAGGCTGAGTGAATTCCAATTTTGCTCTGAAAGCAAATAATTATTTGAAATCTTATGGAATTACTGGCTAAATGTTTACTGTGTGCACATATCTCTCCACTGATTCATGGGAGGGATAAACAGGAATGTTTCTGTTATTTTCACTGAAGTCAATTCTAACAATCCCCTCCACTGACTGCAAGACTGTTAGAATGCACTTAGTGTGGCAATTAGTACAAGCAATTAGTACAGTTAGTGCTATTTATGAACAGTACTGTGCCACAAATATGCCTGTATAATTGGATATTAAAGGGGGCCTTATCATCAAACATTACTAAGTATTACTAATATTAATGTTAGTATTATATTGTTTTAAGTCCATTTCTTTCAAATTTTCAATGAGTTTGTTTAAATGAGTGAGGATTATGGGCACTATTAGTGAGCTGATAATAAAGGATATCACACAACCTAAAAGAGTAGCTGTATGATAATTCAGTTCCCTTTCTCTGTCAGGCTCAATAAACTTCCCAGAGCAGGAAATCCTGAAATGAATGTAAATTAAAACTAAAACTCTACGCTTTGTTATTGATGACCAAGTTATTTCCTAAATCGACATCATCAATTCGGGACTTTTAATGTTTTTTTTTAAATTGAGCTGCTCAGCGGCAGAATTACCAATCACACCCACAGAACAAGGCGAGGATATCTCCTGGAGACAACCTGTGATTAGCCCCAATCACCCGTATAACACGCTCCTAACTATAGGCACGTCAGAGTTACGGCAAACATTCTGAATAAATTAAAGACTATTTGAGTCACGGTGAGCTGATTTTTTGGTTTTAATTACATTTGGGACAAGTACTATTAATCTCATTTAAAATACCACCAAGCTTTCTTCAGATTTGTAACCTTTACTCTGGAAAAAAAATGTCACCAACATTACTGCAGTAAATAAAAGTTTTCAATTAGCAGCAGGGCTTGTGCTCCAATGCATTGTACCATGGGAGTAATCAAGTGGTTTATGTCTATAACTTTGGCCAAGATGTAGAGAGGAGGTACTGAGCAGACAAGACACTCTTTCTCATTGGCTGGATCCTTGTCAGGTTGTTTTGGAGGACCTTCCAGCAATGAGACCAAATATTGTCAATAATAATAATCTTTGGATTTGATATCACACCATATCATGTCGTTGAGATGTCTCAAAGCGCTTTGCAGAATATATTGTACATTGAATTAACTGCATGTTTTGTGGGCTAAACCTGGCAGCCAATTGCGCACAGGAAGAACAGGCTACTGACCTGGAAATCAGACATGACCTGGCTTAAAAAAAGCTTAAACAGGCAATCTGTTTTCAGACGACTGAGCTACATTTAGACCATTTTATCTTGGTTTGAACTTCGCTGCTTAAAAGCATTAGAAAGGGATACTGTAGCATTGATAACACAAGAACGTTGGATAGTGATGTCATGATACACTGATATATCTCGATGTGTAAAAGCCAGAATAATTGTGATGACTGTTTGATTTCCTCAGATGATTGTGAAATGCAGTTAACAGTAAATTTAATTGTGAGTAGTGACTGATCAAGGTAAAAGGGCGCCAGAGCACACTGATGTCTTTTGTTCTGGAACAAATGAAGATAAATTATCAAAAGTGCTCTCTGCATTGGATATACAAAAATAATTACAGGATAAATACAAAATTCTAATGCTTAGAACACCCAAATCATTAACTTGTGGTTTCACATTATTAATATTGCTTTACACCTTTCTTTAATGATCATCATATTGTCCAAAGGAGAAAAACCCAAAAAGATTGCGACGTGCCTAAGATACAGCAGCACAAGGTAACATTACAGTAGTCTGGCCTGTCTATGAGTGCAGCCAGACAGGGCAATCCCTACTTGCCTGTATCATTTGCTTCACAAATCTTTCACTAATAAATATAACAGCAAAAAACAAAGACAGAGCACGGCATCAGGGTTACAGCAACATTTTCTAACAATGCAGCAAATTACTGGGTTGCAAAGGCTACATATGACATACATACAGTTCCACAATAATAGAATATACAGAAGTGTGCATATTCGTTTATTAACAAATGCTCAAGGATACAAAAAGAATCAAAATAGACTGATAAAAATTGTCACTTATAAGGTGCTATTTTCTTTTACAAAATATTTTTATCCTCAAACCACTGATGGAATTGATGGACTATTTCTATTGACGGTATGTATAACTGAACGTGGGGGGAATGCGTACATTCATATGGTTAGAACAGCATAGAATTAGTAGTTTGGTGTTTAGTACCATTAAAAATAGGGAAATCCACATTAGACAAGCATTCACTAGGCTGCCCGGGCTTGGCTGTGTGAAAGAACGAGGCTTTCTAATACTCTGATGGCTTTCATTCAATATCACTGTACCTGAAGTGTAAAGTTTCTGTGATATACAAGTGAGGTCTGAGAAAGACCTAAGTATCCCTCTTTACAACCCTTGTGAGGCTCTGTTGGCCACCTGATATGATTGGAATTAGGCACAGCTTGTTTGGAGTTTTTCTGTTTATATAAAAACAATTTTTTTTTGCAAGTTTTGTTCAGTATGCCAGGGAT
Organism: Callorhinchus milii; assembly: GCF_018977255.1. NCBI lineage: Eukaryota > Metazoa > Chordata > Chondrichthyes > Chimaeriformes > Callorhinchidae > Callorhinchus > Callorhinchus milii. The sequence goes on along the minus strand of NW_024704756.1, from coordinate 17,147,634 downwards.
GGGTGTCAGCACCAAATGTGCTGCCCAGCTTCAAACATAGACTTTCCCAACTGAATCATGTGATTGGACCACCACCAGCAAAATGGCACCACATGATTTTACTGCATGTTAGAGGAATTCACATTCTCTACAAACAATGATATAGTGCAACATGCAACACGTACAACACAGAAATACTGGCATCCCTCTATCATACCTGTAACATTTCTAAAGAATGGCTGTAGTGTTCTGATTTATAAATCCTACCCGTTTTGCACATTGAGTGGCTGATCGCATAAAACATAAACAAATCTCAGTGTGCCATAATGGACTATTATGTGTCAAATCAACACACTATTAACAACATGTTTCTTGTGATACCTTTCCAGTTTAAAGTTAATAGTGAAAATATTTTATCGAGTGCCTGAATGGCAATATTTAAATACCTTTTTTTGCATTTAGGAGATGGGTGAATCTTGCAAAAAAAAAGTTATATTTAATGATGCATCAAAACTGAAACATATATCCCAGCAAATGGGCAGTAAGTACCTTAACAGGGGCATTTGATTGAAGGGAGGATTAGGGCAAACAACATCCTCTCTGTTGAAAAGGAATAACTGGATTAAAGATGTATTTTCCTATCATAGTGGTATTTCCATTGTCGTTGCACTCTTTCTAACCACTGCAATGAAGCTTCATACATTTACCTGGTGAATGATCTTTGCCTCATCTGAAGAACAGAAGCCACTTGCAATTGTGATCAGTTTGAAGTTTGTCTTTCTTACAACATTGCAGGCAGAGTGTTCTGTAGCACACTTGACAACACTTAAAGGCCAATGAAAGAGGGATACTTAAAACGTAATACAGGGATCCCTATATTACATTCACTCTTCCTGATACGCAGTGTAAACTATTGAGTATAATAGCCAAGGTAGTAAGAATCAGCGTTTTGAGTCAAATTTCCAATGTAGTAATCCCTAAACAGTAAACAATACATTTGTTTCTGAAACTAGGCAGGACTTCAAAACTTGGTATAATTTACAGCACCAAGTTATTTCTTTCTCTGGGCAAATTGGGGTTCTCTTAAACATTTTTAAGAAGAAAGTTTTGAGAAGAATGTTTAGGACTCCACTGTCACATAATATTCCACAGAACTGATTTATCGATCTAGCGACAAACTATGTAAGAAGACAAATTTGGTATTTTAGGCTGGCTGGTAACATTGAAACATGACAAAGTCTGCTCTTTTCATTAATCAACATTATTCCTGTAAAACCCAAAGATAATATAGAACTAGGTTTGTTTTAAAATAAGTAGTAGGTAGCTTTAATGTGCTAAAAAAATCTAAAAAAAAATTATTCCTTTTTTCTCCCTCCAAAAAATACAATTCTTTGGGAAAGAATTTACATATAGAATTGTACACCTAGTTTTAGCCCGTCACTTGGCTGCATTTAACATGAGCAATTTTTGCTCATGAAGGATTCCGAACAAGCTACATAATACATTGGCGTTCTTCAAACACAATTTAAAAAAATAGTTGTAACTTTTTGAGGACCACAGTAACATTTTTACACCAGACATTTACTTTATTCCGAAAATACTGCAAATGGAGAAATGGGATGTAACTCCATTATTTTACTTTATATTATTCAAGTTGTTTTGAAATTTACAGAATTTTTTTGTTTTATGCAGATGTTTAACAACATGCCTATTTAATAACATGCTTGCTCACTAACATGCCCATAATCTCAAAATTAGGGACAAAATGGGCGTCTACACTTTATTGTTCAAGACTGTTCTGGTCATTAAGATCTTTCTTTTTCAAACAAGTTTGTGCAAGACATGGCCTAGTTTCTTACTTAATTTGTGCAGGCTAGCAACGTTTAGTGACACGTGGCAGTCAAGCCTAGCACAAATAGGAGGGGATGCTACAAACGCACATCATTATTACATTTTAAAATAGCATTAGACCTGTTTCTGCTGCTTAACAGCTTCTCACAACAGGTTTAACATCTGGACGATAAAAGGGTGGGGGGAATTATCAATCAAAGATACAAAAGTCAGCAAGAAAGGTTGCGTATCAAAAAATTGTCTCTCTTTTAATTTTTTTAAAAATTAAATGGTGTTGCATCGTAAACTGTGGTATCTTATCTGGTGAAGGCTTAGCTGTGTTGAAGGAGTTGTATTCCCACTATTAATGATAATGCCTAAATTTAGTAGCACTTATGTTTATGACTAAATATATAGAAACAAAAGTTGATGTTGTGGCAGGAATTAGAAATCAGACTAATTCTAAATCAGTCTAGTGTCTGAACATCCAGTTGATATTGTATTGATCTTTACTGCAGGAATCATTAAATGTAAATCTACTCTGTTTAATTAAAAGCACATTTCTATAGATGTAAAATGTGGAATAAAGCTCTTTTGAATATTCATCAGGCACAGGTACACATCCATTACGCAGCACCAAAGGTACTAAAATAGGAAATGCACACAGAATTAGCACCGCACAACAGTAATAGTCATCAATTGTGCACGCCTAAAATAATTAAACAGTTCAAAATCTTAAAACTTAAGGCCCTCAGTATTTCTCTACTTTCAATTGTTTACTTTTTTTAAGACATCAGAACACAAATAATTCCAGTAAAATAACTGTACATGAAAAGGTCTATCACCAAACCAATATAATGTACCTTGTCGTAGATTTTTAAAAAAAGACTGTTATGAATTTTGGTAAAAATCTCCACAATCCTACCAGGTGTGTACTGTTTTTTTAACAAACAGTATTCAGGAAAGGAAGTGTTTTTTTTAGTGCAAATGTGTTTCAAAATTTATATTTTGTCAAAAAAAATTGAGCAATGTAATGGAATATGAATTGAGACAATATCTAACACTAGGTAAAATTAATGTTCAATATACTTTAGGAATTTAAAATGAAAACAGATGGCTAGGTAGTTTCAAAATAAAAATGTAGGTAGCTTTAAGTACAAATCAGAAAAGACAACTAATCTGAAGGACCAAAAAGAGGTGAAAATAGCTGGTATTCACTGAACGTAACCAACATATTAACTAGAAATTATGTATGGTCCAAAATAACAACTAGTCAATAGGATTACATCCAATTTACCAACCCTCCTCAATGTGGTGTAACAGAACCAACGCTGTAACTCAGTGGTCAACAGGCCACTGGAAATCAAAGATTTTGCAGAACTCTTTTTTTAAATGTCTTAATCAGGTCACACATGGTATCAAACTGAACTGACGGTTTTTTGAAAACAAGCTGAACTCTAGGTAGTAAAGGGGTACAGGCAGTATAATATACGTAAGCACTGAACGTTACTGTTCATGAAACAGAAGCGGTTTGGCCATACCAGCGAGGATCTTTGGCACCTGAGCAGAGATGATTTCTGCCATCATTTCAGGAAACTGGATGCTCAGAGATTGAGATTGAACGAACAGATCAAACGTAAAATGATGCAGTTTCCTCACCGTCTGCGAAAAAAAGTGAGAAGAATCAAATATCAAGGAATTTTACAGCACAGAAAGAGGCCCTTCGGCCCATCTTGCCTGTACCGGCTCTTTGAAAGAGCTCCAAACTAGTCCCAGTCCCCTGCTCTTACCTCATAGCCCTACATTTTTTTTCCTTTTCAAGGAGTACCTATCTAATTCCTTTTTGAAAGCTTTTACTGAATCTGTGTCCACCACACTTTCAGGCAGTGCATTCCAGACCTTAACAACTCTCTGGGTAAAAAAAATTCTCCTCATCTCTCTGTGTCCTCTAATTACCGACCCACCCATCAGAGGAAACACTTTCTCTCTACCTTCTTTACAACAACAACAACTTGGATTTATATAGCACCCTCCACGCCGGATGGCGTCTCAGAGCGCTTCACAGTAACGGATCCCGGGGCCGAGCCGGGGGGAGGGGGAGGAAGGTGACCAAAGGCGCCGTCAAAAAGAAAGGTCTTCAGCAGAGACCTGAAAATGGGAAGAGAGGGGGCGAGGCGAAGGGAGTGAGGAAGGGAATTCCAGAGCCTCGGGGCGTAGTGGCTGAAGGCACGGCCGCCGAGAGTGGAGCGGAGGACTCGGAGGAGGCCAGACCCGGAGGAATGAAGGCAATGGATTCTGTTTTGAGGAGAGAAGTCAGAGAGGTCGGGGGGTGCAGAGGAGTGCAGGGACTTGATTACAAGAGTGAGGCTCCTGAAATCGATCCTCTCTGGGACAGCCAGCAGTGCAGTCTGGCCAGGACTGGGGGGATCGGGGAGCGGATCAAATCCCTTTATCAAATCCCTCATAATTTTGAACACCTCCATTAAATCTACTCCCAGCCCCTCTAGTCTCGTCTCCGGTGTTTAGTGTAATTTTAAAAAATATATATATTAAGAGCGATTCCTTAAAGGGTGGTGGCACATTTACAGATCTTGGTAGTGAGATCTTATAATGGGGTTTTCCTGTTATGAACTCACAAATTTACTACAGAAGTGTAAATTGGTGGACATGGGGAGGGAGATTATAATTATCTTGACTGTCAAGGTCTATAAATATAACAACTTCTTATTATCCATAGGAAATGAAAAAGCACCCCACAAGGGATAATGGAAATACAATCCAATTTTTAGTGATGATTTACGTTAAAATCAGGTGCAGGTATCTGTCACCGCTTGTAGTACATTGTTTCCTGTTGTACTCAGTACCACTATTGATGCTCAAACAGAGTCTGCCATTTCACTACTGACTACATAATGAGCTGCCAATTACTGGGTAAAACTGCATGGTTTAAAGGAATAGAGTCTGATACATCAATTGATCAGGCAGGTAAACTAATCTCTAAGAACAATTTATGATTTGTAAGTCTATTGCAAATTAACATGTAAATAACCTGATTAAATCTGTGCAGGAGATTGAACCATGTACCAACTGACTTGACAAGATGATTTTTTTTGGTGATGTATTCCATATTTTACAAAAAGCATAGTCGGAAGCAAGGCCGTAAGCACTTTAAAGAGTATCTCAGAACACAGGGATATTCAGGTCACATGAACCCCAAGATTAGTTATTCCCTTGAAATTACACTCACATATTTCATTCTTCAAACAATACAATACAAATTTACATTTACACCGTACTCTTCATGGTGGGACGATGTCCCAACAATCTTAACAATCTTGGCTTGGCACCCGAGCTGGGGTAGGAACCGAGGGGACGGCAGAGTTGACCAGGAGTGCTGTGAAAGAGTTATATCTTGAGACAGTCATTGAACGAGGTGATATATTTTATATATCTTTTTGCTGCCAGCAACAGACAGCAATGATCTAGATGGTCTATGTCTATGCAGTTCTATACTGAAGGATTAACAATTAGGATAAATGACTAAAAGTTTATTAAATGATAATATACAGGGATACTAGAAAACAGACAATAAGGTTTGGTTAATTCATATGATCAATAGTATAACATGGAGAATAAGAAAGCTATATTTTTAGCTAATGGGTCACTTGTGGCTTTGCCTACAAGCTTGTCTCTTTCTTGTTGCTGTTGCACTCTATATGCAATTGAACAAAATAAGTCATTTGGAGGCTACAGACTTTGAGGTACAAACTGTAAGATTTAAACAAAATACCCACATGAGGATGCCTTAAGCAGTCTCCTGTCAACACCAACAAAACTGCTCTCCAGATTATCTGCCCCATGTTATATACATCATTACCTAAGCAATTTGGCTAAAATAAGTCTGAGATATCTTAGTCTATCCTCCCTTACTGACATACAAAAGAATAATAAGTGCAGAAAGTCTATCTCCTTTGAAAGACAGTCATCCCATTACCTCGTCAGACATTTAAAAATTCATTAGGTTTGAAAAAATGTTAGTGAGCATTCACAACTATACAGAGAAAGTGACTTCCACTGTGCTGAGGTTTTTAGTTTGCTATTTTACACATGTTTCCAATTTAGCCTCATCCGGAGCCAGGTTCAGAATGTTTAAAATAATCAGATTATTTTACCTCACTAAAATCTGTCCTCTCCTGAAGGCTTAGTTCTTCTGTGCAATACGTAGCGCTAAGTTTTCAGCTCATCTATTGTAACACTCGAAACCTCAATACCATATTACAAGATTAAAGTTACTGACAAAGTAGGAAATAATTTCACAATAAACATGCATCTAAAATTATAATTTTAATTAAAAATAAAAGCTTATCACACTTCAATATTTCACACCTATTTGTCCTGTTCTTCCTTTTTTTCCCTGGTTGAATATAATTTTCTCCTTTCGATTTTTAACTTTAATTTTACTTTTATTCTACATTGTACATCTTTCAGAAACTGAAACTGTAACTTATAATGTTTTTCTTTTATTTATTTTCCTCCTTCTGAAATTACTTCCCCTAAAAAACATCTGAATGGCTGAAAGCTCACTTTAAAAGTTCAATCAACAAAATTAGAATGGGTGTAATCTCCATTAGAATCTATGCATAATAATAATAACCCTTACATTTAGTACAATGCCTTTCACGTCAGGAGGGCATCTCAAAGCACTTCACAGGATTTACTGTAAAGTTGGAGTGATGTTTTGGGCCGCTAATTTATTCAGAGCAATGTCCCACAAATAGCCATGAAGTGAGTAACCAGGTCTTTTGGGGATTGTTGGCCAAGACACCAGGAGAAACTCCCTTCTCTTTTCGAATAGTGGCATGGAATCCTTAATGTGCACCTGAACAGACACAGATGTGACCTCGGTTTACTGTCTCAACCGAACGATGGCAGAAATAGTACACCAGTAAACTAATAAACTGCAGTGCATTTAGAGTCAAATAAAAACATAACTGCCATGGTGTCATAATAAATACCGTTAGTTTAGCTCTCTGGTGACCTAATTCCACAGCGGTGGTCCTGCCAGTACTAAGCAGAGATCAAGTTAATAAAATCAGATTTTACAAAAATAACATAAGGAGTAAAAATACTTCTAACCCAGACTGTACAAGTAGGGTTTGGACATATGCCACTAACTTTTCAGTTATTTGAATTAGGACATCTAGGAGGATCCATTTTGCGTTGTAAGAGAGCTGTGTATAAATCGGGGAGTAAATCTGTGATAGCAATGCACTTTAACTCCGTAAACTTCCTCCTTGTCGGCCTCCCTAACTCTTCCCTCCACAGGCTGCAGATCATCCAGAATTCTGCAGCTCGTGTCCTCTCCCACACCAGCTTCTGTGACCCCATCACCCCCACCCTCGCCCGGCTCCACTGGCTCCCCATCCCTCAGAGGATAGAATTCAAAATCCTCGTCCTCACTTTCATGGCCCTCCACGGCCTTTCCCCCTCCTACCTCTCTGCTCTCCCTCATCCCAACCCTGTCCACCCACGCTCGGGTCCTGACCCCCGACTGTTCAGTGCCATTGTGCAAAGGCTTGATTGGAGATCATTAAGTAGCCACAGAGTGTGTACTCCTCATGTTCAGTGTGTGTTGCATCCTATGTGTGATGTACATTTACAGTAAGCTCAGGCCTACAGATATTGAGGCACAAATAAAAATGCTCCTACCTGTCAAGACACACGGAGAGGCCTGCAGGCACATATCTGCTCCTCTGCCTGTGTATAATAGTAATTATCTTACACTATCTTATTGATTAGTTGCTATTCACTAATCAACATTCCAACACATATTCTGCCAATCAGTTGGCCTTTTATTGTTTTGTTTTATTGGAGAGGCAAAGAAAAAAATATGTAAAGGAGAGAGAGAGAACGAACGCGTGTATTTCATAGAATCCTACAGCACAGTAGGAGGCAATTCAGCCTATTCAATTAATCCCACTCGTCCGCTCTTTCCCCACGGCCTTGCAATTTTTTTTTCCTTTTTACGTACCTATCCAATTCCATTTTTAAAAGTTATTATTGAATCTGCTTCCATCACCCTTTCAGGCAGTGCATTCCAGATCGTAACAACTCTTGCGTTAGTTTCTCCCCATCTCCCCTCTGGTTCTTTTGTGTGTAAATGCCACGGCGAGATTAGTTTGCCCTAATTTAGTGATGTTGTGATTGGTATTTATTCTCAATTTAGTGTACAGAGAGAGAGGGGACTGTTTATTTGGGTGGAAAAAAATGCTGATTTAGTATTTAAATAATGGGTGAATATGTAGCAGAGGATGGTAGGTAAGATTTATCTGATGATGCGAGAGAGAAACTGTCTGCAAAGGAAGCAGTAAAGCTACAACAATAATCCTTGCATTGACTGAAGTGAATTGACTCTATATTTTGTGGGCGAAACGATTACAAGATTAACATACTATAAGGTACCTGTTACACTAATTTCAATCATAATCCATTGATGCTATTTCTGCAATTTTAAGCCTTGTACTCTGGTCTGTCTTATTTATAAGACACTGGCTAAAGGATGTATTGGTGCATGCTTCCAGCCAAGTAAAACAGCTGGCAGTATGCCAGCCCGGGATCACAAGGTGCTTTCATGATTAGTTAGATACAAAGCACAGTGCAGACAGGAAACTTGCTCAGGGTTGGAATAAAACTGTTGATTGGCACATGCCTATTATGCTTGGCAAGAGATGTGCAACAGGGAGATGTGATGCCTGGTTACATGACTGGTAAGATGCCTATGAGAACTGAAAGCAGCCAGTTCTACTCTTCGAGCTGCTCACATATCCATGCAATTTCCGGTTAAGGCACCAACAGGCCAAAGGGAGAAGAGATGTATTTTGGTGCAGGCCAGAGCTGATAACATACCATTTTGCTTTCTGTTCAGCCTTAATATTTATTTGCTTATCTGACAGAAAAACATTCATTACTAATCACGTCTCAGAGCTTATATTTAACATTATTTACCCTGGTGTAAATATAAAAAGCCAAATCTGCATTAAGACTGGCCAAAGGCAAGGAATTTCAAGGTAGAAACATATCACAAATATGAACTTTAAATATGATTCCTTTATGAATTAATACATTCAACGTTTAACCTTCAATCAATTGAAAATGTTCATACAACAACAACAACAAAATCAGATTTATAGAGCGCCTTTCATGTGGGGAGGACGTCTCAAAGTGCTGAACAGTCAGGTGTCGGGGACGGGGAATGGGGGAGGGGGGCGGGTGTAGGGGTGAGGGAAGGCAGAGAAGTGGGAGGGAGACCAAAGGCACGGTCGAAGAGAAGGGTCTTGTCGAAGACAAAACTGAATAATAATAATACAAGACTGAATAATAAGTATTCTGAAGGACTGAATTTCTCTCCCCTGCCTTCTGAATGAAATTAATGTGGATAGAGCAATGACACACTTAATCTATCTGCTGATGTTGACTAAAGCCAACATTNAAAAAATAAAAGGCAAAGTACTGAAGATGCTGGAAATCTAGTATAAACAGAGAAGTTGCTGGGAACACACAGCATATAGCAGGTCAGACAGCATCCATGGAGAAAGGAAAATTAGTTAACGTTTCAGGTCTATGACCTTTCGTCAGAACTATTAAAAAATATAAATTTTGGTAGGAGACAATATTTAAGATTTTTACATCTTATTTCTATGGCTTACTAAACAACTCTTAAGCTAAAAACATTTGGGCTTGAAAATGTTGACATATAATAAGCTTTCCAAATTTTTATTTAAATTATTTTTCTGCACTGCTACCAAACCTCAGTAATTCTTTCAAAAATCCCTTCATATTACGTCATTAAAATAGAAATGGGAGCTGTTTTTCACACACTTGCACAATTTTGCCAACCGCGAAAAATCTGAGTCTTGAAATTATCAAGGAAGGAAGTGCCAGAAAGGAAGTAAAGGAAAGCAATTATTTAGATAACAAGAAAACTGCATACATTGAAATAATCAGTCCAAAAGTCTAATCAGTGAATTCTTCAGCTTTCTCCAGTGGAGCCTGTTTTTATTTGGTGGCAACAATGTTCTGTTCTGCTAGAATTTTTTTTCATTGACTTTTCCAATAGCCTATTATAAACTTGTCTTGTACAAGCGCTCCGTTAAATTTAGCTGTTGGGTTGCTGTTACATTGCAATACTTATCTGGCTCTGATAAAGTGCACAATCAACATCTGTTGCCTTCAAAACAAACCCAATTATTCAATTCCAGATAATCATCTCAATGTTTTGATTGTTATTAAATTGTTTCCATCTGCCTTTGATTCGAGGGAACAGAAAGGGACGACCCAACTGTCATTAATCCAAAGAAAGATGGAGCCCATTTCCCTGTTATCCTGATTTATATTCCTCTCCTAATTCAAATTTAGCCACAAACACAAATCAATTGGCTGCTCGTTACATTGTTGTTTCTGTGAATTGCTGGCCTTTATTTTTATTTCTGATCAAGTGTATTTTAGAAAGTACTTTGGGATATTTATTTTTACATTTGCAGGTATTCATACAAGTCGATCAATAGACTGAGAAGCTATTTACATGGAATTGGGCAACAAACCAGCGACTGAAAAGAAATGGACTGTGTGACATGTTGGTGTTTACTTTTTTAAATAAAATGTATTTTTTCTCCTTCGATTATTACTCTCTCTTGTCAACTTTTGATTCCCTCTTCTACTTAGGTAGATGACTGAATTGTGTTTATAATACCCAACAGGCAGATAAAACCACTATCAGATGGTGATAGCAGACTGTTGCCAAAGAGCATTCATCTCTTTGAGGAGTATTTTAGTCCAAAGTAAGTTACAAATCATTGCTTGGAATATAAGACAAACCTTCTTCCTCTGTGTCATCGTTCTGTCTAACAAGATGCCAGCCAAGGATGGACACACATTTAACAAGTTCCATTAAGAATGAATCATAGGTAACTACAATGTCAGGACTGTCAGAGATTATAACATCAGTGAAATCTTGCTGCAGTTCAAAGTTAAACCTATGACCACAACAGTCTTTTATGGTCCTGTGTATTTCTATGTTCTCTTGTGCAGGTACAAGGAGTTAGAACCATTGAAATCTGCAAGATAGTCGGATGCCATTTGATCCATTGCATTAAGTGTCAGTGTTTGCTCCTCCAACAAAGCCAACTAGCTGAAGGTTAGAAATAGGCAAATTGTGAACTAATGAAACCGCTGACTAGGATAAAAGCAATAAGAATTAAGCCGTTTCCCTTTTCCTTATTTTTATCTTTGTGGCTGTCTCACCCAACAGGCAACTGTAGAGACCTGTGTTTGGTGGGGCAAGGCTTCAACTATGTTTTCCAACAGCAATTATTTGGAATAATAAAGATTATAATAACAATAATCAATGCATTTGATAGAGGCCCTTATCACGTCTTTGAGACGTCTGAAAGTGCTTCGCAGAATATATTGTAAAGTAAATTGACTGTAAATTTTGTGAGCGAAATGTGGCAGTCAATTGCGCACAGCAGTGTCCCAAAAACAGTTGTAGATTGAGTGAGCAAATTATTGTTGTTTATTTATTTAAGGGAATTATTACCCCCGGAAAAGCGATCTGCCAATCAACTAACACTGGCATCCTACTTACTGTTTGGTAAACAGAGGCGTGTAGAATAAGGAAACTTGCCCAATGTTTCGCCCTACTGGGAATTGAATCCAGGTCCTCTCGCCTGCGAGTGCTCTAATCACTAAGTTACAGGAATGCACAAGATTGTTTTATTCCTCAAATAAGAAGCTAAAAAAAGTTTCTGTTTTAAAACTAGCCACAATTATCATTTGTGCTGACTCTGCTCTCACGTTTTCCACTCTGCCAGTGCGGAGAGAAAACAGGACAGTAAAATATCAATAACTGCAGAATGGCAAGCATAGTAATTGTTATTTATTGTTTTTAAAAAATGGCAAAGAAAAATGGCTCTGGTCTGATTAAAACAAAGACAGTTTGATGGCACCTCACCATTTCTTGTTAAATAAATTCAATGCTTGTTATCTAGAAGTTTTACTTCGTTCACCAAAACCTGCTACTTCAACAACAACATAAAGTGAGTTTTAAAAAGATGTTAGACATTCAAATTTCAAAATAAAAAGTTTCAGGCATATATGATAGAAAAGAACTGCAAAAGGATATTGTAGGAAAGCAGAAAAAGCACAAAGGATCAGGGATAGTGGAATGGTATGAAACACTGATCAATTTGATTGTAACTGTCCAGCTAGGACCTTGTCTAGCTAAGTCTTTGATTTGCAGGTCTGAAGAGAAATCTGCACTTCTTGGCTTAACACGTATCTCCGCAGTGTCAGAAAGTTTTGAGTTCAAGCCCTACACCATGGCTATGAGATCATGGTTTAAGCTGATACCCCAATGCAGTGCTAGGAAAGCATTCCTGTTGGAACTGCCGTCCTTTGCATGAGATGTCAAACTAAGGTCCTGTCTGCATATTCAAATGGACTTTAAAGATAGAATGGCAATATTTGAAAAGAGAAGGGAGCTTCCCTGGTATCCTGGCCAACAAACCCTCACTGCCAATCACTCTCCCACCCTTCCCACCCGATTAAAAAAAAGCTTATTCACTGCATGGTTCTTTCTGGGACACTGTTGTTTGCAAATTGGCTGCCATATTCACCTGCAGATTTACAGTCGTAAGACATTGCAAAAACATTCTGAAAGCACTTTGAGATGTTTAACATGATAAAGCACTGTATTAAATGCAACGATAATCATCATTATTATCATACCTCCAGATCACAATGTTGACCCAGTCAGGCTGGTCAACCATCAATGATGCTTTGGATTATTGCATATCTGCCACTGGGCATGTTTCCTTGATCCACATCCTAAATCTATGGCGACTCTGCTTACCTTTCCCACCCAGGAGGATACTGTTAGACAAAGTTTCTATTTCATAAATCAGGAGAGAAAGAGAGACTGAGTGGAGCCACAAAATTTCTGGCCCAAGTGCAGAGCTTAACCTACTGGGCTGTCCAGGATGTTAAAATAACATGATTAGAGAGACTGATGTAACGTACATGCTGGTGAGCTGATTCAGTTTCAGCTTGGCAAAGCTGGGAATGGAGTTGTCCTGGGCTAGTTGAGGGTGGAATTTTCCAGGCTTGGGGCTGACACAAACAATGCTTGTGGTGGTTCCAGTGAGTTGAACATTTTTCCTCCTGTCTTAGCCATATCCTTTTTCAAACAGTTAGCAATTAATTACAGAGAAACCTGAAGTCACCCTTCCACCAAACCATCTCGAGTATAAACTCCCCAAAAGTAAATACTCATTGTTTCTAGAAAATATTAACTGTTATACTGTATTGGATAATGTTACCTGAAATATTTTAGTATTTAGTTTTTCATGGAGGCTATGTCACAGTTGAGAAGACGTGAGACTGCAACACTGCTCTATAATCCATGGCAGTCGTTTACATTTAAAATCAGTATGTGTACCTAGCTTTTAGTGTTCTACTTTTATGCATTCAATTAATGTGTGGTATAATGGTATGCATTATAGACATAGGATTCAATTGATGTCTGTTGAGTAGTTGATTAGAACTCACTTCTGACTATCACTAATGAACTGTTAATCATCAACAATTAGAACATAAAAATTTGCTGGCGAAAGAAAGACCAAGGTCTGTCCAATTTGCCTTCCACCATCCTGGCAGTCGCTTGACATGTCGTGTCTCAAACTGTCATATTCTACAATATCTGACCACTTGCTAGTTATTTTCACAATATAACAGAATATAGCGTGGATGTGTTCCATCCTCACTCGGCTCCACTGGATCTCCATCCCCAATGGATCTAATTCAAGAACATTGTCTTATTCAAATCTCTCCTCAGCTTGCTTCATATCCTCCACCTAATCTGCCCAACTATTGGTGGGCTAACCTTTAGCAATTCAGACCCCATCTCTGGAACTCCAGCTGAAGTGCCTCAGCCTTGACCCTCCCTCAAGGTCTTGAAAACCCACCTTAAAACCTATCTCTTTGATTGTGCTTTTGGCCACCTCTCCCCCCAACCCACTCAGCCTTCCTCCTCACCTGCATCTCCCAGTCAGCTCTGTGAAGCACATGAAAGTTGTTGTTTCAATGACAAAGAAACATCTATGGCAGTTAGATTATTCAACAATACAAGTTAATTTAATTTAATGTAGCCTAAACAAACCACTGCTAAATCTGAGCATTAACTTACTATTTGCAGCGAGTCTAGGAGCTTGGTGAGTTGATAAAAGCGATGTGGGTTATAAGGAGCGTCCTTCCTGTGAAATGAAATGACTCTGTCCAGTTCCTGGATGTAGTTCAATCGTAGCTCATCAAAGTATTTCTGGTTTTTCAGACCTTCCACTGGAACTAGCAATGAGATATTGAAGGTTAATTTGCAAACCACCACAGCTATGGTGTTTGGCCATTTTAGTTTTCCACAGTAGTGTATTCGAAATATATCTGAAATAGCCATTACAATTTAGCCAGGCAAAAACAAGTTTAATTAGTGCTGAAGTGTTACGAAAGCGCAAGGGATGAGAATAAACTCTATGAATAAGAACATTTTCATCATTAACAATTTTAATCAGGTACCTCTCCTGTACCTTACTCTGCAGTAGAGAGAGAGACACACTTACTGATGCTAAACAGTAACAACACTTTCATGCAAAAGAACTCATCCTGGGAGAGTTGAAGCCACTGAAACTCTTGGGACAACCGCTGCATCTCCATGCACAGATCGTACATCGATGATTTTTGCATCCGTTGCCTGTAAATGAAGGAAAAAGTATACGTGAATGAAAGCAAGAGGTAAGGACTGCAATATACAGTATCTATGTTTCCTAACATTACTAGCACACTAATACTATTATAAAGTACACAAATGTTAAAGACCAAATCTTAATGCTTTTACTTTAAGAATTAATATTTGGTCTTCAAATTAGTGTTATTTTATCTAATCTTTAACTAAACGTATAAAAACAAAAGGAGAAACACATATATAAATACATATATATCTATATAAAACAGGCTGAGATGAAACTTGCAGTTTACAATCTTACACTTTCTATGGTGTTTCTGGTAATGCCTTCACCTTTATCCCTCTCTCTCTCTGCCTTCAAACCCTCCTAAAACCCGTATCTTTAACCAAGTACTCGATCAACATCCTCATACCCCTCTACTTACCTGGCGATCTGCGCCATATGTGAAAAGCTCTTTGAGATATTATCCGATGTGAAAGCTGTTATGTAAGTGCAAGTTGTATTTATGTAAAAGAGGTAAAAAGCAAAGCTTCTGGTTTAAAAGTTAAGATTTATTTAATTCAATCACTATGCAGTTGTGTTCTGAAGGTTCCTGCTAAAATCAATTGCTATTAATATATATTACTTGGTTCAGTATTTTCAGATAATTTAGTTTAGGAATTTTCCCAAAGATAAATGTTAAATCTGGAAGAAATCTGGATTACCCATCTCGAAGGGGCAAAGTCACATGTAATGACTCTCCATGTTTCACTAGGAATAAACCCCCAATTATCAGTGGGGAGAGAGCAATACCCACTTAAAAGAACTTTGACCTCAGCGCTCGCCCCTTCTTGTGCTCAATGCAAAGTACGGTTCCCCTGGGAATCGTCAGATGTAATCTTGTTGTTGTTGTTGAATTGTCAGTTCTTTTACCAGGAAAACAAATTCAAAACACAGTATGCAAAATGGCGGTAATTAACTATAAAGAACAAGGATCACAATAACAATGAGATGTGTGCCTGGACTCCCTGAAAGGGACAGGTGGAACCTGTTCAACATTTAAAGCATTTGGGGAGAGGAATGAAGGAAACCCTTGGAGAAAAGATATTTTTGTTCATGATAGTAACCTTTGCTTACCATTTGCTTTCTGTCCAAATAGTATTGCCAGAAAAGTTCAGTGGACTTTTCAGGTGAAATAAAATGTCTGCATTCAAAACAGATCTACTGAACAGCAAGCTCTCTTAAACTGAAAGACAGATGCAAGTGGTATCCAGCTTGTGAAACATGCTCCTGCTGTGAAATGCGCTGTATAAATGTAAATTTTTGTTGGTAAAGTTTCATAAAAAATCACAGCTGCTATTTAATCAGCAGCTGTACATAAAGCTCTCCAGAAATTGGCCTAAAATGTGGTTGAGACTTGAGATTTATTTTCTGATAGCTTCTTTTACCTACAAATTAGGTTGAGATGTAAGAACAGGCCTATCCTCAAGACAGATTGAGAATTTTATTAGATGCCTTTCAGCTAAGAACCTGCCTTTCATTAAATTTCCAGGCCAAAAACAAAGCCAACCAACAAGGCTATTTTTTGTGACAGAAATGTGCGAATATAAAAGTTCAAAGAGCAATTACGTAAGCTAAAAGGCTAAATGAGGATCCTACACAAGCAGAAAGAAACAGCTGTATCTTTAACCAACAGCCTACTAATTAGGGGATACCAGGATCCAATACGAGATGTATTCAAGTGTTGGCAGGAACTTAGATGAATTTTCAATTAAGATTTTTATTTACTGTTTCTACCGGCAACAACCAATCTGGAATGCATTGTTTTAGAAAAGTCAGGAAAGTGTTGTTCTCGCTTGTGGATAAAACCGACCTGCATGCGGTTGTTCATTTCTAATAGACCTGGTGAAAGACAATGCAGATCTCAATTTCTAATTTGTTTATGTATCAAGTATGAAGGTACTGAGTCCTGTTGCGCATTAAGCCCCCATATGTACCCTAACTGCAGTTTCTAACTGCCTCTGAGAGGGGAGTAGTGATCATTGCAATTTGCACTCTGGCAGCATTGTGCTCGTAAAATTCATCAAAACCAAGCCAAAGGACTGGTCTATCTACACAAAGGCTAAACTGTAACAGTCTCACTCAGTATTGAATCCAACATGAATCCCATAAGGTCCATGCCTTATAAAATCCAGATCCTGAAGAACTTAACCTTCCACTGTAATGCCAGTTACCAGTTTGGGGTTTAGAGATTTTCTGAAAACTGGCGCCAGTCTGTGAGGATCCAGATGTATTTTCCTTTCGAGATTTATGAGAAATCCTAACTTCTTGAAGCCAAAAAGTAATTGTAAAAGCAGATGTTCAGGTTCTGAAGCCTCAAGAAGATTGCAAATAAAATAAATACATTTTGTGAAGGCCTGCAGGGTGATGTGAGTCCCAAGGGGAGAACTCGGTGTTGGTAATTTGCGCCCAGGATGTATGTCCTGAGGAATTTCCATGTTGTGATGCAACATTGAGCAATGAACTCTTGAGGTCCACCACGCCAGACTCACAAGCAGGCCTGTGAATGATCTGAGCCAATGAGAATATTTTGAATTTCTCCTATTTAAGCATGACCGAGTAGAATAAAAATATTTGGTACTTGATACTGCATTATCATGTAAAAATATCTCACAAAGCTAAACGTGACATCTAATCTAACACAGCAATGCGGCCAAAACCAGCAACGGCCAATTTTAATCTGTTTTCATTTTCAGTGCATTTGGATGAGGAGAAAATATTGGGCAGCATGCCAGAAGAACTTCCTGTTCTTCTTCCAAATAGTGCTATTAGATCTTTAACATTAAACCGAGCAAAGAGAACACAGAGAAGGGACCTCAGTAAAATATTTCATCCAAAGGCTTTCACTTTCATACAATGCAGTTTTCCCTCAGAATTCCACTGAGTTAGGACAGGAACCGCCAACCTTCTAGAGAACTAATAATAAGTACTGGAGATTAATCCCTTCTATTTATAGTTTCCTAGCATTTCCTCTAGCATAATCTCAAAGAAGAACACAGACAATATTAAGCTTTGCTGGCAGGATACCTTTCAAGTGGGCTTTTTTTTGTACAATTGTACACGATTGTACAAGGAATAGGGATAGATGGATATAACTGTAGCTAGTATGAGATATGATGAACACAAGAACATGTGCTGGTTAGTAGATTGCAGTTGTAAGTTGTTTGAACCCGGGTGATAGAGAATTAGGCATAAAGGATCACAGCTAGAGTTTTCAAAGCTCCATCTCATCCTGGTGCCTCTCCATGCCTTTACCAGGGGCCAGAGCTGAGATTCTGCTGGTGTTTCACATAAACTACTAGCAATTCCTCCACCTGCTTCCCAAAGAAAATTTTACTGTAACTGTATACCCAGAGCAACTGGTCCATTGGAAAACTCAAAAAGTTCTTGATGAGAGTTAGCAGTCAGATATCAAGTGAAGTTATCCAAATTCTTAAATCTAGGTCATCCATTGCATCCTAGTACTACAGGAGAGTTGTCAACCATTGGGTTTCTTATTCAATGGAAAAGACACATTTTATATACACTGATTGCTGATATTTTTGTTGCCCTGTGGTGAGAATCCTACTGAGTGAGCTTGGTAGTTTGCCAGTGAGATCTGGAGAATGCTCTGGAAAAAGTATTGCTTTCCCATAAATAACTTTGCTTAAACGCCCTGTCTGCCTGCCGGAATAGTTCTCTTGCCTGGTGTGGTGACTTCTACATTTATGTTGGATCTAGAAATCTCCGGAAATGTGTGCAAGGATGCAAGCTACAGAATGTCATGGTTAGTAAATGCAATTTCTTCTGGGTGGTGCAGAAGAATTGTGACTTGCGCCTTGTTATGGGTCTTGGACTGTGATCTTCTGGGTACTTGACACATGGAATTCTGATAGAGCACTAAAGCATCTTCAATTTCAGACATTTTAGAGGAGTTGTAATTTTAAAATCTTGGGGGCAGTTTTTCTTTAACTGTGGTCAAATTACAGAACAGTAAACTCCTCATAACTCGACCCCGAATTAACCTATCATTACCACTTAAGCCATTGATTGCGCTGTCAATATCACAGCCGTATTTATTTATTTATGTATTTATGCATATGCCTCACTCGCCACTCCAGGTAACTCGTCACTGTGAATCAGATATATACCAAGTTCAAAACTATTTTACAGTTTAAGAAAATATATTTACTTTGCATAAACATTAACCAGCTATTTTTAAATAGAAGTGAAGTCCACACATATATAAGAAAAAGGGTTAAGCAGGAAGATTAACTAATTAGTGCATGTTGGTATATTGTAATGT
Organism: Callorhinchus milii; assembly: GCF_018977255.1. NCBI lineage: Eukaryota > Metazoa > Chordata > Chondrichthyes > Chimaeriformes > Callorhinchidae > Callorhinchus > Callorhinchus milii. The sequence goes on along the minus strand of NW_024704756.1, from coordinate 17,128,710 downwards.
AGTAGGGGCCATCACCAAGCAAGCCTACTTCTCTAGCTCTCCAGAATAAAGGGTGTCCAATGATAACTTTGTGTGTGCTGGATTTTCCAATTTTTCCCATTTTTATTTAAAAGGGTANTTTTTCTACCAATGGGTCAATGTATAATAATAATAATCCTTGCATTTGACATAGGGCCTTATTATGTCTTTGAGACGTCTCAAAGTGTGTCACAGCATATACTGTAAGGTGAATTGGATATATTTTGTGGATGAAATAAAATCAATAAGAACATAAGAGACAATATTCAGCATGTTGCTGGCTATAGCGACTTTGGCAATATGCACTTAGAATGGAAACATTTTTAAGCTGTAGGGAATGAAATGTCATTTTATGTTCAATTTGCCAACCTACGAACTGCCAAGCGATCTTCAATTTGTTTACAACGTAAGGGAAGAATATAATCTCAAAATTAAATAAGGCAGGTCTAGGAAACAAGAGTGAATTGCCAACCTTGGAGGTTTAAAACTTCAAGTGACAGTAGAATTAGGATTTACAGAAATATATCTGAATCATTCCAGGCTGGGTGAATGTATCATATATAAAAAGTAATATTTAGGATAACTGATCTGCCCAGATCCTACATTACAATATTTTATCTTAAATTTGTCAAACAACATAAGCCTATAGAAATATATTCACTTACTCATTAAATACCAAGTCTGGTGCAAAGTAGAGCATTCTGGAATTCACAATTCTATAGGACCTCCATCCCATTGCGAACACCATAACTGCCATCCATGAATACTGTATGAGACTCATTTGGTCATCCACATGTAAATTTCGAAAACCTACAGACAAGGAGGACTTGTGCTGAAATAATGTCAAATGATAGTATTTATGAATCAGTAAACATTCTGCAAAGAACAGACCTGCTTCGCTATATACAGTAAGTGACAGACAGGAAAGATCAAATAGTACTCGTTCAATTGCTCTTACAGAAAACCTGGGTGTTTACTGAGCATGCAGTGTTGTGGTATTAGCTGCCACTGAAGTAAATGTGGCCACTCATTGTATAATCCATCAATCAGGCTGAATTTTAAAGGTCTGTTTTCTCACTTAATATTTTTGCAAGCAGGTAAGTCTTAGCATAAATAACTTATTGTCGTAAGCCATGTTCAGCTTAACTTTTGGCAATCAACTGCTGTCACTGAAAATAAATTCTTGAGGTAAACATTGCATGGTTCCAATCCTTTCCCCACTTTTAATGTATACCAAATGATTATTTGTTAATGAACTTGAGGGGGCAATTGAGGGTTAATCACGAGCTTTGCAATATAGCGAAATCAAAGGAAACGGTTCACTGAGGAACAATACAGGACTGAAACTGTGATTGCGTCTGTCTTGTTTAACTAAATAGACCATTTTTATCACCAACGCCATGAATCATTAATCACACATGGCTTTCAATTATTATCTACAGGCCTGGTGAGTGACCAGTCTGTGGCTGAGCCAGGGTATTCAAATCAAACAATTGCTCAAAAGTGTTAGCATTCTGTGCCATAGTAATTTATTTGTGTTAACATATGGAAACAACGCTTTCACTTAAAGCTGTGTGCCTTCACAGAGCCGAGTGCTTGTTTGGCAAGTGGAAAACACACAAGGGGGCATGCTGACCGACCAAGATAAAAATGCTGATTGCAGAGAATGGGTTGGTTGTAATCCGACACAGGTAAAACTGCCACCGAAAATATTGACTGGGATTCTTTTACAATGCTTTCATGAATTTGTGGTTGATGTTACACCCTGGTAACTTTTGATTTTTTTAAAAAACAGATTGAAGCATTCATCAACATGCTAAATACACTCTCAATCCTGAAAAGAAATAGATGCATGGAGGAATAATTCTTGTTATCAGAATAAATGAGATCATTAAAGCCCTAACTGTAAGTTAGACCTCTGCACACAAGGGTAAATGTAACTTTGTTTTTAAATCTCTAAGCTCTTACACCAGTCAACAGGCAGCTTGTTTTAATATCTCATCTGAAGGACGGCCCCTTCAAAAAAGCATTGCTCCCTCATTTTGGAGAATGAGCCTATCAGACTATGTGTGTTCAAAGTCTTGATACAGGGCTCAAAACCACAGCCTTTGACACAAAAGCGGCAGTGCTAAGCAGAACTCAGCTGTGTCTCCACCATCTAAAGGCAATAGAAATTGCACAGCTTTTCTGCTACTAGTAATATTAGTATTGCTAATTATTCCACCCAAACTTGGAAAGCAATGAATCAACTACCTCCACTTTAAGCTACCCAAGCTGTACCTAACCTGTAAATGCTTGATGCTCACACTTGAGTACCCCAAATAGGCGAGTGCTCCACTTCCCAGGTCTACCATTTGATTATCACAAAATTTACAGCCAAAAACACGTCAAATACAAATCAGGATTGGAGTATCAAACCTTCAGGTAACACGTATAAAAAACATGGACAATCTGATGAAACACTCAAGAAGTTGTCATAGCAAAAAGACAATAACAGCAAAAGGTTAGAATAAAACAAATGAACAATTGCCACAATGACCTTTAAAAGCTTACTTCAGTTATCAATCAAGTTGTGGTATTTAAATGTTAACTTCTCGATTTCTTTTCCTTTTGCTCTTAATAAATGTGCAATGACCAAACAAACAGAAAAATCTATGAAAATGAACTGCAGCTATAATCAATTATTATTTAACAAATTGCCTCTGTTGGTTTTGCAAATCGGTGTTTTTCTATTTCCTGTCTTAGATTTCAATGTTAGATTACTGCACACATTGGAACATTAAACCTGTGGTGTCTACGTGCAAATACTTTTTGGAAAAGTTCATAAGTTTTAATTTAACCATCTTCAGGTTTAATTTGTTATATCATAGCTATGCTTCTGGTTAAATGGGTGGATTCATCCTCAAACAATATAGTGTGGAGTGGATGTGAATAACTTTTGAGTTTGATTAGTATAAAATTCGTCAGAATTTCCAAAAATCTATCTTTTCTAACTGTTTAATGCCTCCCGGATTGGCTGATTCATTATGGATTCCTGTTTTCTGATAGATCAACCTAACAGTTAACCAAAAAAAAGTACAAAATTGGGTTGAAAGACTTTGTTTCCATCAAATATTCCCTCCTTTTTTAAAAAAAAACAAATGAACTGTTCCCTGGGCTCTTCCTTTCTGTATCTCACGACCAATTTATCTGGAAGATTGTTGGAAAGGAAACAAGAGAAACTCCTTTCTCGTTTTGCATATGACATCTAGGTTTAATAATAACACTGTTCTTAAAATATAGCTGATTTAGCTGGGTCCCAGGTGAGTAACAAGCACAATGATCAACAGTATTTAGTGTCAGATAGTCACTGATCTTTACTCAGTACTGACCTTTTTGGAATGTCTGCCAAGTAAAACACAAAATATAATGGCTATTCAAAGTTCTGTACAAACAGATGTCAGTGTTGTATCGTTTTCAATCATTTATATCTTCGTATTGTTTTGGTGTCTCTGGTAGGCAATCAAGCAAATCCCAGATCATGCATTGCATGGACCAGATGCACAGTAAAGCTCCTGCAACTCTGCTCCAATAATATGTATTAGACAAAAGCCCAGCCAATGTTTTAACTGCTCTTTTAACCTGCCAACCATCATTGTATCCTCTGATTGAGACTGCTAATTTACTGCCAATTTGGGATGGATTAAGGGCAGTTTTATATTGCCGATCTGTCCTTAAAATGAACCGTGTTCAAAATTATTTCACATAGCCCTTTTCCTGCCAGTAGAGAGATTCTCAGCCAAACTGCTGGATTCAAAGTTGGGTTACAGAGATTACATTTTTTATCTTGTCCCTGGGATGACAGACTGCAACGTGCATTTAAGAGTATTTTATGTGACAAAGCCGTGTTAAAGAATGCTTGCATGATACTAATATAGCTTGTGTGCATGTGATAGCTTTGTAACCAAATCTATTTCCCTCTCCACCACATCTGCAAATCCAAAGTGTACTAGCCGCAGCCTGGCTATTAAAAATGAACCGGAACATGCGGCATCCTGTTCTTAAAGCTATCTTCTGTTATTTTGAAAATATAATGTAATTTTCCTTGTTGATTTATATTGAGCTAAATATTAACATCAGCTATCTGACTCATTTAGAGCCTACCTTATAAGATTGTCATTGGTATTATAGGACTTTCAAGATGGTTACTAGTCTTGAGAGAGGCTTGAGACTGTCCAGCCCTCTGATGTTACTTTCCCTGTGCTTTAAGAGAAAGTGAAAAGGCTTCTCTCTCTCTGTAGTCATTTCAGATTTTAAAATGAGGCAGCAGACAAATTGGAAAATGTTGACAAAATAACAAACAAAATGAAATTATTGGTTTGTCCACACATCTAAAAGAAAAAGTTTAATAATAATAATCTTTGCAGTTGATATAGCGCCATATCATGTCTTTGAGACGCCTCAAAGCGCTTCACAGAATATACTATAAAGTGAATTGACTTGTGTATTTTGTGGATGAAAACTTTTTTTTCAACCACAGTGATACTGCAAATGCAATTGATGTCAACGTGAGGGAAAACAAATTGGAGATGCCCAGGTAGGGGCTCCACGCAAAAGGAATGGAAAGAATTACCATAATGGAGGAGGAGCATCTTTTAAAGCGTGATATGTTTGATTTTGCCACTGAAATGCCTGATTAATACAGAATGGAAAATAAGACACCAAAAGAAACTGCAGCTTTACTCTTTGAGGGTCAGTACACAGTAAGATTACTATGCTAGCTCTACATTGCTTGCACAGGCCACGTACTCCAGTTGGACAAGTGTTTGTACCTACCTAAGTAAAGTGAAATGGATATTTGTTCTTCCATTGTCAATACAGCTTGTCCTGTTCTCAGGTATTGTGGGCCTACAGTTTAGCCAACTAATGGCCTACATGCATTAGAGTTGCTAAAATATGTAATAGACAGTGCCAGAAATAACAGAGTAGACAGTTCTTACCGAATAAGTATTCCAACTGGCCATGAGAATTAAATGAGTGAAAACAAACTGTAGTTATTTTCTAGGAAGCCTAGCAGTCTTTTCTGGCTATTATAAGAAAAATGGGTTCCATTGTAAATGAAAGACAAACTCAATGAAAGACAAGCATAAACTGTACTTTTGTTTTCCGGTGTCTACGATACCTCAGATATACCTTACACATTCAAGTTCTCTGTGTTCAAATAAAAACGAGAACTCAAAAGGTTCACACTCTTACCTGGTAAGACTTTTGCCCATTTGACAAAATGCACAAGTTGTCTTTCCCCAAGCTCATTGAGGCTTGTTAATAGACTGGAGGATGTATCAGGCTGAGTATTGTCATAGCCTGCATATACCATGTCAGGCTCAATGACTTGTAGAACAGAGAGGAAAAGGGGTTGGCACTGAAATTTCTGCATTCTTGGTATACCCATCCTTGGTATGACAGACTGACTGGTGTCCTGCCTTTGTGCAACTGAAGACTCAATTTCCTCTGCAGTTTGGAATGGTCTGGTATTCTTCAATTTTCGACCTTGAAAATAAAATTACAAGATGATTTAATCTGTAAACTTAAGTAAAACAAGACTTTTATCTTAAAATTAACTGCAAAATAGAGTACAGGAAATTGGATAGTATACATGATACACTTCAGAGATAAATGTCTTGTAATTGAATCTGAAAAATAATCTGCCAAGACTGGCCTTCTGTCACAAGTTCAACATTCCTTCATATTCAACATTACACGCTCTTAAAACGGCACACATATTTTACTAAATCAGAATCATATATATTTTCTGAACAATAAAAATGACAATGAATTTAAGGTAGCATTTTTTTAAAAAACATCACCCTCAATTCTCTTCACTGAGAGACCTGAGTTCAATTCCAGGCAGAGGGCGAAACCTCGGGCAAGTTTCCTTACTCCACACAGAGCCTAATAATAATCCCTCCAAAACCAAAAACAATAATAAATTGGTTATTTTCAATCCACGACTGTTTGTGGGACATTGCTGTGCGCAATTGGCTGCCGCGTTCGCCCACAAATATACAGTTAATTCACTTTACAGTGTGTTCTGTGAAGCACTTTGGGACGTCCTCCCGACGTGAAAAGTGCTATATCAAATGCAAGGATTATTATTATTACTTCTCACCTCACACAACCAAACATGTGAGGCTACAGTGTTTACAGTGGCCACAGTGCCACAGAAATCTGGTACTTTCTGGAAACTCACTAAAATAGCCAGTCTTTACATGTGAGCTAAATGTAGGCTCTATTGGATTGTGTGGTTCAAGTCTATATTCAGTGGATGCTCAGAATCACTAATTCGACACAGACTAGGGATGAAACTTAGAACCTTCCTCACTTTCAAAAAAGATTCAATTACAGACCAGGTAGTGTATCAGCCAACTGAGCCACCAGGGAGGCCCCTCTGGCCGTAATCCAATCTTACAATTCAAATACTTCACTTCATCCAAGTTGGATTTGAGCCAAGATATATTATTTTGTTTCCGAGCTCCTGGGCATACAAGGGAGAGGTTTCCTTCAGCCCATTAGTGTCGTTCAAGACCAAGCAGTGATGAACATTTGTGGTAACCAGCAGAAGTGGCTGCAGGGAGGGAGGGCTCCAGGCTACAGTCATCTATCCCTGAGCAGACTTGAAGCAGAGTTAGCTTCATGGCAAGTACATCTATTTGCAAATGCCTCTCACAAGGGCATTAGCAGTTTGTGTGAGCCTGGTACATGGCATTGGACTTGGGTCTCTAGAATATCAACGTGGCTAGCATCTCACAAGCTGTCCTGTAAAGGGCCTCCCATCATGTTGAATGCAGATACATGTTAATTAACTGATGAGCAAATTCTGAGGCTTGGGAATGATAGTTGCTGGAAGGCCCTTCCTGGAGTCTGGGTTTATGAACACATGCTCATATATCCAGGGTTTGGCATCCACCTTGATTGATATGTAAAGAGGTAAGTTGCTGCTGCCCCAGTTCTGTAGCTTAAACTGTTGGAACCACAGCTCAATGCATGGGGATGCATGCCCAAGCTGCGGCATGAGGATGATGGCAATGCTCTCACGCATTTCATGCTGGCTGTGCTGCTCACCAGGACGTTTGCAGGAAGTTCCTGGTACCTGCTATCCACCTCGTGAGGGCTCAAACCTGCGCCTGTCATATGTCAAATGACCAACTTGTGACTATCCTCCTGGGGATGTGGGAAGGTGGGATCTACTTGATCTGGCTCCAAGGTAATGTGCTTTGCAATGTTGGAAACGAGTCAACAGGGAGCGTCCCTCCAGGGAGAGAGTGCGCCTTCCATTCTAGATACAAATAAATATTTGTGTGTAAGTGGCATACATATGTGGACCTCTCAGTCTGGTTTGGATACTCCTAAGCCCGATGACAGGTTTCTACAGAGATACCCGACTGACCAAAATAAAAGGAGCTCAAACTAACACATTCCAGCTAGATATACATCAACAGCAGAAGTTCAAGTAGATTTTACCCCTACTTAGACCTGGTCCACTAAACCTATCTGTAAAACCAGAACCACAATCCCAGTTTAACTCAATTAGGGATGAAATTTAGAACTTTCTTCACTTGCATGGTTCAGTTAGACAAGGCAGTGTACCAGCCAAGTTAGATTTGAGCCCAGACAGAAGGGTAGTGTGTTAAATAATCATTTATTCCCATCTTTTCCAAAACAATGACTTATGCTGATACCTGGTTCTATATTCCCACTCAAATGGCAGTTCATCATGTATAAGACTGGCTAAATTAGTGTTGGCAGGCTATATAATCATGAAGGATATTATCGCCAAGCCTGAATTTCTCATCAGTTTTTCCACACCAACCACTGTATATTAATCAGAGACAAGGAACCCTCGTTGATTCACTCTAGCTATTCCTGAGCCATTAATTCGTTCACAATGACATCTTAGCGACTGGAATCATTCAATTTAGCACAGACTTGGTATTGAACCTGGTACCTGACTTACATGTCAGAACTACAAGCTAATACATTTACCCACTGAGCCACCATTGTTTTTATCCAGAGGTGTCATTTTTAAAAAAATTATATAAGGAGTATATAATTAAATCTTATCCTGGTCAATCGCTTCATGTAGGACATTGCTGAATGCAAATTGGTTGATGCATTAGCTTACAAATACGATCACTTCACAGCAATTACTAATGATGCATTTGAAGATGTTTCAAGGCACTATATCAAATGCAAGAGTTAGTATATTTACTGTTACTTTTCACACAAACTCAGTGCAATACAATTTACATTTATGCGAGCTCGTTAAGATCATATAAAGCTTATACGATGGGAGCATATAAAGCACTTTGTAGTTACTCTTTTTTTAAAAAATAAACACTATTTAAAAATATTACGTCTTTTCAGCTCTTTGTGGTCATAGGTTTTACTAACACTAGCAATTCACTGAACCATACTTCAACCAGAACTAATTGCATTTACAGAATGCCTTTCGTGAATGTCTCAACGCATCTCAAAATGCAAGAGCATTTAAGGGCGGAAGCAGAAAAGTAAGAATACAAATGCAGCAGAGGCTACGGATTCACTTTGCTCAGGGTAGGGAAGGAGTGAAAGAGAAAGATAATCAAATGTTTTTTTCTACTGCAAATCATCTAAGCAGTAGGGCTCAGTGACACTAGTTGAATAAAGATACAGATCCATTTTTGATGTGAAAGTGAAATTTAAATTGCTTAAAGAAACAATCACCTAACAAATCTGGGATCCCGATTGTTTACTAGGCTACTAGTAGCATATTAGGCGACTAGTAATGTTGGCAGCCTGACTAGTGACCGCTAGTTTGCAAGAAACCAAAGATCACCAGTGAAAAGAACCTTCTCCAACTTTCACCTAATAAAAACGCACTGAATTCTGAATGTTTGTGCAATACAGCAAAGCAACCAAAAAAAAACAAATCAGTTGATAAATGAGTATGACTTAAAAGTCCAAATTTTTCGATGGGCTACTAAATTTGACATTGCACATTTGGCACCCTCACAATAAAATAACCCATTAGATGCATAATAAAGTGGTCAAGGTGAACAAAATCACTGCTTTTCTCACCCTTTCTATGAGAAAGTATCTTTTGCTAGCATTTTCTCTTGACAGTTCTGTCAAAAACTGTGAAGTTGGAATATTGAGTAAGCACTGGATTTGACGCAAAATTCACGATGGGCCAAATGTTTTGTTGACCTGCCTCTTGAGCTGAAGTGGGATTTTAACTGACACTTTATCAACTTTGATTAACAATAGATACAACAGAACCTACAATTCATTAGCTCAAGCTTTAATTTCTTGATCTTCAATTTAAAAAAACATTTCCAAGTTTACCATTTTAAATTTTAAACAATACCTATAGTTTTACCATTGAAATTAGGTGAGTTTTTGTCTTGTTAGCTATATCTCCATCATACACCAGGGGTGGCTGTGCCCGCCTCTATGAAATACTCCCGAGATATTATCCGATGTGAAGGGGATGGGTAAACATAAATGCAAGTTGTTGTTCCAGCAACCTATCTCTGACTGCTCTGAGGATTACAGAGAAAGTGCCAAGCTTTGGAGAAAGCCAGTAAACAAGGATGGGACAGCAGAACTTTTGGCCTTCCGTTCAACATTGCCACTCATTGATGTCCTCTGTATGACATGATTTCAGCCTTGTACCTTGTGCATAACTCCTCTCACCCCCAGTTTTAAAATAAAATGGATCCAGTTACCTCATTGATAGAAATGACCATCTCTTTCTTGTGCTTTGTCATATGTTCCTATGATAATTGAAGAAAACCACACCTCAGGATATAACATGTCTTGGCAATAATTAGAATGTTTTTAAAAAAACATTTCAAATGGATTTTAAGAGCCTATTATAGTTAATTACATTAGTGTATCGAAAAAGTTACGGCAATGTTTATGAATTTTGGGATCTCCACCAATGTACTGCTGGGAATCTGGAGTCTCTCCAATGTCTCATGATAACCCTTTATGCCCACATCAGCAAAGTTCACTGCAGGCAAACTATTCTTAGAGCATCCCAGTATACTGGTTGTAATCTCTAGCAGCTGAAGTGCCAAGTCATTTGGCCTAATTTCTGACTGGTCAGCCAGACAAGCCCTCTATGGGTCTCATATCTGGACACTGAAGTAGCCTATGGGATAATGTCTCCTTCTCCATTACACGTCTCAGGCCAGATATCTTCAGGCAAACTGGCGTGTGTTCATTCCGTGTAGTTTTGTCATACTTTCCGTACTGATGAGTAGACTATAACATCAATTCATCCCTCTAGAAAACTGTAATCCACAAGTCTGACTCCCATAACATCCACAAATTCTCTTGGAAACGTTCATCTTGTAGACTGACTTTTCTTTGGTACAGTCTGCTTAATAATCTTTTAAAAATATCATAATGAACTTGCATGACTGCCTGACATTCTCAAATGCAGCCTGTGAAAAAAAGCAATTTTATCTGCATTAACAAGTCATTGCAGTCAGTCATTGAGGAGTCACATACAATAATCAATAATAAAGTGCAATAAAGTTTCACTCTGGTTAAGAACCTTAACTATCAAATTGACTGGAATAAAAGTCAAGTAGCTTTTAAAAATTGCTTGCTGTAAAGCTGAAATTGTTTATGGGAAATTTTAATTAGCAGAAACTAGATTCTGTAAGGATATAATAAAAAAAATTGTCCATGCTAATTGCCTGATTTATAAGTGCCTGCCAACGTCTCTATATCTATGTTCACAGGCAGCAAACTCTTCATTATAATAATAATCCTTGCATTTGACATAGCACCTTATCGTGTCGTCGAGACATCTCAAAGCCCTTCATAGCATATACTGTAAATTGGATTGACTGTATATTGTGCGGGCAAAGTCACAGGACTCTTTTCTTCAAAGCTATGAATATTTTATATTTTTGCCACCCATTAAACTCACCAAATGTCAAATCTGACATATTTCAAATAGTTCTTTTGTTGATGTGATTACAAAATACCTCAAGAAACAAATTGGCCTTTTCCCCTGATTTTTAGTGAATGATTTTTACACCATTTTTGGATGGGATACGTTCGAGGGTGGGAAGAAGCAAAAAACAAAAGCTCCCGAGAGTTCAACCCCGCTTAGCTATCTCTACATTGTGAGTGTAATTTGTACCAAGGAATGTTGGCTCTTATAGTTCCCATATACTCCACCAGAAATTCTCTCAGTAATCCTATATTGTTCTTTTTGAATAGTGCCATGGGATCTTTAACATCCACCTGAACAGACAGATGGGACCTCAGTTTAAACCCCTCAAGCTGTATTGGAGTGTAATCTTAGACTGTGTGAGTTCCGAGTCCCGATATGCGACTTGAATCCACAACCTTCTGACAATAGAGGTGATACTTTTGCCATTGAGCCAAGCTGCCATCAGACACTTCCCAGCTCATTTAATGTCTTGAGGAAAGATTCCTGGAATCCCTATCCCCAAAAGTAAATTCAGCAATCCTCTGGAATATGCGTTTAACTTTATATCCACCATTATTCCTCGTTGACCAGCTGCCTAAATTGGCATGAACTTCCAGCAGCTTAGGAACACCATGTTCCACAAAGCATTCAATCAACTCTATTTGTAGTCATCCACATAACTTGCTTCTCCATATCGGGTAGGCATTGGCAGATGTTCCTTTATTGATTGATCTGGGAGTCTATGCCACACCAGGGTAACACCGACATAAAGCTTTCCAGTTGAGCACACGTTGGCTTGGCTTTGTGAAGTGGAGTCTGTGGAGTCCTGTAGCTCAGTGGTTAGAGCACTCGCTTTGCAAGTGAGAGACCTGAGTTCAATCCCAGGCAGAGGGCGAAACCTTGGGCAAGTTTCCTTACTCCATACAGAGCCTAATAATAATCCCTCCAAAACCAAAAACAATAATAAATTGGTCATTTTCAATCCAGGACTGTTTGTGGGACGCTGCTGTGCGCAATTGGCTGCCGCGTTCGCCCACAAATATACAGTCAATTCACTTTACAGTGTGTTCTGTGAAGCGCTTTGGGACGTCCTCCCGACGTAAAAAGCGGTATATCAAATGCAAGGATTATTATTATTAGGATTATTAAGTGAAGCCCCTGACTTCACTTCACTTTACAAAGGAAGTGACATCCACTACCCTTCCTGTACAGAACACGCACTCAGGAAATGCACATGAAGTGACTTCAATAGTGATATGATGAACCAGAAGGCGCCCATTTTGGCATGCCTTATTTCTAAATTTATGAACTCAAACCATTGCATTATAATGGGATTATGGTTTATTCACTACTCTGTGGTGGGAGACAGGTGGGAAAGCAAAAGAGTTAAATTCTTCCAATCTTACATTTTGCATGAGATATGTCAATTTTATACAGAGACGTTAACAGCCAGAAGGAAAACGTTTGGCCAGTTGTGTCATGGCCCATTTCTATCCTCTATTCCAGTTATTTTAGTTATTTTCTTTGAGATTAAGTGAGATTAGTGGACTTGTAGTTGCCAGGTTTGGCTCTTTATCACCCTTCCTGATCACTAGAATTGCTTTGCGTCGAATTCTGGTCTGCTGAATCCTCTACAATGTTCATTGATGCCCTCAAATCATTTGATGCTTCACAACAACAACAACAATATTCCATTTATAGAGTGCCTTTCACATCGGGAGGACGTCCCAAAGTGCTGGACAAATCCCCTTTCTTTTCTCCCCAAGTATCCTGGGCAGAATTCATTCATTTTATTTCATTATTCTCCCAAGGAATTTATTGGTTTTTAACCTATTGTACCTATCTAAATCCCAGAGCTCACACAGGGTATGTTGGATGGCCTATTGTTAGTGTCCTCCCTGATAAAAATATCCAAGTCGTCATCATTTAATACATTTATTATCTCCTATCCATCCTTATTCTCAACTTCCTTTGGGCCCTTTCTGGTTTTAACTTCTTCCCTGATTACCTTTTTTCAGTTATAATAATGGAAGAAGTTATTGCAATTTGTTTCACATCTGCTATTACGTCTCTTGAGTCTCTTCTCCCAACAATGAACATAAATCTTCCTTTTTCTTCTTTATGGGAATAGTATCTAGGCCACTCACAAGGGCAAAGTCTAAGAGAAAGAACTCATCCATATACTATCTACCCATATATATGTATACCTATATAGATTGACAATGCCAAGTCTTTCTAGTCAGGTTGGTTAGTTACTATTAGTACTATCTCCCATTTGTTATGACTGTGTTTAATATTGTCGTAAGTGACAAGTTCTTGCTCTGACCTGGCTGTAGGTCACAAGCCACAGGTATTGTTCAGACATTTTTCTTGCTGAACACATCTAACAGATAATTTCATACCATAGCCTTTCCTGTAATGCTGGTTCAACTACTTTGACCACCCAACTGTCCCTTACATATCAGGCAAACCTCCACCCTCTGTAGCCTTTTCTGAAAGCATTGTAACCCTGTAAGTTATAGCTACGTCATCAGTGTCTGTGATTCTTGCAACACTGTAATTACCAGCTGCTTTGCGTGCCTTGTGTTCCACCATTTTATTTTTAATCATTCTGGCATTTGATTATATATATTTACTGAGTCTCTTTAATCCTGAATGCCCCTATTGTGTGTTGCCAGGTCTTGCTAGTTTGGATCTTACTCTCACCCTTCCTTCTAAGAATTTAATTATTTTTTCTTCTTTTTGGATAATTTTTGTTTTTGTCCCGAACCTTAACTCCCCACCTATCCCATCTTCTCCTGATCAGTACAGGAGTTCAGAATACCCAATGGTAATTACACCAAACTGTGGTGGTAAGTTGCACGTAGAAAATACATATGTCAACATTTTTAAAATGAAGTGATAAAGGGAATAAAGTAGGAAATATAATGTGTCAGAACAGATACTGAAGTTTGGCTCCAACAACATACAGGGAGGGACCTGTGCAGCCGTGGGCAGGTAATAATGAATGCAACACAATGTCACGTACAACACACAATTGCTGTTTCTAGGCTCCTGTAATCAACAGTTTTAAAACGCAAACTGCAATATGAAAGACAATGGAAAGGCATAATAAGTGTACAGATAACTTCCTTGATATCATTTAGGAATATGTAACAATTAAGTGCAAAGCACAACCCCTTGAATGACAATGGACATCTCAATCTTGTGAGTAATTGTGAGACCATGGCTTACCTCCAAGCGTCATTCCAGCAGCAAAGCACTTCCTTAGACGACAAGATGGACAGTTTTTTCTTCGAATTTTATCGATCGTGCAATCGTTTCTACTGGCACAAAGGAACTTATGTTTTCCTAGGAAGAAGAGAAAAGGTATTTAATAAAATCTGTAGTGCAATATTCTTTTATTCATAACTCACTTTCCCACGAGGAGTTATTTATTATGTAATACACAATTCCAAGTATTCAGATTCGTGGAGTTCTGTAGCTCAGTGGTTAGAGCACTCACTTTGCAAGTGAGAGACCTGAGTTCAATTCCAGGCAGAGGGCGAAACCTTGGGCAAGTTTCCTTACTCCACACAGAGCCTAATAATAATCCCTCAAGTCCTGCCTCAAAACCCTTCTCTTCGACCATGCCATTGGTCACCCCCCTTCCTCTCCCCTCCCTTCTCTCCCCTGACCCCAGCTCGGGTCTGAAATGCTGTCACTGTCCAACGCCTTGAGACGTCCTCCCGACGTGAAAGGCGCTACACAAATGTAATCTTGTTGTTGGTGTTGTTGTGCTTCACTACTGAAGCTGCAGTAAGATTTTATATTCTGAAAAAATGGTTTGCCAGATACCAAAACCTTAACATTAGATCCTGGCCTGTAGTCCTTTGCCAACTATCCAGTTTTTTTATAGTGAGAATACTTTTACTTAAACAGCTGTGGCTCAGCCACCATCTCTGTCATTCAGCGATGAAGCAGGACGTTTAGTTAAGGTGTAAAATAACTTAGAATGTTGCAAAACATCGGTATCTCCTGAATTACAAAGAAATTCATTGATGTCTATATGAATGTATTAATACATAATTGTTAATAAATTGTAGGGATTTTAATGACTGCAACTTAGAGATGGACTGCCATGAGAAGGATGTGCTTTAGACTGTTTTCAAAAGTAAAATTCTATATTTTACAGAAAATTCAAGCACAATATTTTGGCAGATGTGAAGGCATGTTTATATTAATATACATTTTTTAATTATGAGTTGTGCAGGCTCATAAAAGGAGATACAATAACGTTCAAGGTCTGTTAAAATATAATCTTTTGCAGACAAAGCATATTGGCTGACATACAAATATTTTCAATGGAAGACGGAATTCAGGCTTTGTTAACTGCCAATTTTGATGAACTACTAAAATCCCCTCATACAATTTACAACATTTAGGTTTGACAATGAAATACAGTAGGAAACACAAAATGTTTCTTGATTTTGGTGAATTCATTTTGCTTTCCTTTTCTCTTAATTTTTTGCCATTCATTTTCTTTTGTCTTTGTATGCATCTGTAGGTTGTCTATTTGTGTTTGTGCAGCTGGCACACAAATTACAGCTTACATGAAGCTAGTATGGTTCCTTTTGGAGAGCCACAGGCAGAGGGAGCAAGCACGCTCCTCAGCTTTTTTGGTCAGCCAGATGGCTGACACATGCGGAAACCCATCATAATGCTTAAGGATATCTAAACCAGATTGAGAGTGCCAGAAATGTGTGCCACCTACACATGGAAATATTCTTGTGTTTAGAATGAAATGCCCACTTTCTCCCTGGAGGGACACACCCTGTTTGCCTAATTCCGGTGACGATCAGGTGCAGGTTGGTGAACAGAGTGTACGTTGGGGTAATGTTGAAGTCTAACCAGTTAAAACCGCAAAGCTTTCCACTGAGAGTAGTTCTGGCAAGCAACCCGTTTGTCCACCTAGCACTATCCTACGTGATAGGGCTTTGGCCTCCAGGGTTAACAGGAGCTGAGTGGGAAGAATCTCTGCTCCCAGTGACTGGTCTGTCCTTCCAAGTCTTGCCAATGAGCCAGACTACTGGTGTGTCATCAGCAATGCCCTGGAGTACAGTGGACCCACCTGGCTCAGGGTATTGGAATTTAAGGATCTGCTAAGATCTAATACAATAATAACTACTTGCACTTATATAGCGCCCTCCACCCAGAGTAGCGTCTCAGAGCACTTAACAGTGGTGGAGCCTGACTCCGAGCCCAGGGAGAGGGGGAGGTGACCGTAAGTACGTTTGAACAGGAAAGTCTTCAGGCGGGACTTGAAAGAGGGGAGGGGGCAAGGCGGAGGGATTGAGGGAGAATGTTCCAAAGTTTTGGGGCGTAGTGGCTGAAAGCGCGACCTCCAATGGTGGGTCGGAGGGTCCGAGGGATGAACAGGAGGCCGGTGCCAGTTAAGAGGAGGCATCGTTCAGTGGATTGGGGAGTGAGGAGGTCGGAGAGGTAGGGAGGTGCCAGAGAGTGAAGGGATTTGAACACAAGAGTGAGAGGATCTTGAAGTCGATCCGTTCGGTGATTGGGAGCCAGTGGAGTTTGGCCTAATGAACTGGTCTGGAAGAATGGCCTCCTGTGTTCTTGGTTTGCAAAGTTGTTCTGCCCATATTGAAGGAAGACATGTTTAATATACACCGTCTTAGATTGAAGTATTTCAAATAAGCAAAAGTTTGGAACTAAGAAAAAAAACACGAATGCATGATATCATCAGATCATTCATAGCCGTGTTACTTAGTACTGGAAATGTGATCTCACCATCGAATAGGGATAAATGAACGTTGATGCCTTTACCTTCAGCTGCTCGCTTGAAGAACACTTTGCAGCTGCCACAGGTGAGGGCTCCATAGTGGCATCCTGATGCCTCGTCACCGCAAATCAGACAGGTTTTTTGAGGTTGAAAAAAGTAATCCATCTGGAGACTGAGATTCTTTGTATTATCCAATCTAAACCAGGAAAGAAAATATCCAGGAATGTTTACTTGTTTCAAGAAGCCACCCCTGCCGAACATTCGTACAAGTCTAGGTAAGTCTGTGTTTGATCGGTAATGTATTTTCTTTTTTTCTTCATTGAATATTTCTTGATTCATTGCATAAATCAAGGCATATTCAATCAAGTACATTATTTTCTTGGCCGACAATAAAGGTTGGCTACCACTGAGCTCAACTATCATATAAGCTAAGACTTCAGGTTACAAGGTTGAGAACATGTCTACACCTTGAAGTGTCATTGATGAGCCAGACAGCTGGTCAACCATGATCAAGAGTGCTTCAGACTACTCAGGACATATTCCGAAGAGATATGCCAGACAGTTCTGTTAGCAGCCCTCAAAGGAGAATATTTTTAGATCTATTGCTCCATATATTGACTTCGAAAAGGTGAGGCACTAAGTTGGATACACTGGAACATAAATAAAGAATGTCTGATATCGATTGGCATTCATCCAATGGACTACACAGGCCTACGATTGAAAACAATGGCTGCCCATCAACTATACTTGATGCATGATTATACAAGAAATTATGTTATCTAAATAAATCTGTTCTCCAGATTAGAAATAAATTCAAAACATTTATGTGAAAATATGTTGATGTCATCTCAATACTTACAAGATGAAAACAAGTCTTCATATACATAGAACAAGGTTAGATTTCCTGAATGTGGAGTCAGGCCTTGATCAACCTGCAATTGGGAAATCTAACAATTTTACAATACCAAATAGCCTCCAAAGACAAACCAGTAATGTAATATATAAAGTTCCTTCAGCAGCAACACAATGACATTTGAGCTCCAACTCAGAATAACAAAAATGACTTGCATTTGTATACAACCTTTCATACTGGATGAACGTCTCAAAGCTCACTACACAAAGAAAATAATTAGAAATGAAGTAATTGTTATGTAAGCAGAACAATGTGAAGGAGGGTACAAAGACGGAACGGTAAACTTCCTGACAAAGGTACAAGTGTGAAATAACTTCAGGTAATTTTGTTTCAGCTTTAAGTGAGTTGTGTTAGGAAACTAAACATTTGGTTTACTTTGTAAACAATCAACAAGGCTTATAATTCACTAACTCTACTGTATGAAATTAAAGCTAATGCTGTCCTCCAAGACAGAACTTTTTGTTTACGAGAATCCATAGAATTAAATGGTGGATAAAGTGGTGCATAATTAGTTCAGATCCCAGGTATGGATTAAGTTTCCACATAATGTGAGATATCAGGTGATGCTGTTCCTTCCATAGTAAATAACCCCCTATTGCTGCTGGAGCTACTCATCCAACACAAAAACATTAAACAAAAAATCACTTCTTTGTTGCAACATAATTTATACTTGAAAATCTTTCTAAAAGTCACTCAGATCTGAGGTCTAAAACATGTTTTACGATATTGATTTCTACCAATGTCATATATACATGGTAATGTCGTAAAATACTAACAAGCAGGCAAGAATAGAGCAGACTATGGGAAGACTGCAGGTCAATACGAAGTGGTTCGAAGGCAGGCATATATTTCAAGAGTGTTTCTGTGCCAGATATCAAATAGAGCAATCCAATAAACACTTCAATCAGGTTGTTTGGGTGGATTGCAATGTTGAAAGAGAAGCACCATTCATTAAGGCCAATGGTGTGTGACTGTAGGTGCAGTACAGGTAGGAAAATCTCACACTGAGATCACCAGCAATATACTGAGGAATGTGAAAAAGCAATCTGCTTAAGATCCACTCTACATTAAACCTAGATTAAAAGTAGAGGGGAAATACAAAGATAATAAAGGGAGATAAGACAACCCTGGAGGCAGAAGTAAAAAAACCTTTTTAACTTTAAAAATAAAAATAATTTAAATGTTTACAACGAAAGTGTATCCATTCACGATGAGAATAAGAACACTGTTCATCTTGATCTCTTTTCTATATGTAAATGTCATTTTGTTTTATTGATATATATCCAAGGCAATGGCATCTGAGTTTTGAAAAAATCCTTCAAAGGGTGGTAACCTCGCTCAGGGGGTAATTCATCCATGGAAGAATTGAATGTTGGCTTCAGAACATAGATGTGTTTCAGATCATTCAAGTGAGTTCAGAGTGCCTACATCCTGCACCTGAGTGGAAAAGAGTTACTGGTTTTGTTCCAGTGGTGAGCAGATTGCCACAAAAGCCAATCTGATTCGATAAATATGCGAGTCTACGTCTAAAATACTGTACTACGTAAGTTGATGATGTTAGTCCACATCTAAGTATTGTAAGGGACTGCACAAGGGCATGGATTGATGAAGAATAGCCAATATCTCCCCTGGAACAAGTTGAGAAGGTGATGACAATGGGAAAAGACATCAATCTGCCCGATGTGTCCCCATGGCACAGCAATTAGTTTCTGGGGCAAATATGCTCAGAGTAACAATAAACATGGAAAATGGTTCACTGACACTGTCTCAGAAATCATGATATTTTGGCACTACTATACATCACTAAACTTAGCATATCCAGATCTATATTTTCAATTTAAATTTCAGAAATGTTACTGTTATGTCTTCAAGCTTGCTTCCTCCTATCATACGAAGACGATGCATCACTTAGCCGTAAAAATGCATGTCGGAAATTTTCTTCCCCTCACCCACAACCAAGGTATAATTATTTGATTTATTTTCATAAAAACTTTTTTGGGAGGATATAGCTGAGTGTTAGAGAGGGAAATGGAAAGAGGGTGGGTAATGTAAACAGTAGTTTCAGAAATTAAATAAAATTCATACGCTTGGATAGACCCAACAAAACAGGTTCTATAATTTTTTGCCCTTGAAAACCCCAGCCATCCTTAACACTGACATCTGGCAAACACATAGAAACATTGAAGACAAAAGCATCACTGTAAGGACAACGATACTAACATGACCTACTGCACAGAAGCCAAGGTCTAACTTATCATTAGAAGACCATGGTCGACACTGTTACAGTAACTAAGCATAACTGTTCCTCTAAATCCAGTGGTATGCAAACCATCTCCCTTTTGCATAGAACGCAGCAAAAGAAAAACTGAGATCAAGACTCACATACACAAAAAATCACTGCACAAGTTTGAGGATTCCAGTTCAGCACACATTAAAACTGCGGCTCAAAATATGGACTTAATTCTGAAATGTGAAAGTATTTTGGAAACAAATAATTCTCCGCATAACTTCAGAAATCTTTTTAGGCATGGAAGGCGATTAACGTTTTTGTTAGCATTTTACTTACAAACTCCCACAACCTTAAAGGGGAAAAGTACCTTTTTAAAAAAAATAAACAAGGAGGTGAATGTATAATTGATTTCAAACCTTTTTATTTTGTTTAATCCTGTTCATTTTTATCAATTGAAAATGATGCTAACCATATCATTTTAATGAAATTAATTAATTTTAAAAGAGTGTAGGTAGCTGTAACAAATGGGCTGTTTATGCCCACTATCATCCTTAAAACAAAAAATATTAAATTTGAAATTTGTCTTTTTGGGACAGGATGGTTTTAGTCTCTCTCTAAAGGCTCAAGATTTAGGAGGATATTTCATTCAGTGATCAGAAGCATAATCTGGTATCGCAGATGTTATTCAAAGAACAAAATGTACAGTATTTATAAGTGTGTTTCTTAAATACAATTAAATACACATCGTTGGTATAATATTCAGGGCTAAAATTGAAATACAGTAGAATTCACTTTGTGGATAACACAGTAAAGAGAACTTACAATTCAGACTACTTTTTTTGCTTTTTTATTTTCTATTTGAAACTGCAGGTGATCAAAACCCAAACTCATCAAACGGTGCACTTTATTACTAAGAGCAAAATAGGCCACTATATTAGTATTTTGGTGTGTTTTCTTGTACAAATTTCTACCTCCTTAAAACAAAACTTGCATTTTTGCATTAAAATGGCACTGGTTTTCATAAAAGCTCTTTTTGTGTTTTTTGAGATATAAAGATAGAAATTTCAACCATTATATTGTAGTATTTGTTTTAAAAAATATGCTTAGTACAGCGTCTGTCTCCTTAAACAATCAATATCAGTATCCACTCATCATGCCCCAACCAAAACAAATAGAAATTATGAGGTTGAACATTTCAAAGTCTCTTTAAATTACTTTCAGATCAACCATTAAAATGCATTAATCATCTTAGTGCATCTGATGCCAAGAGAATTAAGTCAGATTAGAACACCGTGCTCCAAACACTATAGTTAATTCTACAAACAAGACCGCATTTTTAAATCTTTAATCCGTTATCTTATTCTTCCTCCCTCAACGTGAAAACTCTGCGCTAATTTAGTAGCAAGTATTCTGAAGACCACACTACGCTAATCTCTGTTTGTTCAAAGGAGATATTTTTCACAACAGGGAAACTTTCACAAACTCCAAATGTTTAAACACTGAGCAGTCCTAAAATGATGAGAGTAGACATGGAAATTAAAAATATAAATTCTATACTAATCAGAAATTTATAAACTTGTAAACCAAGTATCCATGTCTCACAAGTATCTTACCTAACTAGAAATGTATTGCTTAGAGAGCTGTTGTTCCCTATGTACTCTTTCTCATGACAACAAATCCTTATAACAATAAATATTTGCATTTATACGATACAAATTTACAATTTATATAGCGCCTTTTACATCAGGAGGGCTTTCCAAAGTGTTTAACAGTACAGGCTGGGTACCGAGCTGGGGGTGGCAGCTGATGGGGGTGGCATTTTATGCACTCTAATTATTGCCTTATAAAGAGATTTCAATCCCCCCACCACCGTAATACGTGATTAGAATATCTTTCCTGCTGTTGACCTCCGTAGGAAGATGATTTCAATAAAGAGAAAAATAACCGCTTTAAAGTGCGCAGCCCATAATGGAGTCTTATATACAGAGCAAGAAAACATAAGCTGAGCTTGTAGACTATGAATTTCTTGAAGGGTTAGCATCCTCATCCATTTCATCTATCATTTACCCATAAGCCGATATCAAATTCATGCATTAGAAATTAATATTTCAGTTTGGAACTGGGATGAATCCAACCAGATTGATGGAAATGAAAGACTCTCTGTCAGTCATAAGACTCCTATGTGAAATAATTTTGGAAAGCTTCGATTCATTCGCTTGTGGGCTTGTGCCTACAGCAAAAAATTGAACACATTTTTAAACAATTTGGCACAAAGTTGGCAATCTCTCTCGGAGAAGCTGCAAAGATGGATGGTGCGGGAAACTAACACATTTGTGTAGTTTGGATCCTCCTGTGACGATGGGGTTAGGCATATATTCAAGGAAATGTTTCCTGGTTGTGCATATGTTTAGTTTAGAAGTGTCTGAAGGTGGTACTGCTCATTCATAGTGGAAATGCATTTCATTCCCTATCCACAAAACATCGCCTAATTTCTTTTTAAATAAATCTTTACAAAAATAATCAAATGGAACTGACAACTTCATGACTGATCTTACTTACTGATCTCTCATCACACCTCCACCAGAAACAGTGGTAAGGAGGTCAGACTGATTTAAGTAGTGTTATACATCTGAAACGTCTAGCATGCTGAATGAAAGGCTGATACATTTTAGGGGCATTGGCCTTGGCCCTTCCAACACACACTGCTCTGCTTAACTGCAGTACAATAAAAATAATAATTCTTACATTTGATATATTATCACGTCTTTGAGACATCTCAAAGCGCTTCACAGGATACACTGTAAAGTGAATAGACTATATATTTTGTGGGCGAAACGCAGCAGCCAGTTGCGTGCAGTAGTGTCCCATAAACAGTTGTGGATTGAGTGACAAAATTATTATTATTATTTTTTTAAATGGATTATTACCCCCAGAAAAGCAATCCGCCAATTCCAACAAGTTGCAAGCAACTGCTAAAATATTATTTTGAAAACAATGTTTACGCTTATCAAGAGCCTTATTGCAATGTTTGGCTTTTAATTTGCAATCTGCTTGTCCAGCATCTTGGCTGGAGTGGATCCAGACATAGGTAGGATTGTGCCACTTCATTTTTCTTCTGCAACGTATAAGGCTGCGTGCTTTGATGACACGCTAATATGAAAGTGGACCCAAAATTCAAGCTAATAAAATCATTAAGATTTCATCAACCACGCATTTCAATCTATGAATAAAATAACTATTTCTGCAATAGATGAAGAAAAACACAAGATTCATTACCATGTGGAAAATTTATTTATTTCATTGTTGTACTTCAAGTTTTATGGATGTGATTTTCTCAGTTTCACATTGTGCAGTTCTGCTGAAATCTGCAACGGGCCAAAGTAGGATCATATAATGCATTGTTCCATATGCAAAAAGAGATCAAAGCAACCCACCATCCCAATTGAAACGATATGTTTTGGTTATAATTGTGAAAAACTCTCAAAAACCTTGAAAACATTCAACATTTCTGTCTGTCTTCTATTCACTTGTGGATTCCCTTCAGAAATCCGTTTGAAATCTTGTGTAAGCGAGACAGAACATTCAGCGTCATCATTTCATGCCCAAAGGTTTAAATATGAATTGTGAAATTATAAATGGTTACTTCTAAAACATCTTGATTAGTCATGCTTACATAAAATCTGTAATTATTGTGTGAACATTGCATTCCAGGCAAACTTTCCATACATAAGTGGAACTCTCAGTCTGGTTTGGATATTCTTAAGCACAAAGATGGATGTCCACATGTGTCAGACATCCAGGCTGACCAAAAACAATATTGTTTACTAATTGTTGGAGCAATTTTAGAATTGCAGTAAAGCTCCTGATAACAATTACATTCCGCGGCTAAGCACATGACCTTGGAGCCACCTCAGCTCCTCGGAAACAGGGCAAAGCCTTCACTATTGTGGGTTCCACCCATCTTCTGATTTGTATTCTTAAAACGGTTGTCCTTTTGCAATGGCAAGTAAATTTCAGATAAGCTTTGCAACAGTCTGTGTGGAATTTACTGTGATAAAGTGATGTTGTTGTCAGGCCTGAGCTACATGACAATGCTGTACAGTGTTACTTTCTTGCCCCTGTACAATTCTCATTCTTGTGTTTGTTATGAATTGCTTCTATTTCAGCTTCTCTACGATACCCAACTTTGGTGCCTTTTCCCTGTGTAACTGATTTACATTATTCCGGTCGATATCCTTCCCCCCACCTTCCCTGCACCAGTAACAAAACGTATAATATTATATACTGCACTTACATAAATAACTTAGGCACCGAACACAAGGGTACCATTCCCAAAGTACAAAACTTGTTTGTAATTAAAACATTTTTAATCCAAGAAACTCACAAACTGGGTAAAATCAGTGGAAATGTTTTTCTGATTTTTTTTCCCAAATGTGGGCAAATAATTAGCCCAAATATTAAATCTTAATGACATTTGACTTCTTTAATGGGGGGGGGGGGGAGAACGATGCGGGACTTTTTAATCTCATTTGCACAATCCTTACTGGTTCCTTCACGGATAGTTTCAAGAAAAATAAAGTTGTTGGGTTCCGGCATAAAGTTGCTGCAAAAAAATCTACAACTGAAGTAGATGTGCAAGTACTATGAGCTTGGAGCAGTTCAACACACCATAAAAGCTTCTGAATTCACTTCTGGGAACTCTAGATAAATGGACAATCTTATAGGTATATAATTGCCAAATGGAAACAAGTTTTCTTGAACCATTCAAAATGCTAATATTATTTGGCATCAACATTTTTATGAAATATTTGCATGTTGTAATTACCTTTCAGTGGGTTTCAGCAAAACATTGTTATATGTCTGGCTTACATCCAGTTAGTTGATGACTTCAAATACTCCAAGGAGGAGAAACTTTTGTACCATTGTATTTGTGCTTTTAAAACATATTGTTCTACATTTCTGGAAGCCAACCTCATTCTAAACTGACTAACTATTGGGCACTGAACAATTCAGGAACAGATTCTCACACTGTCTTGTACATTCTTGAAAAAATAGTACAGCTATTCCCTAGAATACTGCTAATAATCATCAGCATCCTTACATTTGGTTGATAAAGTGCCTATAACATTGAAACATCTCAAAATGCCTAACTGCAACCAGAAACGAGCTGTGTTAGAAATTTTAAGTTGAAAACCTATACCTTATCATTCCACAACACAACTCACGTGTACACAAATACTCTATATTATCACACCAGCCTTAGGCATATCATTTTTGTAAAGATTTTGTGTGTTAAAAGGTCGCTCAACATGCACGTAAAGTAAAATGCTGACTGATTGTTTACCGATCCAGAGTCCTCTGAACTGTCATTGAGGAGTTTAGTGGACTGTCATTTGTTATTAGCCCTTTGCACAGTTACCAGTCTGACATTAACTAAAATCAATGAAATATGATACAGCGAGGCAGCATATGTGGCGACACAACATATTGGAACACAATTTGCTGATGCTTGTTTTCTTTCCAGTCAAGGAGACAGTAATTTTACTGTGGTTTTAAATCAAAAATGAATTTATAACATGTGTGATTTACTGTGTCAAATTCAGTTTGACAACAGACTTCCTGTTTAGTCTTTGAGCAAGTCAAGAAAGAAAAGGTTTGTGCTGGAATGCTTCCCTCAAAAACAATAGGAGAAAGGAGCAGGGAATCATAGAAATCATAGCATATTATCATTATTATGATCATTATTATATAATCTGCTATCATAGCAGACTATTCATCCCATCAAACCTAAAAGGTTAGCTTAGAAATACTGTAACAGAAATTATTCCATAGCAGTCTGACATTAGACCCTATACAGTGTGTTTGTTAGTTCACCTGAAGATTTCATACAAATGGCCGATTCTCTAGCAGTTTTATCTAACTCATTTCAACTCAGATGTGTCTACCAGCTAGTTAAAGACACAACAGTGAACAAATGCACATCTTTAAACAACGAGAGAACATTTAATAAGTCTCTGATGACAATTCTATTTATGCACATTCCAAAATGACTCCAACTGTTTCCCCACCAACAACTCCAGCAGTTGAAATATTGGAAAGTGGATGAACTGCCTAAGGTAGATGTCTGATAATGAACCACAATGAATTTCAGTTAACTCTTCCGTATTCAACAGCATGAACTGAGTTAAAGGTTATTAATTTCCCCAAAAGCAATGCTCACATCTTTAAAAATCGTGTGGCAGCCAAATTTCTCAAGGTGGCTTAATTGTGTAAACCTTGTCATTTAACATTGTAAAATAGATGTGGGGAAAAAGAATTTCACAAAAACACTTGTTGCAACATGAAATATTTTTTCAGCAGCCAATGTGTACTAATCCAAGACTCCTTGACCACATACTTGATATGAATTTGGTCCTAGAAACTTCCAACTATGCCTTTGGCATGTGAGGACGCTAATCAAATGTTTTGAATTGGAAGATGTCAGTCTAGGCCCTACTACACCTTGATCAGTGTTTGAAACCTAACAAAACTATACAATAGTTAAGATTGTAAACTTTTAAAGTTTTGTCAAAAAAAACAATTAAATGTGTGTGAAATGAGCAATTTCTTCACTGCTAACAACAGTTAACATAATAATAATAATAATAATAATAATAATCCTTGCATTTGATATAGCGCTTTTCACGTCGGGAGGACATCCCAAAGCGCTTCACAGAGTACACTGTAAAGTGAATTGACTGTATATTTGTGGGCGAACGCGGCAGCCAATTGCGCACAGCAATGTCCCACAAACAGTCGTAGATTGAAAATGACCAATTTAATTATTGTTTTTGGTTTTGGAGGGATTATTATTAGGCTCTGTGTGGAGTAAGGAAACTTGCCCAAGGTTTCGCCCTCTGCCTGGAATTGAACTCAGGTCTCTCACTTGCAAAGCGAGTGCTCTAACCACTGAGCCACAGGACTCCAACATAGGCAGTGGGACGGAGTATGAGCATCATCTTTGTCTCATAACATAATAAATATTAGTCTAAACCAGGAGAGGCCCTTTATCTCCTGTAGGATATGCTCCCTCCCCTTTTACTGCTTTACAGTCTCTTTCTGTGTTGTCTACACAATGTTTTCAGGTTCAGGGCAGCAAACTCTGCTATCTTGTCACTGGATCAAGAATGCTAAAGGTCCATGAAGAAGAAGTAAATTCTGAACTGGAAACAAAATGAAAATCTCGGAGCAAGTGAAATGCAAGACAATAAAATATGGACTTTGCCAGAGCATGTTTGAAACGTTTAACTCCAAGCTTTCTTATTCCCTGAAACATTTTTAAAATGAGGCAAGTCAAAACTTGCAGAATCATTATCTTACTGGGCCTTGCCCTTCAGCTTGTAGCTTTACAATAACTCAGTGATGAATGTGTTGAAGGGTAAGTGTGCAGACAGGTATATTGACTGATAAGCAGTCAACTCTTCATTTTAGAATGTTTCACTATTGTTCTCTTTGAAATGAAACAAGGGTTAAATAGGATTAATCCATTCACAAACATGCAAACTGTTTCATATATTTTATCATTTGTGAAACACAGTCTGAAAACCATAATCAAGTACTTTCGTACCCCTTGTAAACTTCCCTTTAAGAGACCCAGTGCAAAATCTGGTCACTAACTACATCCTGGAATAAATTTACAATAACTCCGGGGGGAATAAATTACAAAATCACAGCTAAGGTAAAGCTGTATTACCGATCAATCAGCTAAACTGATGGTTAGCTGTTCACTCCAGGACATAGCTTTTATATTAACAACAACAACAAAATTACATTTGTATGAGGCCTTTCACGTCGGGAGGACGTCCCAAGGTGCAGGACGGTCAGTGTTAAGCAGCTTACTCTGGCGCCAAAGCGCTGATCCGTTGCAGAGAAGGCTCCAGCCTACAGAGGTGTACAGCGTTTACATTGCACTTTGCCTCTGGTGAAAGGCTCAACTCTGTAGCCAAGGCGGTACAGTAAAATAAGAGCAGCGTGAGATGCCAATTTGTCTTTCAAAAATCTAACAAAGTTGTGAAGAAAAAGGGCAATAATTAAATGATACTGACCCTTAATTACCATTATAGTGTTAACTAAACGTATGAGTGACATCTAGTGGCAGAGCATTAACGCTCTGTCAAACTTGACTCTTATTGCAAAAAGTGACAGGTTGTCCTCCTACCTAGACATCTAGAATAATATTTCTTGCATTTATGGTAGCGCCATATGATATTGTCAAAATGGTTCAAAACACATTACAGGATTTTACTGTGAAGTGGAGTAACTGTATTTGTAGGCAAAGGTGGAATCAATTTGAATGAATAATTCCATCTGGATGATAGCTGGCCAGGACAGTTGGTGAAATGGCCTTCTCTTTCCTATTCAACCCATAGAATCTTTAACCCAACTGTTTGGGTGTGTTTGTAACTACGTTCAAGGTTTTTGTGCGTCAGGACTAGTTTTACTGTAGTTTTAAAACTCTAAACTACAAAATTAAAAACTTGTTATACTTTTTGTTGATTCATCTTTAATAACCTATCATATCTATTTGGCACAACAGTGCAGCCAATTTGACTAAATCCGCACAGGAAACCCAGACAGGAGCTTTTGGCACCGGCTGGCACTCTGTATGGCACATCAGATCCAAGTATAGCTGATGAATCAAAAGATGACACACTAAAAACCCACTCCCACTTTGTTATCTAAAACTATTTTTTTGACTGGTCCATGTGTCAACCCAGAATCACAAGGGCAGGATCCCTAATGTTGCAACATCATCTCTAGCACATTTTGATGATACCAGAACCAAGCAGTTTGTGCAGGATGACAAATAATAAAACATCTCTGGTGTGGATTACTAAAACACGTATCTATTATGAAA
This sequence comes from Callorhinchus milii, assembly GCF_018977255.1. Taxonomy (NCBI): domain Eukaryota; kingdom Metazoa; phylum Chordata; class Chondrichthyes; order Chimaeriformes; family Callorhinchidae; genus Callorhinchus; species Callorhinchus milii. The sequence continues at coordinate 17,099,902 of NW_024704756.1, read as the reverse complement.
TCACATCTGTCATTATTGTGACCTAACATGATCTCTTTAAACCATAGCTGCCAGAACAGACAGCTGTGTATCTATCTAATTGCTGTATTTACATAACATACACGTTCAACAACACAACTGCCATAGCCTTTGAATTAAATATTTTAGCTCAGAACATCCATCACATCTAGGACAGACATGTTTAACCCGACACTGAAACATTTTGATATTATTATAATTGATAATTATTCCAAGTCGTGATATGGGTTCAGTGTACTGTTGGCCATAAATCTAATTTTCATACATGCAAATCAGAGATCATTGCAACTATAATTTCAAGTCCCAATTAAAACTGTACATCTAAGCATCAAGAACATTTCCACAGATTATAAATTAAATAGTTGTTTCTTCAAAAAACGTTCACGCATTTTGGTTCAAATGTAATTACAAGTTATCTTCGGCTATTCAGGTTGATGAAGCAATTCTTAAGCAATATATGCTCTCCCAACACTTGCCCAGTGTTTCTCTTAAGGATGGTTTAATAATAATGTCCAATTCTTGTCTCCATTTCTTTCCTGTTCTTTCAAAAATAAAAGAGAACAAGAAAAAATATCTGTCCATTAAAGAAATCAATAGAGTTCACCTGGCAGAATCAGTCTGCTATGAAATCTGTCTAGTAGCAGCAAATTCTGGACTGACTTTATTATCAAGCCATCTTCAACTGATGCTAGAAGAATTGCATTATTAAACAATTTTGTTTCTCCCAACTCTCACCCACAAACAACCTTAAAAAGTGAGAGGTCAGGATTATTACAATCCATTAATCAAACAGATGGTTTGCCTTTGTTTTAAAGATCACAGAAATGTTCCAAGTCTAAATTAATTGTAACTGCAATTTAGCATGGAGTACCTGTAGTGTGTTTAAACTTACACTTGCATACTAAATATGTTATGAACTGATCAATTTACTCAGAAATAAATGTTCCAGCATCAACGACTGAGATACAATTGAAAATAAACAAATCAGGAAATTGAGATTACAAATGGAAGAAAACATTCACATTGGAACATTTTGTGGAAGTGTGAGTGGTATAAATAAGGATTCTGCTTGTGGGTCCTGTGGATAATCTGTTCCAAGATGACACCATACTTAATGTACAACAACATTTAAGGCAGAAATATCTGATAATATCATTTATAGATAGTATACCTCGTATAATAATAATCCTTGCATTTGATATAGCGCTTTATCACGTCTTCGAGATGTCTCGAAGTACTTCACAGAATATACTGTAAAACTAATTGACTACATTTATGTGGGAGAAACGCGGCAGCCAATTGTGCACAGCAGCGTCCCACAAACAGTTGTGGATTGCGTGACCCAATTTTTTAAAAAGGATTATTACATGGTTTGAGTTTAAGAACATTAAGATCCTCATGGTCTCAGTTCTGAAATTTGTGAAATTTCGGAACTTAGACAATATTTAACAATTAAGACATTAAAAAGACAGCTAAACGTTCTGGCTATAATCTGAGCAATGCAGGTAAAGCGGACAGCCTAGTTAATAATTCACATTCCTTAACTAGGTACATTTTAGGCAGTAATTTAGCTGACAATAATGCCCAAAATGAGTAAATGTTCAACACAGGAAAATAAAGTAGGCTCAAAACAATTAAACACCATATATTCTATAGGGCCACGCTGATATTAAACTGATGTCGTTACTTCTCTTGCACAGTTGGGAATACAGTATGTGCAATATATATAAATCGTTATACAGTTTGAATTGTCCAGATAGCTCCTGCCCTGGGCATTGCAAGCAGATTGCTACCTCTGAAATAAACAAAATGTACCCATTGGTTATACGTGACTGCACCTTATCCACAACACCAGTATCTGATGGATGGTAAGTTAAATTACTACTTGTTTGAACTTCGGAAAATAACACTGAGCAAGACTTTGAATACCAGCAATTTAACCCTTTAAATTGTGGCTGCAGCATTTCTGTAGCACAGCAAATAAAGCAGTTTCAAGTTAACAGTTTTTAGGTTTTCTGAAAATGCTCCAAGGCAAAACTACTGTATGCTTATGCCTTAGCCAACAACTAGAAGATTGCTAGCAGTTAACTACTGTACATTACTAGAAAATTGCCAAAGCCCTAGTTAAACTGCTTGAAATATTTCCGAACTTCTCATGCCAAATTCCACAACCTCAAGTGTGCTTGCTGTCAAGTGTACGTTAGATCTTTCCCCACAGGAAGGGGGGCAATCAGATAAGTCACACTAAGCCCCAATGCTCTCAATGAAAGCTACCTGTTTTTAGGTAAAATCCAGCATATCCTCTGGGATCCTCAAGTCTTGGCTCTCGACAATTTTTACTAAATCGATCGATTTCAAGATCCTCTCATCTCATTTTCAAACACTTCATGCCCTTACTCCTCCCTACCTATCCATCCTGCTTACTCCCCACTCCACCATCCACTGCCTCCACTCGGCTGGCTCCAGCCTCCTATTTGTCCCTCATGCCTTCTGTTCGACCATTGGTGGCCATGGCTTCAGCCACTACGTCCAAAACTCTGGAACTCTCTCCCTCAATTCCTCCGCCTTGCCCCCTCCCTCCCCATCTACAAATCCTGCCTAAAGCCCTTCCTTTTCGATCGTCCTCACGGACACCTCCACCCTCCCTCTCCCCCAGGCTTATTGTCAGGCTGTAACACTGTGAAGCGCTCCAGGAAGCTACCCCATGTGAATGGCACTATGTAAATGAGTTGTTGTTAATACTCTCCTGAATGCTGAAGCAGGGTGCGTCTCCGGGCAACAAGGAAATTGCCATGTTTAGGTGACATACAGAAGTGGAACTCTCAGTGAAGAAGTGGGATAAAGGGTGGGTGCATTTGGCGCCATTATGGTATAAACACGGTGGCTGTGGTTCATCTAGGACTCCTGTATGCTGTTCAAAGTTGATTGGGCAGCGAACTTTGAGGGTGACTGAAGGCATGGTTGAAGAGGAGGGTCTTGAGACTGATATTGAAGGAGGCAAGGGAGGGGGATGAGGCAGAGGGACTGCAGGGCGGAGTTCCAGAGGGTGGGGGCAGAGTGGCTGAAGCAGAGTGGGAACAATCTCTTTATGCCCATCCAAGTCCTGTTGACAACCCCCGGCTGGCTAGTCTGTTATCCACAATGCCCTGGCTCAGAAACCAGACCGCTCAGGACTCTCAGAGGTTTGCTTCGAATCCAACATTCTGTTGTCAAGTAGATCACCTTGAAACCAGCTCAGTTCCAAGGAGATTCCACTTACCTCTCCCCCTAAGGAGGATAGTCATTAATTGGCTATTTCACCAAAGGACAAAATAAGGCTTGTACTCTCACTTGAAAAGACACATCAAATAAAGTCCAGTATAAACAATATTAAAAGCAGCTTCTTCAGTTTCCATTTGTGGATAAACAAAGCTATTATGCAAGACAATGAAATCATGCAGAACTGTTTCAAATTCTGGAAGATTTGTTTCATTTTTGATACCAGCGACACAACTGGGCAATTGAATTTTATAAAAACATCTCTTATCTTGTAGATAAGCAACTGGTAAATGTTATCAAAATACAGTGTTTTTAAATGGTTAGATACCACAGTAAACATGGAAATAGAAACTATATTACCAGAACAATATTTATAACAGTAGTGTTGTTTTAGCTGTTAATTGAAGAAGCATAACTGTAATATTCAGCTTTCAACTTTCGATTTAACCACAGACAGCGCGATTGCTGTTTAGTATTTATTTTATTTATTTCTTATAGCCCCAGATCTTAGTGACCCAAATGTTTTCTCGTTTGCCTCAGTCTCTTCACACTCTGCTTCGCTATCCCACTCTCCCATGGCACCTATTCCCCTCAGCCACTCAGTTCTACCAGCAGCCCCTCCAGCTATGCCTTCGGCAGCTCTCTCCATCCTCACCTTTCACCACCATCTTCTAGCACAGGGGTGGCCAAGCTTTTTGGTCGGCTAACAAAATAAATTTTCTTGATTTACTATTTCTTCATTTACGGCCGAGCCATGGGCACCACTGCTTGTTAGTGACTGGAAATAAGTATTGATTTGGACCGGACTCGCCTAGACTGGTGCAAATGTTCGGTGGGTCACCTCTGGTCAATGGGTTGGCCCCACTGTCCTAGCACTATTCTCCAGGCTGACTGAGCTTACATTTAGTACCTTCAGGTCCCAGGGAAGCATCTGAGACGTAGAAAACAATAAAGGCGCAACAGAATCACTGAAAGGCAGGAAGAAGTCAGGTATGATAGGGAAGTATAGGTGAAGAATACAGAAATGTTGAAGGCAAACATATGAGGTACCAGTTAACTATCAGCAACTTTAAATGAACTAACGCACTGGAATGGAACCGAGGGACATGCTGGGAGAAAAATCCAGTAATCTGAAAACAGTAGTTTTCATTAACTGATTATCATTAACTGATAATTATCATTAACTGATAACTTCAAACTTTACTCCGATCAGTGGCAAGATTAACTGAACAGTTGGGTGAGATAGATGGAAAGGTGTTGGGAAGTCAGATGAAGATAGGAAACAAAAGCCTCTGTGAAACTGACACTAAACTGCATAAAGATATGGGTGGCTGGCATTCTGGAGTACTGAGAAGCAAACTGTTTTAGAAACTGGCAGCAATACTCAAAGGGAACAGGAACATACTAATGGTACTGTTCTCCTTAAGAGTGTGAGGTAAAGCTGTTTTTTGAACTGTCTATTTAATTGAACAAAAATATCAAAATAGCTCAAAGTAATGAGATCTAGCAGGACTGCACACTCTGCTACCACAAACTACAACATGAATGAACCCATGAGAAACAAGATACTAAAAGAAGTGAGGCTGAAAGTATAGCCCCAAGCCAATATTCTCACAAAATACTTGGTTGCTACTTGCCATGACTTACAAAATATTATGAGAAAATGGGAGCTCAACATCAACTTCCCAAGACTAGGATTACACATTATAATATGAAAAGCAAACTATGATAAAAATGGTCATTTTGGTTGGAAGTACCCGATAGTAAACTGATGAGTTTACATACCTGGGAAGTTGTATGGACAGTGAGCATGAAGCTATGGCTAGCCAAGCGCTCTGGGATGCAATCCTGCATGAGGGGAGTTATATAAATGCAAGCTGTTCTTGTTGAGGCGAGAAAGAAATTAAGGCATTTCCTAGTCTGAGTGCTTTTGATGGACATATATTAGTTAACCAGTCTGATTGAGAGATCAGCGCATTGAAAAAGGAGTAGCAAGCTTGTATTCAACAATATCCCTGTATAGAACTAGGACCTGGACTGTGACAAAACAGAGCTCGATGTTTTTTGGAACGCTCTATAAGGGAGTATGTTGGGTATCAGCTTGGAGCACAAAATTACCCATACTCAAATAATGAATGGCCTGCATGCAGTAACTGAAAAGTTAAAACCGAAAGGGAGGGCGTGTGCACTGTATTAGCTGAAGATCTGTACTCCCAGACAGTGATGGATTGGTTTGCAGCTGGGAAAGGCAAACCTGAGGTAGGGGAACCATGTATTGAAGACATGAAAGGAAGAGTGACAACAGTCAGGCAGCTGCATTAGCTAGTAACGGAGAGATTGAAATGGCGAGATCTTGTGGTGTCTACAGCTAGCCTGGCTTTGGTAACCTAACTTGGCAGCAGCAAAGATTTCAAAAATAGATTATATTATATTTCTCCCACAATTTCCAAGCAATTTATTCTAAATAAAATGAGATCCAAGGGCATAAATCAACCTCAGCGCTCAAATGATGTTGATAACCCAATAAGCTTTTAATGTTATCCTATTTATAACACATACAGTACTGTTTTAGTTTTGTGGGACAATTTTATTCAGTTTTGGATAGGTTTCGTACTCGCAGCAGCTGTCAGTGTGAATGCCAACAGACAGTGCATTTTCTCTAGTTTCTATTTTAGTTTACAGTCAACACTTTCAAGTGTTACAATCTGTAGTCATATCTACTCTTTGTAAAAATATTTGCTTGCAAAATACATAGTCACTACACTTTACAGTACATTTCCACCACATAAGGTGCAATATTAAATGCAAGAATTATTCTAAATATTCTGTAACATCACTTTTCACTGAGAAGCAAAATTATATTTTAAAACGGAATTTAAAAATGTTAATAAAGAATATCTGAACTAACAAACAGTTAAGTTCTACGGTTAAAATACTTTTCATCAATTACAATTCAGGACAATGACTACTGCTAACTTAATGTATGAACAGCAGACTTTAGTTTTTTGGAATATACGAAATTTAAAACAATTGGGTGTATTTGTTCAATACAATATTAGCTAAACAATTTGGAGTGAATTACCAACAAATGTAACAAGTTACAGGACCTTGCTTTAATGTCTCATCCAAAAAGACAGCAGTGCTGACAATGCAACACCCCCCAGCATTGCATTGCAGTGTCAACTTAAGACTGTGTAAGTCCGAGTCACGACATGGGGCTTGAACCCACAATCTTCTGACTCACGAAGCGAGAGCACAACCACTGAACCAGGTTGATACATTGGACATGGATGCAAGTGCACGATTTTAGTCAAACAAATAATTGTTATGGTACTAACTGGCACAAATTCTGAGTAGATTAGTAACAGCAGGCCACCCAAGATAATAAAACACTAAAAAAAAACCTTGCACATATATAGCATATTTCACACAGGCTAACATCCCACCTTACAGAGAGTGAGTAACAGCAGAAAAATACAAACATTGTTGGAAGTGCATTCAACAAGTAGGTGTCTAGAACGTTTTTGTAAGCAGAGAGGAAGGGCATGAGGTATAGGGATTTGGGGAGAGGTTTCCAGAGAATGAGGCAACATGTCTGAAAGATAACCCTCAAGGAGTTGACAAAAGACACACATGAAGGTTTGGGCTACATTGGGTCAACAAGAAACAGAGGCAGGCGATGTTGTGGAGCTGGAGAAAAGAGGAGTTTAAAGATGAAAGGCTTAATGAGAACTGGGGGTAGAACAAAATAACAAGGTTGCACATGAGTTAGAGTGAGTATCTTGGGAGCTATAGAGCCAGAGGTGCGGAGGCACTCGAGGGAGCCAAGCAGGATGGCTTCAGTTTTGTTGACATTCAGTTGAACAAACATTATCCAGAATCTTAAATTACACCTAACCCCAATGAAGAGGCCATTTAATGTATGGAGTTGAAAACATGGAGGCAAAAAAAGAACACTCAAGAAAAATGACAAAATAATTTATTTGAAGACTAAGAAAATAATGTACAGGTCAAATAACTGAGCTTAAATTTTAAATTGAATATACAAATATTTACATTATTTCCACTATAGTCATAGCTGGCAAGTGAAAATTAACAGAAATAAATTAAAACATCTGCCTGTGCAATTTCTGCAAAGTGACTCAATATTACAATATTCGGCTCAATATTACAACCATATGTTCCAAAGAAAAGACCAGCAGTGTGAATGCATGTGGTAAAACGCTCTATCAATCACGAGGATTATTATTAATATTTGTAATGAGATGCTCATTTCAGATTTACAAATTACTGGCTGCTGAGATTTGACAGAAGCCATAAGTGAACTAATCCTCCAGTTTGGTACTGTGTACTCATGTGGGGATCACATGAGAAGTGAACACTGGCTATCACACCCTCATCAAATGAGTTTCATAGGGCTCAAGAGAACTCTAAACAAGCACAACCCTGAAACAACACAAGGAGGACTGCTGGTTTTATAGCAGTGTGCTGAACGAACTACAAAGTCATCCTGCTGTGCCCAGGCCAATTACATGATCGGTCTATGTCAAAGTACATCAGTGTATTACCAGATTATGGACTGGCATTAATCAACAATGGCCTACTTCAATCAGCCAAGTTCCCTCCTCCCCAAAACTCTGCCATTATGACAGTGTGGGAGTCCTAACATCCATCTCATTTGACAGACACTTCCCCTCACCTGTCTTGGTAGAACCGACTGAATGTTCGCCCTATGCAAGAGAAAGCTTTGCGCAGAATCAAATGGGATGCAGAAACTCTTCCTGCTTCTCCCTGGTAGTGAATGTTCAGAGTTGAGGATCCACATTGGCAGGACATGCTTTTCTCTCTATCTTGACATTTAACCACACAGCTGTAGCCTAATGGGTGAAGTAGTTGAACAGAATGAAGGCAACAACACTGTGGAGACATGAAAGACATCATAAATTTTAAATCTCAAGATTAAAACACACTAGAGATAGAGACAATAGAAATAAGTATTGGGTGGTATATGGGGAGGGGTGAAGAACTTCTCTATTGGTGAAAAACAAGTACAAATAAACTATGATGTGACCTAAACTTCTCTTCCTCCATCCAAATGTAAATTAATTAGGAACAATACCTATTGACATGGGTTTTGTTTTACAGCAATGTTGAATGCCCAGTTTTCTGTCCTACATCCATATTGTCAACAGAATTAAATACAATTTAAGCAAAGTATTGAGGGGAATTCTTCGCAGGCAGAACTTACAACTTTTAGCAAGATGCAAGGTTATGGTTAGAGAACTGGGAATCGTTCACGTGCGATTACCAAGTACTCCTGATTCCCTGCCCATGATGCCGAGAGAGATTTTTCCGCTAGATGGTGAATGCTCCTCAGAGTTCAAATATAGCTGAGGCAATGTACAAAGAAATCCATTCGCATATTACAATCGAAATGTTAGCTTTCATGATTATGATTAGCTTTTATATCTATTTGTACGGAATTTGGAGATTTTAAATACCCACACTTACCAGACTGTTTGGAATTCGAGGAAAAACTCTCTGTTGAAGACTGTGATCATCTGATCAAGACTCCTGACTACTTCTCCAAGTACTTCAGAGTTTTTGTTTTCTGTGGGTCTTTCTTCCTCCATGTCCTTTTTGAAGTGGCTTATGTGCTTCATACAATTCTGTAGCATGAACCAAATTTGGATTTTTGTGTAGCATCTTGAAGATCACTAAACATGCATAGTTTTGTCCTTCTAGAGTTGGTACCATGCACTATACAAGTATACTGTGTACTACAGAATTGTTTGACATGAATAAATAATTCACATAGAGTAAAACATACTCGATTTGTTTCCTTGTTCTCTTCATTATGTGCATTTATCGTTTCTACCACCACTGACATAAAATGTCAGTTATTCACATTTTTATTATACGTTAATGTTTGTAAAGTGCCTAAATGAAGTGGTAAACTGCATTATTTCAACTTCTAACTTTCTGAGTCATCTCAACATAGGCAGTACATTGAAATGCTATTTAATGAATAATCCAGTATTCCAATCATAAATTAATTACTACTATACTTGAAAACAGAGTATGGTACTTTAATGCAAATTAGAAATCTGTGTTAAACCTTTTTATAGTTTACCAAACCTCTTTATAATGAATGTTTAAAAATACCTGTTTTTTTTAAAAAAACGCAAGGTGAACTGAATACAACACTAAACATTGAACTTCAAATTAAAACAAATATGGTTCAATTGTCAGGTGGATGATCAAACCAGAAGAACAGGTGTGAGGTTGGTTATTTACTTTTTCACCTTCTCGCGACATCGAGCAGGTATATAATTCCAATAATTATCCCTTAAGGTGCCATAAATGAAGCTACTTGTCCACGTATAATCTCTTATGGGCACCACTGAGGTGTTCAACTTACAAGCTTCATGGTTTGTAACAATGATTGATGTGACTGTCAATCTTTCAGCTTTCCTCTGGCTGTAAAAGTCTAGTTAACTTCCACTAATAAAAACATCCCTTCAAAAACAGATTTTACCATTTCCACAATGGAGCAGGGATACAGAAAAATAAAACAAGGATTAGAGTAAAACAAAAAATAAAGCTAAAAGAAATGAGAATAGGAAAATAGTACTCTGGGGCAAGGATAAGTTAAGATTTAAGTCATTTATTTTAAATTTGGTCATTTACTTTAGGATATTACAGTAATACTATAGCTATTTTAATGTTTCAATTTTACTACAGCATTTGCTTTATTTACATTTCCAGTATCAGACATAGAACCAGTTGGCACAGAGAGTTGGGTGGAGTTGTCGGCAATCCAAGGAATAAAATGAGCCAAATGGTCTCATACTGTGTCATAAATTTCTATAGAGAACATTTAAAAATACACAAGGCTTCATGACAGAGCAAAAATGACATCGGTGATGCTTGATACACACAACAGACTGGTAGTGACATCCGCAGCACCTGATGATCTGTCCTGTTTCTGCACTTTTGCTTAGAATTGCAATGCTGAGACACTGGACCCAACTGGCCCCAAGCAACCGTGCTTACTGTAAACTGATCTGTAAAAGCCAACTGACAACAAACCCGAGCAATATTATTTTTGTTAGCACAACATCCTCCAGAATGTTGAAATGTTACCTTATAAACTTAGCTTACGTAGGTGTGAATTAAGTAAGATGACCTTGGCTTACTTCAATATTTGTTACACATCAATATTTTGATTATATTGATTTATACACCTACAAATGAAGAGACTGAAAACACTGAAGCACATTCCTGATATTCGGATTAGAGGTTACTTATTAAACCTTCTTTGAGAACGCAATTAAAAATATTATTTTCCCTACTTTGATCTGGAGCTGTAAATATATGCAACCGAATTACAACGCAGTCATTTCAGCAATGCTATTATAAGCAAAGCGCAGAAAACAACAACTTGCATTTATACAGCACCCTTTACGCCGGTTGGAGTCTTGTGGCGGACAGACATCCAGGTCATCAGGTTTTGCGGAAATCACTTCCAGCCTGTTGTGCACATAAAGCACCACTAGTAATTTTTCACTGAGTAACTTCAGCAAGACTTCTTGTGCTTAAGAAGTTGGTCAATGTTTTAGAACGGGAAGTTGGAGAGTAAGCACTAGAAGCTGTAGTTCGGGTCTACAGAACATCAGATCTATCAGTAAGGCATGAAGGGCATTACACAGAAGGGCTTTATAACTAGATTCCCAAGTACAACAAATTTTAAAAAATTGTTCCTAAAAAGACAGATTAACTATCAAAGAAGCCCTTTTCATTTCCAAAACAAGCACACATTTCACACAGGGCTGGAGGGCAACACGCCTTCACGTCTGACATTGAGGCGAAAAATGCAAGCTACAAAGTTCCTTTATCCACAGAATGTCGTTAGGATTTTTTTCCTGCACAATAGAAAAGTAAGTATGTCTCGCAGTAGAACCATTAGCTTGATATTTAATGCCAACAAGAAACAGAAAATAAAACAACCTCAAACCTCAAAACATTCAGCCTACAAATCTCAATGTTGCAGACTCAAAAAGTGAATAAGACCCTAATAGGTAAGTAATCTATCTTCATCTTTCTGCTGTACATTACTATGAAGACTGACTTGGCAGTGATTCAATAGGAGAGGGGTGGGGGACTCTTTTAACCTAGAAGAAATGCCACAGCACCCCACACGTGCCAAACTGTAAATCACCATTGAAGAACTAATCCAGTAATAACACTTTGTAAAAGTTATGCGAATTATTCCACATGGTTGATTTATAAAAACTCTCCACCAGAATATATTTGGTGTCAGACTGGCTCAGTTGATAGTACTCTCACCTCCGAGTTCAAGCCTCACGTCAGGACTTTGAGCTCACAGTCTAGGCCAACGTGTGGTTCACAGTCTTTTATCATCACAAGGTATAATCTTTCAAATGAGATGTTAAGCCTCAGTCCCCATCAGCCTGTTCAGGTGAAAGTAAAAATCCTGTGGCACTATTTGAAAACATAAGGGAATTTCTCCTGATGTTATGGCCCAACAATCCACCAGATAAAATTAGTAATCGACTTAATTGCTGTTTGTTTGTCCATAAATACAGTCACTACACTTTACTGTAAAATCCTATCAAGTGCTTTGGGATGTTTTGACACCTGATAAGGTACCATACTATTATTATTATTTGGAAGGTTTAGGAGAGTTTTTATTGACTGAGGTAGAGGATTTCCCAACCCAAACAACTTGCATTTATATGGTGCCCTTCACGTAGGAGAGCATCTTGGGAGTGCTGCACACTGATGGGGTTAGATGTCAAGCAAGGGAGAAGGAGGTGTCATGTCACAGATAGGGTGCGATCGAAGAGGTAAGTCTTCATGTGGGATTGAAAGATAAAGAGGGGTCAAGATTATGATGGCAAGGAGGGGTCGGGTGATTCGCAGCAGGCCTATAACAGCTGACTGAAGGTGGCTGGTAAAGGGGGGAGGTATGAGCAGGTCAGAGAGGTAGGGAGCTGCTTGGACATTTGAGGGTGACGTTCTTGAAGTTGACCTTTTCGAAGCTAGGAAAGGATTGGGGTGATGGCCATGCAGAGTTGATTTGGGTGAGGACCCAAATAACAATAGAAACAAATAATGTAGTGGGCTAGTTTCTACAGGGAGTTAATAATAATAGAGCCTGGTAACACGACAAGCTACAAACTAGTAAAAGAAGCTTTAAAATAGCATCAACAACCTTGAACGGAAAATGAAGACAAGGTCCAAGTTCAATTCACAACATTACACAGGGAAGGGAGACGTTAGTAGGAATTCCACTGATGCTACCATCAAAAGAGGTTTGACTACATTTTGAACAAGAGAAATTTGTGCAGCAACAACAGTAAACAACAGCTCCCTGAAAGAGTTTGTGATTAAATTCTGCGTGTTAAGTTAACTTGCTCTCTCTTTCACATTTCTGTTCATTCATATAGGACACACCATTGCTCAGATGCTAAAGCTAAAATCAGGTACAGTACAATTTACAAAGGACTTTTATCTAATAAACTGTTAATTGCTATGATTGCTCAAAATATGATCACTTTAACCTTAAAAGGAACAGACTCTTTTTCGCAATAAGGATTTGTCTGTAAATAGGATTGATTTCATCATTCAAATATGTCCCATCAATTTTCTTTATACTTTTATAACTGTTATCAACAGGAATTGTTTTCATTTCAATAGTTCAAATTTCAACTCAAATTAACAAACCATAGTTCAACTAACTATGTAAGTTCATACCGTACTCTTAAAACAGAAGTTTGGAACGCACATTTTGCTCAGGTTTTTTTTTGCATATTGGAGACGTCAAGCATCAAATTTAATAATTTTCCTTGGGAGCATTTGGTTTCATACAATAAAGTTTTGAGTTAATTTAATACCTAGTCCTACACGGAGTATCATAAGCTACCGTCAAGAACCAATGCTAAAAAAAGCATCACGGCAAAAATGGAAACATGCAGCTGATTGAAATATTGGTCAATTCAGAAATGTTGTGCTACAGATATAAAAACACCCAAATGGGACCTGATAATTGTCTAGAAGTGTAATCTCACTGTAGAAAAAAAAGAGTAGAAACGTATGTTCCAATTTTCAAACTGTCACTGACTTTGATTAATTAGCAAATGATTAATTTAACAATTCATATTGACAACAATGTTGTAGTTTAATATTTTGAGTTAGTAACTATGCTGCTTTTTTGGAGAACCTGCTTGATATTGTAAGTCTATTGGTTTACATATCGAGTCGTACAACCAATTTGGTGGGGTGAATTTGCTTAGAGCTCGATCAAAACCGTTGACACACAATTGGGTTAAATTAAGCAGCCACTTACGACCTATGTTTCATTTGTTTATCTGCTGTAACTTAATTCAAAGTATCATAGAATTATACAGCACAGGAGGTGATTTGGCCCATTGTGTCTGTGCCGCTCTTTGAAAAGAGCTTCCAAATCAATCCCACTTTCCCACTCTCGCCCCATAGCCCTGCAAACTTGTCCTCCCCAAATAATTATTTACTTCTCTCTTAAAAGTTGTTATCGAATCAACTTCCATCACCCTTTCGCGCAATGCATTCCAGATCCGAACAACTTGCGGTATGAAAAAAATTCTGCTTTCCTCCCCTCTTTTTCTTTTAACAACTATTTTAAATTGGTGCCATCGGGTTACTGACTCACCCACCAGTGTAACTAGGACTGAAAGAAATTGGTTACTCTGCCTGTGGAAAATGCATTGATTCGGGTTAAGTGTTGTTCTGCAAGTTTATTAATTCGGTCCCCGTGCATCTATAACTAAATGTAATAGGATTTAAAATTAACATTATATTTGTAATGGCCTGTTAGAATTGCCTTTAGGTCACATCAATGATTTGGACTTGGTCTTTCTATGTTCCTTCAAACTCATCCCTTAAGGTTTATTTTTGAATGCTATTAAATCAGAATCAGATCTAGCACTAAAGTTCGCAATAAATTTATTTTTCCACTTTAACGCACTTGTTTGATCAAAATGCTTAGGGTTAAGTTGAGAATATGGCTACACACCTCTAGCTTACATGTACAGTACTTAAAAATAGCGAGAATTTTAGATATGTCAGGGCCGGAACATATCCTTAATTGTAATATTCATACAATTTAAATTTAACTAGCACTTGCTTAATAGTTAACTGCGCACGTTTATCATTATCATAACAACATATGAAAAATAGTCTCATACGAGTGTACGGCTATCGAGTTTGGGCGGCTTGTGTTCATACACATCCAATGAATTAGCACTGACAGCATTCCTCTGAGAACCGAACAAGCTTCTCTTCTCAGCAAAACAAATCAAGAAGTGAAAATATACTGACCAAACGAGCTAAACACTCCGATCAGTTTAGCTCCTCCAGTCGATAAATTTCATGTTTAAATGCTGCCTCAAGTCGTGGAGCATTTACAAAGTTTCCAAAACCACTTTAGTTGGTTGAATTTTTTTAAAATCTAGATTTATAATCCTCAAACAAAATGCGTCTTTTTCTTTATTCCTTGTGTACATGCAGGTTTAAGGAAGCTCTCGGTTTAATAAAAAGCGAGCAAAGAAAAAGCAGTCTGACTTAAAATGAATAAAACAGCAACTGATTTGTTTTTTTTTAAAAAGAAAAGAACATGAGTTTACGGTGAATAAAAGGAGACTTAGTTTCCCCCTCAAAAAAACTAGAACTTATTCTCAAAATGATGGAAACACTGCAGCGTTGAAAAAGTTTGCAAAACGGTTCCAAACCATCTATCAAAGGGGTGTGCATGTCTGAGTGAAGGATGCTCTGATATAAAAGGACATGGGAGGGGGGAAAAGGAGAGAATCTTGCTTGTTATTGATAAAACGGCGATATATGGTGTGTAAATATAATGTAAAATGTAAAATAATGTAAAAACTTAAATATATGTAAAAAAACAGACAGGTTACAAACACAATAACATGCAGTGAGAGAAATAAATCCGCTCAGCAACAATTCTCAAGAAAGCCCCACCAACTCTTATTTAATATCAATAACCTTCCAAAAATAATTATAATAATGTGGTCACTCAATCCATGACTGTTTGTGGGACACTGCTGTGCGCAATTTCGCCCGCAAAATAATACTTGCATTTGATACAGCGCCTTATCAGATGTCTCAAAATGCTTCACACAATATACTGTAATGTGAATTGACGCGGCAGCCAATTGCGCGCAGCAGTGTCCCACAGACGTGGATTGAGTGACCATTTTATTTATTTATTTTCTTTTGAAGGGATTATTACCCCCGGAAAAGCGATCCGCCAATTGACTAACAACCGGGATCCTACTCACTGCTCGTTAAACCAAACCGAGACTTGTGGAGTAAGGAAACTTGCCCAACGTTTCGCCCTGCCCGGGAATTGTAACCCAGGTCTCTTGGCTTGCGAGGCGAGTGCTCTAACTACTGAGCGACAGGACACTTTAAAGTATATTCTGTGAAGCGCTTTGAGACGTTTCAAAGACGGAATAAAGCTCTATATCAATTGCAAGAATTATTAATATTATCATCGCCCCCATCAAAATGCCACAACTGACATCCGATTGCAATGCTTTTCTTTTTAAAGAAGCGATCCAGATTTGCAGAAGCATCTCTCCTCTCCTTCCCGTCCCCTATGCACCAGCATTGCTTTCCTTTTTGCCTGTTTTGCCTGGTGGGTGGTGAGGTTTTGTTGAGAATTGTTCCCGATTCTCAACCACCCCACCCCGCTCGTCCTCAAACAAACTCAACGACTTTCTCAACGTTATTTTCTTTGCAACGTGTCTGTGTGTGTGTATTATATATAACTGACATCCTTCAAGCAGACACTCGCATATCATCTCCTTTTGCGGGTGGTTTACAAAACTTTTTGAACACGGGGCAGTGTAATGGGGGGGGTGTGGTGTGTGTGTGTTCCCTTCATAATTTTCAGAATAAGAAATTGATTGAGAATTCTTCTCGATGCCTCAACAACAACATCCCCCACACCACCCCCCCCCCACACCAAACCCCCACCACACAAACAAACTCAACAATTTTATCCACATACACCAAGTGACAGTGAAGTGCGGCGCCGGTTAAAAGTTTGTGGTAGTGTGCGGGGGAGGTTGTTGGGAATTGTTGAGTAGTCTGTTGTGGGGGGTGGTTGAGTCTGTTGGGGGGGGGGGGGGTGTTGAGTTTGAGGAGGGGGTGTTAAGTTTGGGGGGGGGTGTCGAGTAGTCAGGGGGTGGAGTGTCGAGTAGTCGGGGAGGGGGTTCTGTCGAGTATTCGGGGAGGGGGTGCTGTCGAGTAGTCGGGGAGGAGGGGTGCTGTCGAGTAGTTGGGGAGGGGGTGCTGTTGAGTAGTTGGGGAGGGGGGTTCTGTCGAGTAGTCGGGGAGGGGGGTTCTGTCGAGTAGTCGGGGAGTGCTGTTGAGTGGTGGGGAGGGGGGGGTGCTATCGAGTCGTCGGGGAGGGGATGCTGTCGAGTCGTCGGGGAGTGCTGTGGAGCGGTCGGGGAGGGGGGTGCTGTGGAGCGGTTGGGGGGAAGGGGTGCTGTTGAGCGGTTGGGGGGGAGGGGGTGCTGATGGGTGGTTGGGGGGAGGGGGTGCTGTCGGGTGGTTGGGGGGGGAGGGGGTGCTGTCGGGTGGTTGGGGGGGGAGGGGGTGCTGTCGGGTGGTTGGGGGAGGGGGTGCTGATGGGTGGTTGGGGGGGAGGGGGTGCTGTTGGGTGGTTGGGGGGAGGGGGTGCTGTCGGGTGGTTGGGGGGGGGGTGCTGTCGGGTGGTTGGGGGGGAGGGGGTGCTGTCGGGTGGTTGGGGGGAGGGGGTGCTGATGGGTGATTGGGGGAGGGGGTGCTGATGGGTGATTGGGGGGAGGGGGTGCTGATGGGTGGTTGGGGGGGAGGGGGTGCTGTTGAGCGGTTGGGGGGGAGGGGGTGTTGGGCAGTGGGGAGTGATGAGCAGTGGGGTGGGGGGGGTTGGGCAGTGGGGGGGGGTGTGTTGGGCAGTGGGGGGGGGGTGTTGGGCAGTGGGTGGGGGGGTGTTGGCAGTGGGGGGGGGGTGTTGGGCAGTGGGGGGGGGGGTGTTGGCCAGTGGTTGGGGGGGGGGTTGGCCAGTGGGGGGGGGGGGGGGGTGTTGGCCAGTGGGGGGGGGGGGGGTGTTGGCCAGTGGGGGGGGGGGGGGAGCACACATCACAGCGACAGTGCGGGAGACTCACCGCAGGTTGTACTGTCCGTCCATCCAATGCTCGAGCTCCACCTTGATGTGGCGGCCGGTGGCGGTGGCGGCGGCGGCGGCGGGGAGGTGGTGGTGGTGGTGGTGATGGGCCGCTCCCCGCTCCAGCAGCCCGGCCGGGTACCAGGGCGAGTCGGCAGCCACCATCAGGCCGTCCTGCAGCGCCAGAGCCGGCGGCCCGGCCCGGGGGTAGTCGGTGTACGCGGCGGTGGCGGGTAGCGGGTACTCGGCGTCCCCGCCGCCGCCGCCCTTGTCCGGGTAGTGCCAGGGCGGCCTGGCGCTGTACAGCCCGCACTCCGTGTAGGCGCACTGCGGCCCGAAGCCCTTACAGCCGCGCTCCGGCCCGTCACACTCCTCCACCTCGGTCTTGATTTTCACGGTGCCCAGCGGCAGCCCGAACCCGGGCGGCGGGCGCTCCCTGTCGGCCGCGCTGTACAGGCGGCCGCTCTCGGCGGCGGCGGTTGACGGCGGCGGCGGCGGCGGCTCGAGCCCCTCGTAAGCGGCCGTGACAGAGCCGCGGTACATCCCGGGGTAGCGGCACAGCTCCTCCCCGCCCGCCGCCGCCTCCTCCGCCGCCGCCGCCGCCTCCTCCTCGTGTCCTCCTCCGCCGCCGCCGCCGCTCTCCTCGGCGCCCTCCCCGCCCGCCCCGGGGCAGCCGGAGCCCCTCCGCGGTCGGTAGCTGACGATCGCCATCCCCTCGGGATCCTCGGCTCCCGCCCTCCGCCGCTTCATGAGGAGGAGGCGGCGGCCGCTCGCGGTGGCGGCGGCGGCGGCGGCGGCGTCGTCCGGCGAAGGCGGGAAGGCGAACATGCAGTCGCTGTGCGGCGCGGGCCCGGGCCCGGGAGCCGAGGCGGAGGCGGCGGCCGAGGGCAGCGGGAAGGGCTCGGGCAGGTCCGCCGTGTCCAGGTTCAGCCCCATGGACACGGACACGGCTTTGCACAGCTCCCGGGCCGTGTCGCTGCTCAGGGAGTAGGTGCGGTGGCCGCCCTCGGGACCGGGACCGGGACCGGAGCCGCCGCCGAGGAACGGCCCGTGATCGCTCTCGGAGAAATAATCCTCGGGCTCGTCGAAGCCGCCGCGGTTCCCTCCTCCTCCTCCCGCCGCCGCCGCCGCCGTGTTGAACAGCGCTCGGATGACGAACGGCGCGTGTCCGGCCGCTCCCTCCAGGCCCAGCATGGCGGCCCGCGGGTGGCACGAGGCGTCCGAAAAGGCGCCAACCCCCTCCCTGCCCGAGAACAGCCCTCCCCCGCCCCCGCCCCCGCCGCCCGCCGCCTGGGGGCCCCCGGCGCTCCCCGCCCCGCCCCTCCCGGCAGCCGGTGCCTCGTACCGCCCCAGGGAGTGCTCCCGCGCACACGCCGCCGCGTGGAAGGCGCGGGGCAGCGCCTGACTGTCGAGCGACGGCAGCACATTGTGCCCTCCACTGAAGCACTCCATCTCCATCCGCCCCGTCTGTCTGTCTGTCTGTCTGTCTGTCTATCTGTCTGTGTGTCTCTGTCGATCTGTCTGTCTGTGTCTCTGTCTATCTGTCTGTCTGTCTGTCTGTGTCTGTCTATGTGTGTGCGTGTGTCTCTGTCTATCTATCTGTCTGTGTGTCTGTCTGTGTCTCTCTGTGTCTGTCTGTGTGTGTGTCTGTCTGTCTTGTCTCTCTGTGTGTCTCTGTGTGTGTGTCTGTCTGTCTTGTCCTGTGTGTGTGTCTGTCTGTCTTGTCCTGTGTGTCTGTCTGCCTTGTGTGTCTGTCTGTGTGTGTGTCTCTGTGTGTGTCTGTCTGTCTTGTCTCTCTGTGTGTCTCTGAGTGTGTGTCTGTCTTGTCCTGTGTGTGTGTCTGTCCTTGTGTCTCTCGGTCTTTGCGTGTGTGTGTCTTTCTTTCTGTGTGTGTGTCCTTGTGTGTGTGTGTGTGTCTGGGTCTGTGTGTGTCTCTCTGTGCCCGTCTCCTGTGCTTGTCTGTGTGTATCTCTGTATGCCTGTGTGTGTGTGTGTGTGGGGGGGAGTGCGCCTCTCTCTGTGTCTCTGTGTGTCTCTGTCACTGGTGTCTCTGTGTGGTGGTGGGGGGGGGGTCTCTGTCTCTCTCCCCCTTTTTTTTCTTTGCAAATTTAAAATTAAATTATTGTCCTTTTCTTACTATCAAAATGCCACAGTTGACAACCGATTGACTGCGATGCTCCTCCCCAGCCCAGACCTGCACTCTCTCACCCCCTTTCCCTCCCCCAATGCACTTAGCACCGCTTTTCTTTTGGCTTTTTGTAAACAAAAATGAGACTTCCCCCCCCACCCCCCACCACAACTACCCTTCCCTCCCCCTCCTCTCAAATGCAACATGTAAATAACTTTTTACATAGTTCAGGTAGATATTGCAACCTCGTGTGTAGTTCCATTTGCAGCTCAAACCCGGAGTAACATTCCTCTCTTCCCTGTCTGCACTCTCACCTCTCTCTCTCTCTCTCTCTCTCCTTCGTCCCCTCTCCACACACCACTGCGGCCGTTAATAAAAGCTATTGCGAGCAATTTATACCTTAAACCCCTCTGTATTTCTCGTCTGAAGCACTGTCTAAGGCACAATATCGAAGCACAATCTCACGGGTTTCCAACTCCTTCAGTGAAGACGGCCCCCAATTCGCGTTGCAAACCGTTGCCTTCCCCTCGGGGGCTGTTCCCCACTTCTCTCCAAATCGCTGCTGCAGTCAGTGGTCCCGGTCTCAGGAGTTCGGTTCCAAATCCCGGGGTAGTTTTTCTCTCCCCCCCCCCCCCACCCCACCCCTCCCCACTCTCTCTTCCGTTCAAAACTTCCAAGTGTTTTTCCACCCAGTTGCATTTGCAGACATATTTTTTCCAAGTGCACACAGTGGACTCTGCTGGTCAGCCCCACGCGAGACGAGGAATAAGACGATGGAGAGGAGTGAAGTCTTCAGAGGCTTTCTCTCTGAGTTGGAAGGCAGTTGAGCTTCAGTGGGTTGGCTGAGGTGTAAATAGCTGAGACGCAGCCATGGTGTAGGGAGAGACAGACGCACATTGAGCGCAAATAAACGAGTGGGCAAAAGTGAAAGTGCTATCTCGCTTTTCTTTTGTCGCTCCGAAATTCGGCTGAAAACCCAAGCAACCGGCAACTCCGGGGGTCTCCGGGGGTTACTGTATCTGCAGGAATCCACAGAGAGGGAGAGAGAGAAAGAGGGAAGCGAATGAGGCGAGAACTCCCCCCCCTCTCTCTGTCTGTCTGTCTGTCTCGGCTTTGCTCAAAGCAGAGGAAAACAGTTAAATGACTTAAAACAACAACTTTCAAGGGGAAAAAAATAGCTTTTTTTAGGGCAGCAGGTGGTTCATATATATATATATATATATATATATTAAAAAGCAGTCCGGCTCTGTGGCTGATTGCACAGAAAGCTACTCACAAGCCCCTGTACAGCGAGAGACGGTCAGTCCCGATCAGCTGCTGGTGGTAAAGTACAACCCACAGGTGGGAAAAAACTCTCTTCAATCCCCGCACAGAAATCCCGCAGATTTGGTACAATCCAGGACCAGCCACGCAAACCTCCACGCACAGCTGCAAACTCCTCTCTTCCTTCTTTCTCTCCCTCTCTCCCTCTCTGTCTGTCTGTCAAACCTCCACTGCTGCTCTTGAGTCCCCCCTCTGCTCCCCCCCGCCAGCCTGGTGTGGGGAGTGCAGGGTTTGTCTCGAGAGGGAGGGGGGAAAACCCTATCCAGTCCCGCACCCGCCTCCAAACCGAAGCCGGCAACGCCTCACCTCTTATTAAATATTAAACCCTTTCCCCCAAACTTTGTTTTTATATATATATATACACAGAATATAAACTTGTAACTTTCAGACGCAGGGACCTGCAACACTCACTCACTCACTCACTCCCACTGCTCTCTCTCTCTCATCTGCTACCACCCCCCCCACACACACACACCCACACCCACACCCCCCCCACACACACACCCACTCCCCCCCACACACACACCCCCAGACACCCCACCCCCCCACACACACACCCCCACACCCCCACAGCCCCAGACACCCCACACCCCCCCCACACACACCCCAAACACACCCCCACAGCCCCAGACAACCCACACACACACCCACCCCCCCCGCACACACACACACCGCACCCCCCCCACCCCCCCACACACCCCCACACACCCCCCCCCCCCCCACACACACCCCCCACACCCCTCTTTGTTGTGCTGCTGTTGGTGAGATACAGAGAGAGATGGAGACAGATTCGGGTTAATGCGGTCAGAGGGCATCACTCAGTGCATCTGATATCTGATCCGCTCACAAGTCCCGACTGTCCGCTCTTCAGGTGTTTTGGGGTCTTACCGTGGGCTGTGCTGCCCATCACAGGGACACGGACACAGAGGGGTAACTGATTCTTCTCGCCTCAGATTTACCCAATACTCACAAAGAAAGAAGGGAATGAAAGGAGGAACACAGAGAGAGATGGGAATCTGGGATCTCAGGAACCTAAGGCTGCACCGTGTTCCTGAAATCCCACTCCCGGCGATGCCGACTACTCCTTTCTTATTTCGGTGCATCAGCATTGCGGAGTGAGTGGAGGGAAGGCACAGGGTCTGTACCGCTTGTGTACAGGTATCTCTTCCCGGGGGTAAACCAGGCTGCCAGATACCCGGGAATATTCCCGATTTTTTTACAACAACCACAACTTGCATTCATATAGCACCTCCACACAGGGGGTGGTTATTGGTCAGATGTGCCACCTCCCTCCCCTGCACAGCAATTGCAAGTTAAGCACTCTTTGCCCATCACTCCTCTCCCCCCTCCCCCCACACATACACACAGACTTTTTTTGCAATTGTTGTGCCCATAATGATAGGGGAATAGAACACTCTTTCCCTTTGCAAATCCATTGTCTGCTTCAAACTTTCTGGGTCCAGCAAACTCCCAGGTCAGGGTTAGCGAGTCAGTAACGCTCCCTCTACACTGTGCGCCCACACTCCCAGGTCAGGGTTAGCGAGTCAGTAACGCTCCCTCTACACTGTGCGCCCACACTCCCAGGTCAGGGTTAGCGAGTCAGTAACGCTCCCTCTACACTGTGCGCCCACACTCCCAGGTCAGGGTTAGAGACACAGTAAAGCTCCTCTACACTGTGCGCCCACACTCCCAGGTCAGGGTTAGCGACTCAGTAACGCTCCCTCTACACTGTGTGTCCACACTCCCAGGTCAGGGTTAGAGACACAGTAAAGCTCCTCTACACTGTGCGCCCACACTCCCAGGTCAGGGTTAGCGACTCAGTAACGCTCTACACTGTGTGTCCACACTCCCAGGTCAGGGTTAGAGACACAGTAAAGCTCCTCTACACTGTGCGCCCACACTCCCAGGTCAGGGTTAGCGACTCAGTAACGCTCCCTCTACACTGTGTGTCCACACTCCCAGGTCAGGGTTAGAGACACAGTAAAGCTCCTCTACACTGTGTGTCCACACTCCCAGGTCAGGGTTAGCGACACAGTAACGCTCCCTCTACACTGTGCGTCCACACTCCCAGGTCAGGGTTAGAGACACAGTAAAGCTCCTCTACACTGTGTGTCCACACTCCCAGATGTGAGCTGGTGGCATCTTCACCCCTGAAGACAAGTTGCTCCCATGTGCCTCCTTGTGGCTCAATTTAGAACAACAGGGGCAGTAGCCTATATCAGATCAGTTGGAGGCAATCTCAGCCTGTTAAGGGTTCAGGTAAAGAAGTCCCTTTATCCCCTTTGATCTCTTCCTTCCAGACAACTGCTCCACATACTTCCCAATACCACATCCAGTTGTTTTTTGAATAAGTGTCTTGGTGTCTCTCATCCTATCCCGGTCACCTGACAGCTGTTTATACCCTGTGAACCTCTCTGGTGATGTCCTCTTATCTATTCCTCTGATTCCACATTCACCTGCAAATACAAGTACAGTACCTTGCACTCAGTCTGTGAATATCATAACAAGCCTTGCATTTGATACAGCGCCTTTCACGTCAGGAGGAGGTCTCGAAACACCTCACAGGATTTTACCATAAAGTGTAGGTAAACATGGCAGCAAGTTTATAATAATCCTTGCATTTGATGTGGCGCCTTATCACATCTTCGAGATGTCTCAAAGCGCTTCACAGAATATACTGTAAAGTGAATTGACTGTATATTTTGTGGGCGAAATGCGACAGCCAATTGCGCACAGCAGCGTCCCACAAACAGTCGTGAAGTGAATGATCGATTCTATCTGGAGGATTGTTGGCCAGGATACTGGAAGGGAGAAACTCCCTTCTCTTTCGAGTACTGTAGTAGAATCTAGATGAATCATATGTTCTCGAAACTGCAGACATCCTTGAACAACAGCCTGAGACACCAACTCAATGCTACCCTTCATTCTGACCTTATTGACTTCCATTTGCTTTCTTTCTTTTAGGCACTTACCAATCTAATTCCTTGTCGTAACTTTGACATCCACTGTCATTAATTTGTGAAATACAAAGCTCTCATATGGCACATGGACAAAGGTGTTTGGAAGTGCCTGTATAATCCCCTATTTCACCACTGCCTGTTGAGATGTCATCGCATCAAAAAAGCCTATGAGGTTGGTCAAACAAGGTCTCCCCTTTCTGAGGCCTTATTGGCTACCATTTATTGGGTTCCACTCATATAATACTCTTCCATTTGATTTCCACTAATTGATTCCATTGATTTTCCAATTCTCGAGGTCAGGCTAACGGGGCTGCAGTTGTGAGGTCTGGCTCTGTCATCTGGCTTGAATATACTGTATGAACCATGTTTGCTTTGTCCAAGTGTGTTGGAACCCTCCCCACGATTGATTGTCTCTCTCAAAATGCTCCATAGTGTTTCACTTCACAGACTTTGTGTTTGCTCAGCCGGAGGCTGGCACATATGGAAATTCTTCACCATATTTTGCAATATTCAAACCAAACCATGGCATCCCACCTACACATGCAAACTCCCATGGCTTGAAATGGATTGGATGCTCTCTCTCCAGAAGTACATGCCCTGCTTATCTAATGCCAGAGAGTATCAAGCACAGGCTGGCAAGAGCCAAGGCTTGTTGACCCCACAGATCCTTTATGTCACGATACCTCCTGTGGGTTTACTCCATCCATCTCGGGGGAATTATTGGCATTCAGGAATTTTGATTTTTTAAGCTCTGCCTCACTGATTCCTCATCTCAACATCAAAAAGAATAATGCTTAACCCAATTAAGTAGTGGTTTTGCATTGTGCAAATAATTCTCCTTGAGGGCTTGGCGTTTCTTCAGTCAAAGCTCCCACCATTTCAATGCACACGGACACCAGCACTGAGGTGTTTGTGAGCTGAGTACTGTATATAGTGTCACCGGTCTCACTTCATCTCAGGAACACTACAAAAAAAACTCTAACGAGAATGCGCACACACACACTATATACATGCTCTCTCACATATTACATACACACACACTCTCACATACACACATATATACACACATGCTCACACACACACACCAACACGCTCTCATACACACACTCACTTGAGCACACATACGCTCTCATACACACACACACACACACATCCGCAGCTCCACTCTGAAATGCCAGCTCAGTTCAGACCTGCAAAAATAACAGCAATAAAAATTCCCAAGTTACAGGCGAGAATCACAGGGGAAGCATTTCAGAGGAAGTCAGGATCCTTGGCAAAGTGGTTGTGTTGTGAATGAACTCCAGGCGGAGGATGGTGTGCAGTGCATGAGAGGATCACACACTCACTCAGACACTGAAACAATCCTTCACATCAACCAACTTACAGCACATCTTTGAAAACTGATTCACGGAAAAAAATTTCAAGCACTTAAAATGATAATATTCCAGTCAATTCACTTTACAGTATATCCTGTGAAGCTCTTTGAGACGCCTCAAAGCCGTGATAAGGCGCTGTACCAAATGCAATACTAATACTATTATTGTCTAACGTATTGACGTTTGCTATTGTATAATACATACCCACTCTGAGTATTTAATGCTAAACATGCACCGGGCTTCGATACAAACTGATATAGATATTATATCCTATGTGGCCACTAGGTTGTATAACGTATACGGTTAACATTGATTGTGAGACTTACTGTATGTTTTCATATTCCATGTTATTATGAGACTTTCTTTAACTTTGTTATTTCGAGCTGAGAACTGAAAGTGTCATTAAATATGTTGTCTGTTTGTTTTATGATGCGCTTCATTTCTTACAGATCAGCTGCGGTTTAAAGTCAGGTAAATGT
The DNA here is from genome assembly GCF_018977255.1 of Callorhinchus milii. Classification (NCBI taxonomy): domain Eukaryota; kingdom Metazoa; phylum Chordata; class Chondrichthyes; order Chimaeriformes; family Callorhinchidae; genus Callorhinchus; species Callorhinchus milii. Next base: position 17,074,124 of record NW_024704756.1, on the reverse strand, counting down.
GCTGTGATTACAGACTGTTAATCAGCGTGAAAGTCACCAGTGGGTAGACCCCTGGAACGTCAGTTAGGCCCTAAACAGGAGGGAAATAGTTGGATCAGCTTAAGTCGGTTGGTTGTATTCTCAGCACTGGGTTTGAGGGTTTGTGAGTGCGGGCTTTGAGCAGGAGTCGGAGTAAGGGGGAGGAGAACGGGAGAAGAGTGACACTTTGTCAGAGACGCCGTCCTTCGGATGAGATGTTAAACCAAAGTCCTGTCTGTGCCTATTCGTGCGAGTTAAGGATCCCCTGACGCTGTTGGAAATGAGAAGAGAGTTTCTCTCTCTCGCTGTCCTGGCCAACTATCCCCGGGGAAATTGGTCCTTCACTCCGTGGCTGTTTGTGGGACATTGATGTATGTAGATTGGCTGATAACAAACAGCTATCTTTTAGAATAAATATCTTACAGGAAACAACACTGAGATAAATAAAAGGGATTTGTAAACAGAATGCTTTACTTTACTTAGAAGAAACACTTGCTTTTTATGGGGGATGGTGTGGAGAGAGAGAGAGAGAGAGAGAACGGCACGAAAACAAACACACACGTGTTTCCTTTGAATAGTGTTTGGTGTTTAACATGAGCGAGATGACTGCAGACCAGGCTGCCTTTCCTGGCTGGCTTCCCCCTACAGTGTGGACAAGGTTGGGACAGAGAGTTGGCGTGTACAACACTGCACTCCCCCTCCACTCCACTCCTGCTTTGGCCACTTCACTGGGCTGAATGCTTTTAATTTAATAATTAGAATGGAAATGTTCTTATGTTTCCTGTGACAGAATGCAGTTTTGTGTTCTCTGCTTCCACCAAACTCCAACTTCAATGGTGTAGATTTTAATCAGTTTCACTTACAGACACACTGAGACACACAGTAACACAGTATAACACACTCAGGCAGACACTCAGTGAGATACACAGTGAGATACACACAGTATAACGCACACAGTTAGACACTCAGTGAGATACTGAGTCCTGTGGAGTCCTGTGGCTCAGTGGTTAGAGCACTCGCTTTGCAAGCAAGAGACCTGAGTTCAATTCCAGGCAGAGGGCGAAACCTTGGGCAAGTTTCCTTACTCCACACAGAGCCTAATAATAATCCCTCCAAAACCAAAAACAATATTAAATTGGTCATTTTCAATCTACGACTGTTTGTGGGACATTGCTGTGCGCAATTGGCCGCCGCGTTCGCCCACAAATATACAGTCAATTCACTTTACAGTGTGTTCTGTGAAGCACTTTGGGACGTCCTCCCGACGTGAACAGCGCTATATCAAATGCAAGGATTATTATTATTATGTGAGACACACACAGTAAGACACTGAGAGCAGATAGTGTATCAGACACTGACATCAAGAAAGAGTTAAGGGTATCAATAATAATAATAATCATTGCACTTGATTTAGCACATTATCATCCCATTGAGACGTCTCAAAGTGCTTCTATTAGCCACTGAGAGAGCGAGAGTTGGGGCATCGGACACTGATGGGAAGACAGAGAGGGATCTGACCTCTTTATGACACTCACCTACAGTATGTATTTCAGTTATTCCCGTTGTTTAGGGATACTGATCTGAGGCCATACTGAGGGGCCGGGAGCCCGGGTAACCGGGATGCTGGGAGAGCTTGGGAACGAGCTGACCATTGAGCAGGAACGCTGAGTGGGTTTTGAAATCACACAAACTCCAAACTGTCGCCAAATGACCCTAACTTGTTGCTGCATGTCTGACTGGTAGAAAAACAATCAGGACTTTATTTATTCATTGACTCTACAATCTGCTACTGTTTTTTTCTGAACAGGAAAAAAAACACACAACTGAGTGTTTGCAATAAGCTGACCTTGGCTAAACTCTGCACAAACATCCCGGAGTCCACTCCTGCCGTTGTCTGAAGTCATGTAACTTGTGGAGTCCTGTAGTGTAGTAGTTAGAGCACTCGCTCACAAGCGAGGGGGCCTGGGTTCAATTTCTGGGGAGGACGAAACCTTAGGCACGTTTCCTTACTCCACACGCCTCTGTTTACACAGTCAATTCACTTTACAGTCAATAGACTGTGAAGTGCTTTGAGATGTCTAGAAGACGTGAAAAGCGCTATATCAAATGCAAGGATTATTATTATTAAAGAAGAGACACTTAAATCAAACTGACTGGAATAGCTGGGAGTCCAGCAATCTTTTTTGTTGTTGTCATTTTTAAAAAATATATTATTCCTGAGTTTCCAGTGCCTAATGATAATGATTCTTGCATTCGATATAGCGACTTATCACATTGTCGAGACGTCTGCATTGTCCATCAGATGAGGATCCCAGTTTCTGCCTTTGTCTGTCAACATTAAACTGGCTATTAAACTACAGCCCTTAAATATCCCGTGATGCTAACAGAAAAGAGAGGAGCTCTCTCCCCCCCCGTCTCTCCCTTTATATTTGATATAGCGCCTTATCACGTCATCAAGACGTCTCAAAGCGCTTCACAGAATATACTGTAAAGTGGAGTGACTGTATTTTGTGGGCAAAACATGGCAGCCAATTCGCACACAGCAGCGTCCAACAAACAGCCATAGAGTGAGTGACTAATTTTATTTGAGGGATTGTTGTCCAGGACACCGGGAGAGAGAGAGAAACTCCCTTCTCTATTTGAATAGCCCCGCGGGACCTTTAACATCAACCTGCACAGGCAGACGGGACCTCGGTTTAACGTCTCATCTGAAAGACGGCGTCTCTGACAATGCGACCCCCCCCCACCCCCCAGCACTGCACTGGAGGGTCAGCTTACACTAGGTGATTCCAAATCCTGACGTGGGGGCTTGAAACCACAACCTCCTGACTCACAGGCGAGAGAGTGTTACCAACTGAGCCAGGCTGACACACTGACAACCTTCAGTGAGGAGCATTGGTGCTTGGAGGGGGGGGGGGGCAGGGGGAGGGGGGAAAGTGGGAGGGGGGAAGTGGGAGGGGGGCGAGTGGGAGGTGGGGGAGAGTAGGAGGGGCGGGGGGGGCGGGAAACCATCTGTCCCAAAAATAACTGTCCCATCACCTGTTTCCATTGAAATAACTTCCCGTTTCCCAACACTCTGATGCAATCGCACCAGCAGTGAGGCTCCTCCGTCACCTGCTGTCTCCGGGGAGCGGTTGGCTGGGGGCTGGAGCCCGCTGCAGGCTGTGCTGTGCTGTGCTGTGCTGTGGCTGTGGCTGTGCCATGGGCTGAGTCACCGGCCACTAAACCAACAGCGTTTGGGAAGTGAGTAAAGCCTCAGTCACTGCCGTTGGTGAAAGGTGAATGTTTTATGTTTTTATCAGCGGCCACACAGGTACTGAGCAATTGCTCTCCCTCCCACCTTCAATACTCCCACCTCAACATCCCCCGCTCAATACCCACCCCCAGACAGCTTCTGCTCCTGCCACTGTTTTAGTTTCTTACACCGTCACCAGTGTGATGGTGGGTCCCAGCACCTTGGGATGTCCTCCTGACGTGAAAGGCGGTCTATAAATGCAATTTGTTGTTGTTGTTGTCTGACTGAGTGACTGATGTCTCAGCGAGTGGGGTCTCTAGCAGTTTGTGAGAGCGGGATCTCAGCTCGGGGAACACGAGAAAGCACAGAATAGCCAGCGACTGACCAGGGTGGGGGTGGGCTTCTGTTAATTTATTCTCACAATCTCCGGTCAGCACTAATGTTCTCGTTCAATAACTGGCTTACATACTTTGTTTTATTAATTGCTTTCAGCAATTGTTTTCCCCAACAGCAACAATGACAAAAAAAAGAACAATTTGGGTTTTGTCTGTTCTCATTGATTTCTGTAATGAGAACGAGATGGATTCCCACTCGCTCCCCCCCCCACTCCCCCTCCCTGGCTCACCCGCCAAGCTCCCTCCCGTCTGTACCTGTTCAGGTGGACATTAAAGGTCCCGGGACACTATTGGAAAAGAGAAGGGAGTTTTTCTCTCTCTCTCTCCCGGGTGACAATCCCCCAAATAAAATCAATCATTCACTTCACGGCTATTTGCTGGGGAACACAGGACTTTGCTGTGTGCAAACTGGCTGCTGCATTCACCTTCAAAACATGCACGTACACTTGACAGTTAAACCCTGTGAATCGCTTTAAGACATCCTCCAGACATGAACAGCGTGGTGTCAAATGTCAGGCTTATGTATTGCTATATTAAGACCCTGATGCCAGGCCTGTGAGTTGCCTTCCTATTCTAGTATGAAGCTGCTTTACAGTAGTGCACATCAGAGCTGCTCAGCTAGAGCTAAATAATAATCCTGGCATTTGATACAGCGCCTTATCATGTCTTCGAGACGTCTGAAAGCTCTTCACAGAATATACCGTAAAGTGAATTGACTCTATTTTGGGGGCAGCCGATTGCACACAGTTTGTGGCTGTCAAATATCTGCTCTTGGCTTATCTCAGCCTCTTGATAATCAGTTGAATTGACCACCATCTGGGAATGAGTTTCAGAACAAATACACAGATAGTGGAGCTCAGAGTGGCGCAGCCTGGCACTGGGGGAGGCAGCCTTAGGGCACCAGGTTACAGAGGGGCTGAGATCTGATTCATTCAGCTCTGAGGGGAAGACATTCTGCAAAACATGTCCCCAGGAGAGGTCCGCAGAAGATAAGCTGGAGCTATGTACACTGGGCGTCATCAATCAATACGAGTAATAAGGGAAACACTACTACTACTAATAATAATACTCCTTGCATTTGATACAGCGCCTTATCAAATCGTTGAGATGTCTCAAAGCGCTTCACAGAGTATACTGTAAAGTGTATTGACTATATATTTTGTGAGCAAAATGCAGCAGCCAATTGCACACAGCAGCGTCCCACAAACAGTTGTGGATTGAGTGACCAAATTATTATTTTTTGAAGGAATTATTATCCTGGAAAAGCGAACCGCGAATCGACTAACAACCGGTAGGTAAACAAAGGTGTGTGGAGTAAGGAAACTTGCCAAATGTTTCGTCCTGCCCGGGAATTGAACCCAGGTCCAAACATGGCCAAACATCCTAAAGGTCTCTTCTGGGAGTGAATGAAAAGACATCAAATCCACGTCAATGGGAGCAGCAGAGGCTGTGCTGGCAAAGCACACACACCAGAGGTGAGACAAGGCACAGAGCATGAATGGTGACATTCAGTCAAAGAAAAACAATCCCTGGAAACTGGAAAGGTGAAAGATGACTTTATTAAGAGCTGAAACTTGCATTAAATCACTCAGAGCCTTTGCCTTGAAAAACAATGAGTTCATTGGAGATCGCTCTCTCCGGGTTCGATTTTCTGCAGATGAAATGGAAAGGAGAAGGCCATTCAGCCCGCCCAGCCCACTCCAGTTAATTGGCCCCTGGCCCAAACACCTCCCCCATCCACCCTCCACCACGTATCACATCCCACCCTCCTCTCCTCACACACAGAGGCACCGACAGGAAGCCTGTGGGGTGGGGGTCACTACTGCGTGTGGACCATTGACCTACCAGCCCAATGTCCTGTAGTGATTAGAGCACTCGCCTCGCAACTAAGAGGTCCGGGCGGGTCAGGGTGAAAACTTAGGAAAGTTTCCTTACTCCATACACACGCCTGTTCACCAGCAGTAAGTTGGAACCTAGTTGTTAGTCGTAGCGGATCACTTTCCGGGGGGTAATAATCTCTGCTAAAACACATGTGGTCACTCAATCCACCACTGTGGGTGGGACACTGCTGTGCGCAATTGGCTGCCATGTTTTAGCCCACAAAATACACAGTCAATTCACTTTACACTGTATCCTGTGAAGCGCTTTGAGACGTCTCGCCGACGTGATAAGGTGCTGTGTCAAAGCAACAATTATTATTTCTTGCATTATTAAGTTTCTCAACTCCGACCTTTCCCCAGTGTAAGAGACAGACAGGGAATTGCTGCAGGTTTGAGAGGCTGATATCCACAGCCTGAGGTTTGTGTTGGAGCCAGTACAAGGAGGTCCTCACACATACAGCCTTGTGAGGACTAACTCACACAGCCTGACACACCAGGAAGCCCAGGCTGCCCTTTGCCGTGTTCAATATCATCCCCGATATCAGGCCGATTACAATAAGGTCCCAGCCAGCAATACATCATTGCTCCGGTCAGCTTTCACACCCCTCAGAAAGCGAGGTGGAGAGAGGGTGAGGAGCGAGAGAGAGAGTGGGGGAGAGGGATGAAAAGAGAGAAAAAAAGCAAATTGAAACTAAAAATAAAAAAAGAAGAGAGCGAGCGAGAGAGAGAGAAGGCGAGCGAACCTTTAGCTTTTGGTTAAGACCTTATTTAAAATCTTCTAAAGGGATCATTTTGCAGCTTTCTTAACATTTAGCAGCTGCAGAGCAAATCGTGCAGCTGGGAGACAAGTGCCAGAGGCATCATTACACAACTATTCCCATCAGCTCTGAAATTAGACAGAATTGTTTTCTTGGGGAAGTATTTGCAGCCAGAGAGCATCTCAGAGACGGGCACAAATAAAGAATGCCGGAGCGCGAGATATCATGATTATTCCTGCATTATCCCCAAAACAAAGTTTAAACGCCTCACAGCGCTTCACAGGGAATGCTCCTCGAGTCAGACGACGGAGGTTCTTGCAGCTCATTCAGTCCAGGAAGAGAAGGGAGTCTCTCTCTCGCCTGTTGTCCTGGCCGACAATCCCCCAGATAAAATCGTTTGTTTACTGCTTGGCTGTTTGTGGGATGTGGATTTGTAAATTGGTTGTTAATTCACCTGCAGAATACACAGTCGCTGCACTTCACAGGAAAATCCCTCCAAAGTGCTTTCGACCACGTGATAAGCCATACTTTGCTCCATCAGGTGCAAGGATTAATGAAACGGTGTTGAAGCCAACTGTGTAACAGTGTTTAAAAGGAGGTTGGAGAAACACATAAGGATATATAACATCGAGGGGTGAAGGGGAAGAATAAATAAACCTTATAAATAAGAATTTAGAACGTCACTGACTATGGGCTTCACACGCAATTGACCTCAAGTGTGCACTGAGATGGGTATTTATAGCAAATGTGGCAGACAAATTACACACAGTAATGCTCACAAATGCGGTATGAAGTGAGTGGAATGGGGTGAGAGTAGAGAGCTCCAGTGGGGGAGTGAGCCCCAGCACAGCCACGATGGGGGGAGAGAGAGAGAGAGCAGGGAATGGGATTAGAGAATGTCTCTTGTGCACAATTTTGGGAAATTCCCGAATTCAGTCCTAATTTGGAAGCCTTTATGGGGAGTGTATTGCCGATCTCCCCGAGCCTTAAATCTAAGGACAACAGTCACAGGGCTGAGAACATGCGGAATCCTGGGCCTGGGTGGAAGTCTAAGAAATGAAACCCTCCCATAGATTGCCTGTTGATGTGGAGGTCGTGGGCCAACCCGCCCGAGCCTGGCCTGGCTCTTGCACCAAAGCCCTGGCACAGCTGTGACTGGGTTGCTGGCAGGGAAGCTGTGGCCACACAGACACATGGCAATGCTGCTCTGCACAGTGGTGTGTCATGTGGAACGGAGTCTTAACTCACAGGTCCAGAACGACATCCACCATCCCCGCCAGCCAGTCCTGCCCAATCACACTCAACTCCTCTGAAAGGAAAACGTAAACCTCTGGGTGTCTTGGCATTGATGCCGGGCTGCAGAGCCTATGAGGGGACCATCAATGTCCATCTCAAGCTATCGGCCACCAGCATTGAGCGCTCACCCTGCAAGTGAGAGGACCCGGGCTCGATTCCCGGGCGGATCAGTGTGAAACCTTCGGCAAGTTTCCTTACGCCACATTCTTCTGTTTACCAGCAGTAATTCGGAACCCGGTTGTTAGTCGATTGGGGGATCACTTTCCGGGGGGTAATAAATCCTCCAAAAACTATCAATAATAATAATTTGTTCACTTAATCCACGACTGTTTGTGGGGACGCTGCTGTGCGCAATTGGCTGCCGCGTTTCACCCACAAAATATAGTCAATTCACTTTACCATATAGTCTGGCACAGATTATTATCATTACTGACTTACACGCCAACAAGTCAGCCCACCAGCGAACTCTCATCTTTACAGCAAACAAACCACACAAAGGGCTTCACTGGCAGTCACCATTAAGTGCAGTGACTGTGTATTGTGTAGGCATACACGCCACTGGCTTGTGCAGAGCAAGATACCACTAAGAGCCATGAAGCCAATGATTATTATATCTGGGGGATTGTCGGTCAGGACATTGGGAGAGAGAAAGTTCCTTCCTCTTTTCCAATAGCAACATGGAGTTTTTAACGTCCGCCCGAGCGGGGCACAGCTAATTACCGCATTGTGTCACCAAACCCAAATGAAATCATATGCTGCTGGTTAGTCCCGGCGCAGATTGCCGGCTTTAATATTAAGCAAATCCTGGAGACAGGAACTCGTCACAGTTAACTATTGCCTCTAATCACAGGTTGAGATTTTTATTGTTGTTTCCAAAGATCTAAAAGTTTCTGCTTTTGTGGCTGAAATAAATTTCCGTGCTGATTGTGAGTTATTACTTGGTTGTTGGCAATGAGAGATCTTCGTTCACGGAGTATAATACATCTTCCTTTTTCTCTTCCTTCCCATGAAAGTCAAATCAACTTTTAGAAACTCTCTGGTCACACTTTGTTTGGGTTAAAAAGCCTCGGGTTAAAACCGTATTGCTTTATGATGCAGAGTCTCAATATCGCACAAGACATGCAGTTAACTCGTCCACGAACCACCACATCCGACCATCTTCCCTTGTCCTGGTCAGCAATACCCCCCCAAACAAAATTGGTCACTTCAAACCACAGCTATTTGTGGGACACCGCTGTGCACAATTGGCTACACTTTAACTGTGTATTCTGTGAAACGCTTTGAGACGTCTCGAAGACGTGATAAGGTGTTATATCAAATGCAAAGATTATTTTATTTCACTGAGGATGAAGATTAAGAATAATTCCGTTTCTACTGTAGGAAAGGGAATAAAATGCTGAGCATTTCTGTTGGCTATTGAAAGGATGTGCAGGTGGTTGAGACTTTGCCCTTCTCTAGGGTTTAAGTCAAATGCTGTTTAAAAACAATCCCCTTTCGATGTCGGTGAATCATTCACAATGTTAAACTTTCGCTGAATGGTTTAATGTGAGGCTGAAGTCAGCAACAGACAAGAACCTTAACACTGCCTCACTGTCTTCCCTGACCTGACCACAGCATCCCAACCACTCGCTGGGTGGGAAAGTAGAACTTACAGCACAGAAGGAGGCTGTTTGCCTTGTCCAGCCTACACTGCTGTTACACCAGAGCAAGAGAACCGATAAACCTTCTGCTTCACACGCAAACCCCCCCCACCCCACCGCACTGTCAAAGTGTAGTGACTGGCCAAGAGCTACCCAACAGAACAAGGTCCCATAAACAGCCATGACATGAATGACCAATTGTATCGTGGGGGTTGTCAACCAGGTCACCAGGAGAGAGGAACTCCGCTCTCTTTCCCAATTGCGTCGCTGGATCATTAATGTCCACATGAACAGGCACAGACTTGCTTTTAAGGACAGCACCTCCGACAATGCAGCACTCGTCCCCAGCACTGTGCTGGAACGTCAGCCTAGACTTCCCTCTACTCTCACCCAATTCCGTGCTCAGTCCCACAACTGCTGTTATATTCCTCTTCAGATTATTGTCCAATCCTTCGGATAACCCTCGGCATCAAAACAAATCTGCTGAATCTCTCCCCGGCTCTGCAACAGGAACAACACTCCTCCACCGCCACCCTCCTCCCCAGACTCACACACACTCTCCCTCTCCTTCCCTCCCCCCTCCCCCACTCCCTCCCCCCTCCCCCCACTCCCTCCCACCAACCCCCAACTATCCTCTCACCACCCCCCACTCCCTCCCCCCTCCCCCCACTCTCTCCCTCCCACCAGCCCCCATTCCTTCCCCCCACCCCCCACTCCCTCCCTCCCCCACCCCCAGATACTAACCATTTTCTTTCCGTGAAATGGCTGGAATGCAACATAAATGAAAGAATAGACGTCCTGTTCCTCTCAGACATTTTAATACATAAAAGCTGTGGAGCTGCCCTGTAACCGCCAGTAACTGATCCCCTGCCCAACGCAGTGCTTCCCATCACCTCTCGCACATGTACCCGGACCACCCATCTCATGTGGCCCTGAAACCACTGTGGGCAAAGGGGAGCCATAACACAGAGTGGGACAGCAGCCCCAAAGGTAATAACCCTAGTGTTTGATACAGTGCCTACAATGTCAATGCAGTGGGCTTGCACTGAATTGACGTCAAGTGTAGTGACTGTTTTTTCTTGACAGTCACTACACACAGCAAGGTTCCACTAACAGCCAAGTGGTGAAGGGAGAGATTTACCCTGGGCCAGGACAATTTCTCCCCCCGCCCCCTCCCCCCACCACCTCTCTCTCTCTCTACTCTAATCCCATTCCCTGCTCTCTCTCTCTCCCCCCATCGTGTCTGTGCTGGTGCTCGCTCCCCCCCACACACACTCTAAAGAAACACCTTCGAAATGAAGAGTGAGGATATTTGAAGAATTTAAGGAATACAGACAGCACAATGCTGCACAAACTTCGAATTTCAAGGCTAAAAGGGTACGCAGGTTGTGACTGTGTGGAATTTCAAGCCTCAGAGGAAGAATAAACAGTGTGAAAGACAAAATTGGATTGACAGGGGCAGAACAGCAGCAAAGTCAGAACACTTCCCCAGCTGTCACATTTAATCTGAGACAAGGAAACAGAATGACATGACTGTGAGGAAGTGAAGTGTTCTTGTGCTCGCTGTGACGTTCTGTTTGAAATCCCTTTTATCGGCAAAGTCCCGGGCACACTGGTTACACAGCGCCCACTCCCTTCGCAACGAGACAGGGCAGAGGAGAGCAGGGAGGACGATCTCCAGTGTTAGAGGAATCAGCTCGGAGCAATGATCAGACCGGTTGGGGCTCTTCAGTTTTGAAAAGAGATAACTCTAAAGTGACACAATGGAGGTGTCTAATGTGTAAATGGGATTAGAAAAGTAATCCCAAGACTATGAGGGGAACATCAATGTCCATCTAAAGCTACCGGCCACCTGCATTGAGCACTTGCCTCGCAAGTGTGAGGCCCTGGGTGAGGTGAAACTTTAAGCAGGTTTCCTTACTCCACGCCTCTGTTTACGTATCAGTGAGTAGGAACCCGGTTGTTAGTGATTGATGGATCACTTTTCCCAGGGTAATAATGGGGGTAAACTTGCCTAAGGTTTTGCCCTGACCTGCCAGGGAATCGAACCCAGGTCCTCTTGCTTGCGCAGCGAGTGCTCTAACCTCGGAGCTACAGGACGTGTGCTCCCCTCAGTATTGCTGTGTGGCTGATATGGAAATTGCTGTGCTGTCCTGGCTTTCTGATGTGGCCTTGGCTCTCGAGTCCTGCTGTAAAGCGGCCAGACTGAATCCCAAGCCCCTTCCCCATCCCTTCTCCACCGCACCCCACCATCCCAGAGCCAGCCAGCTGTCAGCCCGGCTCAGTGAGTTGGGCTGTGGCCTCTGTGTCATGAGCTGATAGGTTCAAGCCCCAGTCAGAACGTGAGCTCACCATCCAGTCCAGTTTGACACTTGTTTTGTTGGACGTGCTGTCCTTGGGATGAGACATGAAACCAAAGTCCCATTTGCCTGTTCAGTGGGTCCTACAGCACTGTAACAAGATGAGGCAAGGGAGCTTCTCTCTCTCTTTCAGGGTCTTGGCCAACAATGCAAATAAATTGCTTGTTTACTGTACGGTTGTTGTGGAACTTTGTGGAGTCCTGTAGTTCAGTGGTTAGAGCACTCGCGTTGCAAGTGAGAGACCTGAGTTCAATTCCAGGCAGAGGGCGAAACCTTGGGCAAGTTTCCTTACTCCACACAGAGCCTAATAATAATCCCTCCAAAACCAAAAACAATAATAAATTGGTCATTTTCAATCTACGACTGTTTGTGGGACATTGCTGTGCGCAATTGGCTGCCGCGTTCGCCCACAAATATACAGTCAATTCACTTTACAGTGTGTTCTGTGAAGCGCTTTGGGACGTCCTCCCGACGTGAAAAACGCTATATCAAATGCAAGGATTATTATTATTATTATTATTATTATTTGCTCCCAGTAAATTGGCTGTTTTTTTGGCTACAAATGCCCACTTGACAGCAATCCCCTGTGAAGCACTTTAAAATGTTTTGACATTTCAGGCACTGTGTCAAATGTAGGGATTATTTATTCATCATAGCTTCCGATCTTCTCCTTGCCCTCAGGCAAAGGAAGAGATGAGTGAAGACTCACACAGGGTAACTCACAAGGTCAATAATCTCATCACTGTGGAGCACCTCCTACTGGCCAGTTAGAGAGAACAACAACAACAACAAGATTACATTTGTATAGCGTCTTTCACATCGGGAGGATGTCCCAAAGTGCTGAACAGAGTACAGCATTTCAGAAGCACTAAAGCCAAGCCTGGAAGAGGAGGGGTGAGTGTGGGTCTGCGGGGGTGGGGTGGGGGGAGTGTGTTGTGGGGGGGAGGGGGAAAGGTGTTGTCAGCTGGGGCAGAGACTGGTATGTAAAGTGAAAGAGGAAGAGCGCTTTAACAAACCTGGGGGGTGGGGGGAATGAATAACGGAAAAAGTAATAATAATCTGGTTTGATGTCAGACACACACACACTCACGCAGACACACGTAGTTGTTACCCAGAGGTCTGGCTCCGCTGCCAAGCAATGGTAGATAAGATTCCAGCAAGGTCATGCTGCTCCTTCCAGATGTCCCAAAGACCCATGAAATCGTCAAGCAAAGACCAAATTTGGTCAGAGTGCATGTTCTCTGCCCAGTTAATTTTGGGCAGTCTCTGGATTTATGGATAGCTTGAGGGCACGTTAGTTTGTCCTGTGAACACTGGGGTCATTTACCCAGTTTCTAACCCTTATTTTGTTTCTATTAATTAATTGATTGATTGAAGATTATTGTAATTCCCTTTAGGATGTGATCCAGCAGAGCAAAAGAGGCAATTCAATGGACAAGATTGATTTTTAAGATTATCTTTACAGGTGCGAGAATCTCTGCAACCGTGAGGCACACACCAGCAACATAGAGACAGGAGGAGGCCATTCAGCCCCTCGAGCGTGTTCCATCATTCTATAAGAGCATGGCTGATCTGTACTTCAACTCCAATTATCTGCCCTTGCCCCATATCCCTTAATACCCTGGACCTAACAAATAGCTTTCCACCAAACTCTGTCAAAGCACAAACTCCCCATCATATCACAAAATCATTATCATATCACAATGTTAAGTGTTACACAAGCACCTCCCCCACGACCGTCCCACCCGCCCCCACCCCCACCACCAAATCATCAAATAGCCACCTTCTTGACACAACCCCTCCAGTACCAATGGCAGCTTCTCTGCTCTCTGGCTGACTCTTAGGCAGATTGAGCCATATCCTCACTCGCTGCCTTGTCAAGGGTGAGACAAGTTCTCAAGAAATGAAAAGTTCCGCATTGGCCTGGAGTGAAGACTGTTGTAACAGGATTAGTTTATGTGCCAGAATAATGGGGAGGAAACACAGTTCAATAAACATTAATTACTTCCCAGTTTTCTCCCATTTGCTCATCAGCAAGTAATAGACTTGGTTGGTTCTGGAGGATTTTTTTTGTGTGCGTAAATTTGCCTCTTCTCTTTTCAGACTCTTAAATTCACACCAAAGACCCGGTCGAAGAGGAGGGTCTTGAGACAGGCCTTGAAGGAGGCAAGGCAAGGGGCGAGGTGAAGGGTGAAGGGACTGTGGGATGGAATGAGTCCTGACTGAGATTGGAATTTAGGTCAGTGAACTTTTAAGACCAGGAGGTTTGCTCCAAGTTCTAGAACAAGGGCACTCTCTACTGTGCCAAACCACTCCACCACCAGTCCTGCCCAGCAACCGCCCCCACATCAATTCTGCTTCTGTCATTGGCAATGGGGCTTCACCAAAGAGGCAACTTGTGGTGGAATTGGTGCAGAGCTGAAGTGCTGTACGGGGAGACTGTAATGGATCCAGTGGCAACAAGGAGAATCCTTCTACACTCTACAGGCCTTTAAAGCCAAGCCTGACCTCACTACCTCTTGTCCTGTCATGTCTGACCCTCGCTGGTCTCCTGCACTGTGTGAGGTCTCAGACCAAGGATGTCTCAAGAACCATCGTCAAGGAAGAGCCCTTGATTTTGGGAAAACAAAGAAAGAAAATTTTATTTTGAAAAAACATATCTTTCTCTGTCTTTCTTTCCTTCTTTTTCTCTGTCTTTTTTTCCCTCTCTCTCTCTCTCTCTCTTTCTCTCTCTCTCTCTCTTTCCTTCTCTCTCTGCTATTTCGATGGCTCTGGTTTGTAACACATTGACCCCTGAGTCTTGGAAATCATTGAAGTTCCACATGGCTGGCTCCTGCCTGGGTGTCTAACACACACTCTCCCCTCTTCCTTCAGGCCAAGCTTGGACACTGATGCAAAGGCTGAGTACCTGCCTCATTGTAACCTGTAATAAGGTAAAGCGTCCTCACTTTAACCCAAGGATGATTTGCTTTAACAGGCATGACTAACAGGACAAAGTTACGGCGCAGTCAGAATTTTTTTTGGACAGTTCCCAAAGCAATAACATCTCAATTGTACATTATGTTCTACTGTACTTGGCTCCTCGTTATTCCATTCTGGCAAGGGCTAATTTAGGTTATTTATATAGTATTCAAAATTAAGCATCGGGTTTTAAAGCAAGGTCACACTTGAGTAAAGAGTAAACATGTTCTGGAAGGAGGTCAGAAAGGCGAGAACAGCCAGACTGTTGAGATCAAGAGCCCCTGAGGGTCATGTTATATTGAAGCATGTGCACAAATCTACACACTACAGCCATGGACACCAACTGTTTTGTCAAGGTTTCAGAGCTTTGCTCGGCAAAGCAGCCACACACAGGCCCTGGAATTCAGTTTAGTCTTAGCCTGTGTGCCCATGTTGTCTTAAAACGTGAGATCCCACAGAAGTCTTCATTTTTTCCTGCAGTTTCTTAAAACAAAACTGCGTTCCAAATAAGAACTGGATTGAAGAATATTTTTCAACTGTGCCACCTTAACTTGGTCACACAGACTAAGAGCCAGTGGAATTTCAGGTCTGCTGTTTGCTCGAGACCTTTGGAACATTGTTGGCCTCTACAAGACACCCTGTGACCAGTCGCACATGACTCACAGCTTCCTCTGTGGATACAGGAGCCAGGCTTCGCTCTCTAACATCCTTTACATTGACATAATTATCCCTCCCTGTAACATTCTCTTCCCATCTGGTATGAAAGAGGCACGTGAAGTGATGCTGCCTTGTTCAGCTCAGCCAGACAGCTGTCCCCACCCATCCCACCTGATCCCATCACTTCCCAACTTCTCTCATCCTTTGCCTTTCCTTCCCCTCCCATCCCTTGTCTTCCCATCTCATCCCATCACTTCCCCTCCCATGCCTTCCCATTTCATCCCAGCCAATCCCATGCTAGTGGAGATACTCTCCTCTCATTGGGAGCACCATTCCCGTCCATGGGTGGATGTCGCTTACACTAGGCTTTTGTAGCTCAGGCCTGACGTGTTAACCAGGACAGTTACCTGGTCAGGCCTGAATAACCCACTTGCAAGCAAACAAAGGACTGACTGGTGCGAGTGCATCCACACCAGCCAGAGGGGATTGAAGTTGTGCCAGGAAACAGACATGGAACGATTTGAATGTGCGTCATAGTACTGCGATATCGTGACGTAGGTTGGGTCTGGGGGGTTGCTTTGCTCCAGCTGTTATTCGAACCAGCACAGCCCTCACCTTCTGCCAGCCGACCTCCCTGAGTGCAGGCGTGGAGTAAAACCACAGTCAGATGGGCTGTTGCAGATTACCATAGCTGTACCAAATTGACAGAGCTAAATAATAGCACATATTGGCTTTTCACACAAGCCCTAATAAGTAAAGCAATGTCTGCCCAGTGCGCCCTCAACATCCTCCTATCGTCTAACAATGATAAGCCTTCGGTTTGATACCTTGCCTAGAACGGTGCAAAACAGATCACATGGAGTCACTGTCAAGTGTAGTGACTGTGTATAATGTAGGCTAACGTAGCAGCCATTTTGTATACAACAAAGGTCTTACAAACAGCCACAAAGTCAATGGCTGATTTATTTATCTGTGGGATTGTTGGCCAGAGAGAAATTCCCTTCTCTTTTCCAATAGCATCTGCGGGATCTTGAACATCCACTGAATAGACACAGACAGGACCTTGTTTTAATGTCATATTCAAAGGACTAAGCTTTCGAGAATGCGGCATTTCCCCTCAAGCGCTGTAATGGATCTTCAGCCTAGACTGTGAACTCAAAGTCCCCGATGTACCATCATCTTCTGAGCCAAAGACGAGTGAGAGAGCAAGGACTGAGCAAGTCTGACACAAGACATGACTTAATATGTAGCTGACTCTTTTATCGCGAGACAGTGATAGACAAAGCTCCGAGGGCAGGACATCGTCAAAGTAATAATAATAATCTTTACATTTGGTGCAGTGCCTTTCACGTCAGGAG
Organism: Callorhinchus milii; assembly: GCF_018977255.1. Classification (NCBI taxonomy): domain Eukaryota; kingdom Metazoa; phylum Chordata; class Chondrichthyes; order Chimaeriformes; family Callorhinchidae; genus Callorhinchus; species Callorhinchus milii. The sequence continues at coordinate 17,057,566 of NW_024704756.1, read as the reverse complement.
GAATTCCTAAAGCGCTTTGTAGGATAGTCACAGGAATAGTGACTGTGTGTTTGTAGGGGGAACACAACAGCGCAGTTGAAGCCAAGCAACATCCCCACAAACAGCCAACATAGGAGGGAGGAAGAGACAAGACACATTGACTAAAGATGCTACTAGCTCAGGCTTTAAACACTGTCCCTTGGCGAGGACAAGCAGACAGAGTGAGTTATTTCAGGAAATCCTCACAAGTCCTCACGGTGTAACTGATAAATATACCCTGTGTCAGAGCGAGTGCCCGGATCGCCCCAGAGTCTCAAGTGCTAATGATATTTAAGACCCAGCTCACAGGCATGCGAGTTCTGAGCTTGCAACCAGAGAGGACACACTCAGCGCAAATCTTCCCTTCCCTTCTCTCCTCCTTCAGTGTGTAGCCGGGTTGGGGGCTGTGTCTGTCGCTGTGACTGGCTCTGTCAGTGATGATCTGTCATGGGGGGGTTTCAGTCCGAAATGTACAACAAAAGAAAGACACTGCAAATGATTCAGACACTCCACTCAACTGTACTCACCATTACTGTGTGTCAGCCCGGCTCAGTGTGTGTCAGCCCGGCTCAGTGTGTGTCAGCCCGGCTCAGTGTGTGTCAGCCCGGCTCAGTGTGTATCAGCCCGGCTCAGTGTGTGTCAGCCCGGCTCAGTGTGTGTCAGCCCGGCTCAGTGTGCGTGTCAGCCCGGCTCAGTGTGTGTGTCAGCCCGGCTCAGTGTGTGTGTCAGCCCGGCTCAGTGTGTGTCAGCCCGGCTCAGTGTGTGTGTCAGCCCGGCTCAGTGTGGTGTCAGCCCGGCTCAGTGTGTGTCAGCCCGGCTCAGTGTGTGTCAGCCCGGCTCAGTGTGTGTGTCAGCCCGGCTCAGTGTGTGTGTCAGCCCGGCTCAGTGTGTGTCAGCCCGGCTCAGTGTGTGTCAGCCCGGCTCAGTGTGTGTCAGCCCGGCTCAGTGTGTGTGTCAGCCCGGCTCAGTGTGTGTGTCAGCCCGGCTCAGTGTGTGTCAGCCCGGCTCAGTGTGTGTCAGCCCGGCTCAGTGTGTGTCAGCCCGGCTCAGTGTGTATCAGCCCGGCTCAGTGTGTGTGTCAGCCCGGCTCAGTGCAATGTTTCTTCAACACAATACTGGTGCATTCAGTAATTTTTTTTTCTCTCTCCCTCTTTTCCCTTCTTTTTCCCTCCTTCTCCGTCCTCACTACGATCCAATACATCAACCTAACCCACAATACTTGTGTCCCACTCCCAGTGTCCTTTTATACATCCTGTTTTCTCCTGATTGGCTCTTTATTAATTGCCTGGATTTTTCCCACAACAAACCTAAGGCTGTGTCGAAAAACCCCTCATATTTCTGGCCTTTTAAAACCGTCCATTCACCTCCTGGCGATTTGTGGGACCTTCACTGAGAATGATTTTTGACTTTAAACTAGAAGCGGGTTTCCTTCTTTAAGAGCTGCCTGAAAGCTGGCCCCCAAATTGACCTGAATAACAACAATCCTTACATTTACGTCCCGCGCTATGTACTGCCGTCCAATCACACCTCCTCACCAGACTCCATTGGCTCCACATCACAGAATGGATCAACTTCAAGATCCTCACACTCATCTACAAATCCCTTCGTGCCTTGGCACCTCTCTACCTCTGCGACCTGCTTACTCCCCAACCCACTACCTCCACTCGGCAGGCTCCAGCCTCCTGCTTGATCCTCATCCCCTCGTTTCAACCATCAGTGTGTACAGTCACCTCCCTCCTCCCCCGGCTCAGTGTAGGCTCCGCTACCGTTAAGCACTCCGAGACACTACCCTAAGTGAGGGACGCTGTACAAATTGACATTTACACAACTTTGACATCGGAGGACATCTCACTGCACTTTGCAGTTGGGGTATAGTTAAGAGTAAAAGAAAAATAATTTCAGAGGAGGTGGAATTTCTGGCTGGAGCTCCCGGGGAATGTGCTGAGAATGAAGCAGCAGTGATTTCCGGCTGGAAAACACTCTGTCCCGGGAGCTGCACTGGGAATCGGCACAAGAGCTGCTGACATCTGGATGGTTTTTGGACGTCACGTCAGACTGCAGTGGATCAACGAGAAGCAGCTGGTGAGATCGAAGGCCAAAAGAGGTCCCTCTAGGTCTCCTGGCTTCAGAGTCAAGGCCTGAGACCTGACTGTCAGACCTCAGCTGTCTGACATGACTTCATTCAGTTTGGATAGAGTGAGTGAGAGAGAGCGAGGAAGAGAGAGAGAGAGAGAAGAGAGCGAGAAACATAAACATTATGAGACAATCCAACTCAGTACCTCTGAGCTGCGGCTATCACATGATTTCCGCAGAGTCCAAGAAAAATAAAACACACACAAAAAAATTATATATATTGTACACGCACACACACACACACGACCAGGAAAGACTCTGAACTCTCTTCACCCGTGAATTAATGCCAACGGCAGACAGAAACCACTAAATAATCTCTTTGTTTCCAAATAAACAGACAATTGTTGAGCCGGGTTCTCCGCTGGGAGCCAGGAGGTCACCACAAGGCTGGCAGTTGAGGTGACAATTGCTGCTTGTTACATCCGGGACCTGGTTTGTTGGGGGTTATTTTGGGACCGGTCTCTCCCTCTCCTCTTCCTGGGAATTGCCAACCTCCGCTGGCCTCCAGCCCCGGCCACCTACTCGGCCCCAGGAGCTGTTGCAGAAGGTTCTGTAGACCCAGAGAACTCGCCTCTCCAAACAGGGAAAGCTTCACAGAGAGCAGTAACCAGCCGCGCGTTTGGCACACCGCACCGTTCATATCAGGCGGGCGTCTCAAACCGTTTCACTGGAATTTACTGTAAAGTGTAGTGACTGAGGTTGTAGGCAAATGTGGCAGCCAATTGACTAATCTTATTTGGGGGATTGTCGGCCAGGACATCAGGAGAGAGAGAGAGAGAGAGAGAGAGAGAGAAACTTCCTTCTCTTTCCCAATAATGCCGCGGGAGATCTTCAACATCCACCTGAACGGCCACAGACGGGATCTTGGTTTCACATCTTATTCCAAAAGATAGCACCTGTGAAAATGCACCGAGGTGTGACACCATGTCTATGTTATAACAGTGGAGCGTACTCGAGAGAAGTAAATATTTATCTACAGTGTAAATATATATTTAATACAATACTATTGTTTGCAATAGTTAAAAGTAATCCTGAGACATTGTCTGCAACGTCAACCATTGCCAATCTTGTGATGAGTGATTGCCCTCAGGTTAGTGTGACTATGTACATGTACCAGCCAAGTCCCCTGTGAAGTGAACGACCGATTTATCTGGAGCATTGCTGGCCGGGACACTTTGTCTCTGTCTAACGGTGTTGTGGAGTCCTATTGTGCAGTGACTAGCACGCTCACCGCGCAAGTGAGAGGACCCGGGTTCGATTCCTGGGCAGAGTGAAACCTTAAGGTATTGTTTACCTCACAGTAAGTAGGATTGCTATATCGCTTTCTGTGGGTAATAATTCCCCCCCACAAAAAATGTGGTCACTTAATCCACAACTGTTTGTGGGACGCTGCTGTGAGCATTTGGCTGCTGCGTTTCACGCACAAAATACACAATCAATCCACTTTAGAATATATCCTGTGAGACGTCTCAATGACGCGATAAGGTGCTGTATCAAATGCAAGGAATATTATTATAATATGCATGGAGTCACGAGGCGGTATGTATGTGTGTGTGTATACGTGTGTGTGCGCGTGTGTGTGCATGCGTGTGTATGTGTGTGTATGGTGTGTTTGCATGCGTGTGTGTGTGTGTATGCATGTGTGTGTATTTGCTGTGGTATCAAACTCACTGGGCCCCTGAAATGTCCATCACAGCCACACTCTCAAGATTACAGGGCTTGAGCTCCAGATGAACGGAAAGTGTTTTGTGAAATCGATTCAGGAATGTCCAGGAGAGAAGAAAGACTATAAATCACGGGCGGTCTGGGCTTATAAGGCCATCGGCGCTGCCAGAACATTTATTGACCGTTTTAAAGGATGTGACACGATTGACCATTTTAATGGATTGATCCAAAGTGTGTTGATATTATCTGTCTTCCCTCCCAAGCATCAACTGAAAAGGTTCTTTCATGAAGAGCTTGTCTGAACAAAGAAAGAGTCTGACACTTAAGGAAGGAAAACAGAGCGATTGTTTATAATAACTAATAATCCTGGCATTTGATATAGTGCCTTACCATCCTGTTCGCTCCCTCTGCTCAGCGGGCTCCACCTGCTTCATGTCCTCTGTCTCGCCCTCTCCACCATTGGCAGGCGGACCTTCTGCCACTCTGCCCCCACCCTCTGGAACTCCATCCCACAGTCTCTTCGCCTCGCCCCCTTCTTTGCCTCCTTCAAGACCCATCTCAAGACCCTCCTCTTTGATCATGCTTTCAATCTCCCTGCTTCTCCCCCTACCTTCACCGATCCTGACCCCCAGCTCGTGTCTGAAACTCTAACTGTCCAGCGCCTTGGGACGTCCTCCCGACGTGAAAAATGCTTTACATGTGTAATTTTGTTGTTGCTATTATCACATCTTCGCAACGTCTTCAAAGTGCTTCACAGAATATACTGTAAAATGAATTTTGTGAACGAAATGCGGCAGCCAATTGTGCACAGCAGCGTCCCAGAAACACTCGTGGATTGAGTGACCACATTAATATTATTTTTTATGAAGGGATTATTATCCCCGGAAAAGCAATCTGACAATCGACTAAAAAATGGGTTCCTCCTTACTGGTAGATAAACAGAGGCGTGTGTGTGTGAGTAAGGAAAGTTACCTGATTTGGTTTCTGTGCCAAACGAGGATTAAACCTGAAATGGTGAAACGTCCATCAGCCAACGTGTGCTCTGTGCATCTCAGCCTCATAACAGTTTCTCATTCTTGTCAATGATAAAGGCTCCGGAGCAGAGCAGTGCAGAGAGGAGCAGTGCAGTGCAGAGAGGAGCAGAGCAGTGCAGTGAGGAGCAGAGCAGTGAGGAGCAGAGCAGTGCAGTGCAGAGAGGAGCAGAGCAGTGCAGTGAGGAGCAGTGCAGTGAGGAGCAGAGCAGTGCAGTGTAGTGCGGAGCAGAGCAGTGCAGAGAGGAGCAGAGCAGTGAGGAGCAGTGTAGTGCAGAGCAGTGAGGAGTAGTGCAGTGTAGTGCAGAGCAGTGAGGATCAAAGCAGTGCAAGCCTGAGCTGCAGACAGCAGGTGTGATCACCACATAAAGAGCTCATTCACTAAAGCAGATTGAGCAGAGATAAAGGCCGGCTGCAGGTTATTCACTTCACAGGGCACGTGGCTGGTACATTGTGATTGTTGACCAAACAGTGAGGGTAACTCTCCGAGCTGTGAGGTCACCCCGCAAATGGGAAAAGGGGGTGAGGTGTGCTGAGCTGGTTCTGTTCCGGCCTCTGCAGTAGACTCAAAGGTTGCGGGTTCGAGTCCCACGTTTGGAACCCTGAGCTGACTGGGTTTGCTGACACTCCCTGTGCAGTGCTGAGGAGAGTGCTGTGTTGTCAGAGGTGCCGTCCTCTGGATAAGTGGATAAGTGGAGTCCTGTCAGCCGGTTTGGGTGGATGTTACAGATCCTGTAATGTTATTTGAGAGGGGAGGGGAGGGTGCCCCACTGCTCTCACCTGTCTGATTGACATCAGAGAGTGTGAGGCACAGTAGGACCAATTGACAAGGACCTCTCCAAGGGTTCACTCAGTGTTTTCCTACCAGGCAAGTAATGAGCTCAGAGTCTACTAGAGAAAGAAGCTCTTATCCTTATCTCAAATCTGCTTTTCTCCCACTGTGATGCCTTTGGAACATCCCCTACCCCCTGGAGCTTCTTTGTGGGACCAAAGTCTCCATTAATGTGAATTAGAATCTCTGAAAAACAAAATCTTTTGCGAACCTTTTGTGACTGTTCCCACTTTCCCGCTGTCTTCGTTGAGTTCTTTCAATGGAAGGAAGACAACTGGATCATAGACAGAACCAGAGACATTTATTGCACAGAAGACGGCCATTCAGTCCATCATTGTGCTCATCCAGCCTCTCTGACCATCTCCCCATTTAGTCCCATTCTCCTGCCTCTCACCCCACACACCCTCACACATTTACCCTGTAATATCTCTCTTTCATACACTTATCTCATTCTCTCTTAAAACCTACTCTGAATTCTGTCTGAGCCACGGTGCCAGACAGAATGTCCCACGTTCCAGCAATCTTCTGTGTCAGGCAGGTTTTCCTAACCTCCCTCCTTGCTGTTTTGGTGATTGCCTGAAATCTGTGTCTTCCGGGCCTGACTCACCGACCATTGCAACAAATGTCTCCAGCTTTAATCTCTCAATATTAAACATCTTCATTCGTCTCAGATAGCCGTGGGATCTTTAACGTCCATCTGATCAGGCAGAGATGGGACCTCGCTTTATTGACTCAGCTGAAGGACGGCACCTCCGACACCATCAGCGCCTTATCACATCATTGAGACATCTCCAAGTGCCACACAGAACATACTGTCACTCAATCCAGGACTGTTTGTGGGACGCTGCTGTGTGCAATTGGCTACCGCTTTTCACCCACAAAATACACAGTCACTTCACTTTACAGTGTATCCTGTGAAACGCTTGAGACGTCTCAAAGGCGTGATAAGGCGCTGTATCAAATGCAAGGATTATTATCATTATTTTTATTATTTGTGGAGAGGGTGGGGTGAGGGGGCTTTTCTGCCGTTGCCGTGGTTTGGATCCTGCCTTCACCCCCATGTGTGTTGACTTGGGTGAGGTAAACACCATCCGTCACCCTTCAGAGCAAGAAGAAAAGTATGAACTATCTTTTGGATGAGCTGTGAGCTATGGGCTACGACTATGACTCTGACTATGACACACAGAGGAAAGAAAGCGAAAAAATTCTAACCTTGTATTTTTGGAGCCAATGCAAGAATTCTGCTTGTCCTTGGGCAGCTCAGCTGCACACACAAGAGAAGCTTTACTGTTTAGATACAAGAGTCAGGAAATCTCCAACATAGTCCCTCGCTGGTTGATCGCTGACCCCGTGAGGATTTCACGCAGGCAATATGAAAATAATAACTGTGTTTGATACAGCGTCTGTTATGTCAGATCACTTCATGGCTAATCACTGTCAATGACTGTGTGATTTGTTGGCAGGGAATTTGCACTCAATTAAATGGTCAATTTCATCCAGCTCAGTGGTTAGAGCACTCGCCTCGCAAGTGAGAGGATCCGGGCTCGATTCCTGGGCAGCGTAAAATGTTAGGCAAGTTTGCTTACGCCACACACACGCCTCTGTTTATGTAGCAGTCAGTAGGAACCTAGTTGTTAGTTGATTGGTGGATCACTTTTCCAGGGGTAATAATCCCTTAAAAAAAATGTGGTCACTCAATCCACGACTGTTTGTGGCACGCTGCCGTGTGCATTTGGCTGTCCTGTTTTGCCCACAAAATATACAGTCAATTCATTTTCCAGTATATTCTGTGAAGTGCTTTGAGACGTCTCGAAGACTTCATGAGGCCCTGTATCAAATGCCAGGATAATTTTAAATACAATCGAGTCGCGGGATCTTTAACCTCGTTCAGATCAGGCACGGACAGGGAGCTCGGTTTAAAGTCTCGTCTGAAGGACAATATGGCAGCCATCTCACCCCAGCACTGAGCGGGAACGTCACCCTGGACTGTGTGAGATCACCTTGGTTGTGGGGCATGAATGCTCATAACTGCATGTTCCTGCAGTTATTAACTCAAATTAGATTTAGCAGTGGAACAGTTAGTATTGAAGGCACCTTCTCATTGGCTAGTAAATCTCCATTTACTGCTGCCAAGACTGTGTTTCTCACACTTGGCTTTCGCGCTGCTGTTACTTTGGAAAGTTTGCCGAAATCTTGAAACCAGCCTTCTCTCAAAAAACAGGGATGTTTGGAAACATTTGACTCTGATGTGATGTCTTACCTTTGATCCGCATCACATTATTCCTATGAAACTCTCTCTCTCAATCCTTCTGTCTTGCCTCTTCCTTCCTTCCCCGTCTCAGATCACAGCTGAAGACCTTCCGCTTTGACCGTGCCAACAGTCACCTCACCCGCTCTTTGGCTCAGTTCGGCCATGGTTAAGCGTCCAAGACACTGTCCCGTGTGAAGGGCGCTTATAAATGCAAGTTGTTATTATTCCTTGTAAATCTCTTAAGAAAGCAACCACACCTTTTAATATCGGATGTTTTAAAATAACCTTCATCCCCACCCTCCCACACTCCCAAGTTTAAGAACAATGTTGTTTCAGAAACAGTTTATCCCCATATATTTCCTTTCTGGGATCAATTAGTGATGGTGGAATGGATCAGGACTTTAGTATGAGTGAATTTCTTTCTTGGCAAAGTCCTCACCACTCTCTAACCATTATCATCTGTGCTTATTGCTGCTTTGGCTCCAAACGCTGGCCAGGAGTTCCAGGGCGACAGTGGGTCCCAATCACATCATAAAAACCAGGAGAGTTGATTTCCTAGCAGTGTGACACATCTCAACAGTGGAGCAGTGGTTGGAGCACTCGCCTCGCAAGCAAGAGGACCCAGGTTCGATTCCTGGCAGGGTGAAACGGTGGGCAAGTTTCCCTATTCCTCACGCCTCTGTTTACCCAGCAGTAAGGAGAAACCTGGTTGTTAGTCGATTGGCGGATAACTTTTCCGGGGATAGTAACTCTTAAAAACAATAATAATTTGGTCACTCAATCCACGACTGTTTGTGGGGACGCTGCTGTGTGTGCGCAATTGGCTGCTGCGTTTCACCCACACGATATACGGTCAATTCACTTTACAGTATATCCTGTGAAGCGCTTTGAGATGTCTCGAAGACATGATAAGGTGCTGTATCAAATGCCAGGATTATTATTATTATTATCTCCCACCCATTCTTTCCCGACCCCACCAATACTCAAGGTGAATCTGTGCTGTTACCGCCTCCACATTCTTCCGCATGGCCTGTCCACTGGCTCTCACTCCCTCTCTCCACCCCTTTCTCTCTCTCGATACCTCTCTTTCTCTATCCCTCTCTTTCTCTTTCATGCTCTCCCCCCCCTCCCTCTCTGTCTCTGCGTGTTGAGCTCAGTGCTCAGTGCTGAGCGAGCTCATAAATAAGAGTAATGAAATGTAATGCCTCTAATTTGATTTTATATCCATAATGCAATTTAATTTGGAATTTAGAATTTCATTACACTTGAGCAGTGAGAGTGCTGCCAGCGGGAGATCACAGCAGCAGAAGGCACTCAGGGGGGGAAATTATCTTCATCGAGTCTCTGACTCTGATAGCTTCTCTCCCATTGCACACACCAACACCCCGCGCCCCCGCCCCAACACACACACACTCTCTTTGTGTCCTGTATCAGAAGCCTAGAAGACATGATAAGGTGCTATAGGGGCCCATATATCTATTTGGCACCAGGCACACATGGTAAAACTGTCTATATTGGGGGGGGAAACGCTGCATTGTCCATCAGATGAGAAGTTAATCCCAACTTCTGCCTTTCCCTGTCGACATTAAACTGGCTGTTAAACCACAGCCCTTAAATATGTGATGCTGACAGAAAAGAGAGGAGCTCTCTCCCCCACTATGTTTAATGTAACGCCTTATCACGTCTCAAAGCGCTTCACAGAATATACTGCAAAGTGGAGTGACTGTGCATTTTGTGGGCGAAACGCGGGCAGCCAATTGCGCACTGCAGCGTCCCACAAACAGTCGTGGAGTGAGTGACCAAATTATTATTATTATTTTCAATTTTTCCTTTTTTTGAGGGTTTTCTAAATGATTATTATCCCCGAAAGTGATCTGCCAAATGACTAACAACCGGGTTCCTACTTACTACGGGTAAACAGAGGCGTGTGATTTATCCCGGTTCCTGATCTCGGGGATTGGGTGGGAGGGAGGAGAGATATTGGAGGACGTGGGGGGTGGGGCAGTGACAGAGGTTTGGGCCCGGGTTATCTCTGGACAGCTGGGGAGCGATGCCACATTCTCTCTTGGCCGAACCTGAGCCAATTGGGAAATGAGTAGCATCCAGAGCGAGCAGCAGCTGGGAGGGAGAGGCTGGGTGGTCTCATATCACCAGAATAAAATGAAATGAAATGAAATTACGAGCAGACTGCCACCTACTGTGAGGCCACTTACAGCACTTTGCGAGGTTGCTGGAAGGTTTCCTGAATGCAAGAGGGCGGAGAGGGACTTGGATTTGCTCCATTGCAAGAAAGACTTCGAAACAATGGCTACACGGCAAGGTGACCTGCAATGGCTCAATGGCTTGACCTTGTTCCCACCTTTTCATGTTAATATAGAGCCTAAACAGGGTCAAATGTGCTGCTTGCTTATCTGGGGGAGGATGGGGCAGGCGGTGGGGGGAGGGGAGAGTGTTATGTTTACCAGGCAATGAATCTTGGGGCTGAAGAATGGAACTTTAATTGGTGTATCAACATCCACACTCCCAGGTCAGGGTTAGAGACACAGTAAAGCTCCCCCTACACTGTGTGTCCACAGTCCCAGGTCAACAACAACTACAAAATTACATTTATAGAGTGCCTTTCAAGTCAGGAGGACGTCCCAAGGAGCTGGAGAGTCAGGTGTCAGGACCCGAGCAGGGGGGAGGGGTGGGGTAGGAGTGAGGAAAGGCAGAGAGGTGGGAGGGCGACCGAAGGCATAATCGAAGAGGGGGGTCTTGAGGCCGTCCTTGAAGGAGGCAAGGGAGGATGTGAGGTGAAGGGAACTGTGGGATGGAGTTCCAGAGTGTCCGTCCTGCCACCTGTGCAGCACTTTGAGTGAGCCTGGCGCTGTGCCACCCTGAGCCGGGCTACAGGGAGGTTACAGGTCTGAGGTTCCGCCAAAGGCTTTGGGGTGTGGTGTTGAGTAAAGACCGAGGCAGAGCTGGAATGAAAAGTGGGTCACAGAGCAGACCCACACCTTCCCTTCCCTGCATTTCACAGACTCAGTTGACGTGTGGGGAACTTGGGGGATGTGCAGAGGGGAATGTGCGGGGGGGTTTGGGGAGTGCGCGGAGGGGGGTTGGGGGTTTGGTGGGTGCGCGGGTGGGTTGGGGGTGCGGGGCGGGTTGGGGTGGGTTGGGGGGTGCGGGGGGGTGTTAGTGGGTGTTGGTGTGGGTTGGGGGGAGTTGTAAAGTGAGTGAGGGGGGGTCTTGCCCTGACGCTGAGAGACTTGGCTTTAAGAGCCGCCTGATTTTATTCTGATATATTTTTATTCCCACTGCGTTTTGAATGTTATAAATTAATATCCTCGTCACTGCCGTCCAAATCCACATAAACAACTTGTTGGTTGCTACTCTGGACACAGTCAGACATGAATGTTTGAGCAGGTTGCCCGGTCACAGCAACCCTCATTGTGTGTGGAGTTATCGGAGCAGCCCACCCCCCCCCACCACCACCCACCGCCCGCTCATAAATCGCAGCCGCGATGGCAATCTCTCCAACAACAAAAACATTACCCTGAGAGTTTCTGAAATGGCTGATGTGAGGTGCTAAGACGGCTCGATCGGCAGGTACGGACCACAGCCTCGTGCTAAACTGAGGGTCAGGCACTCTGTGTGTGTGCGTGTGTGTGTGTAAGTGTGAGTGAGTATGTGTGTGTGTGAATGAGTGTCTGTGTGTGTGTATGAGTGTGTGTATGTGTGTGTGTGTGTGAGCGAGTGTGTGTGTGAGTGTGTGTTGCGTGAGTGTGTGCGTTGTGTGTGTGTGTGAGTGAGTGTGTGAGTGTCAGTGTGTGTGAGTGTGTGTTGCGTGAGTGTGAGTGTGTGTGAGTGTGAGTGTGTGTGAGTGTGTGTGAGTGTGAGTGAGTGTGAGTGTGTGTTGCGTGAGTGTGAGTGTGAGTGTGTGTGCAGTGCATTGTGACACAGAGCCTCCACTACTCCCATCACTTCACCTCTCGTTACACTCTCATTGTTGCTGCCAAACTGGAGTGGGAGCGATGGAGCAAAGAGCATTCAGCATTAATCTGTTTTTACTGCACATCTCACACATCAGGGATCGGACGATCAGCTTCACCCCCAGTGCCACACACCCACACACACTCCCCCTGCCATAAACACTCCCCCCGCCACACACACTCCCCCCGCCACACACACTCCCCCCGCCACACACACTCCCCCGCCACACACACTCCCCCGCCACAAACACTCCCCCCGCCACAAACACTCCCCCCGCCACAAACACTCCCCCACCCACACACACTCCCCTGCCACAAACACTCCCCCGCCACACACACTCCCCCCGCCACAAACACTCCCCCCGCTACACACACTCCCCCGCCACACACACTCCCCCCGCCACACACACTCCCCCGCCACACACACTCCCCCCGCCACACACACTCCCCCGCCACAAACACTCCCCCGCCACAACACTCCCCCCGCCACACACACTCCCCCCGCCACACACACTCCCCCGCCACACACACTCCCCCCCACACACACTCCCCCCGCCACACACACTCCCCCCGCCACACACACTCCCCCGCCACACACACTCCCCCGCCACACACACTCCCCCCCCACCCCCCCGCCACACACACTCCCTATCTCCCCTCCACACACTCCCCCGCCACACACACTCCCCCCGCCACACACACTCCCTATCTCCCCTCCACACACTCCCCCCGCCACAAACACTCCCCCCACCCACACACACTCCCACCCCCACACACACACACACACACTCCCCCTACACACTCCCCCTACCCCCCCCACACACTTCTTCTCCCACCACCCTGTTTAGTGTGAATATGGGGTAACACAGCAGTCAATATACTCACAGCCGTGAAGCTCAGTTTATAATAATAATTATCACGTCATTGAAACGTCTCAAAGCGCTTCAAAAGTTACACTGTAAAGTGTAGTGACTGTAGATTACCCACAGCAATGTCCCACAAACAATCTTGGATTCACTGATCACATCTTTTTTTGGAGGGGTTATTACCCCCAAAAACAATCTGCCAGTCGACTAACAAGCGGGTTCCTACTTAAACAGAGGCGTGTGTGTGTGTGCGTGTGCGTGTGTGTGCGTGTGTGTGTGTGTGTGTGCGTGTGTGTGTCTCTGTGTGCGTGTGTGTGTGTGTGTGGAGTAAGGAAACTTGCCTAAGGTTTCGCCCTGACCTGACCCGCCCGGGAATCGAACCCGGGTCCTCTCACTTGTGAGGTGAGGGCTGTAACCATTCTCATAGTCAGGAAGATGCGGTGATGTGAGGGGTAAACGAAGGCGGTGTGGACGAGGATTTGAATTTTCTGGTCTCCGGCCCAGCTGATGAGTAGACAAAGGGGATGTGTGGGGATATCCAGGATAGAGAGATCATTATTTGTTTGGGTGTGTTTACAAATGTCATTTTGTTGTTGTTGTTTTATCCTGTGAAGCGCTTTGAAATGTCACATTTACCGAGATCGTTTCTAAGTGCTTCACACGATTTTTCTGTGACGTGTAGTGATTGTGTGCTCCGTAGGCAAACATGGCAGCCCAGTGTGGGCAGCGCAACGTACTCTAATTGGCCGTAAAGTCAATGACCGGTTCTGTGGATAAACAGAATGTTTGGGGGAAGGTTAAACTGTTTGTTCACTCAAGTCTCGATGACTGTGACATCGAAGCTCAGTGACCGGAGGGGGTTGGGTGGGTGGGAGTGGGGGTGGGGGTGGGGGAGGGGGAAATACTCAGCTGACACAATCAATGATGACCCTCAGATGTCAACAGAGGTGGGCAGCCTTGCAGATCGCTAGTGTCTGGCCAGAGCGTGTGTGAGGCCGGGAGCTGGTGGCTGATAGGAATGTGTAGCCATACTCCTGCCGTGGGCAGACCTGAGGGGCAGCTCATTGCTGGTGGTCTCTAACGGCGGATAGGGTTGGAAAGTGCTTCCCGGGCCCCGCTGTCAAGTGTTGAATGTGAATGGATTTCCAGACCATTTTGCGTCCAGCAACGTCAAACAAAGAGCCACAAACTGAGCGAGAGTGTGAGCGAGCGAGTGAGCGAGAGTGTGAGCGAGTGAGTGAGCGAGAGTGTGAGCGAGTGAGTGAGCGAGAGTGTGAGTGAGTGAGCGAGTGAGCGAGTGAGTATCTGGGGGTGGCGCCTACTGTAACACCGGGCACATCACTAAGCACTTCAACAACAACTTGCATTTACATAGAGCCCTTCACGCAGCGTAGCGTCCCGGAGAGCTTAGCACAAACTTCACAACGTTTATACTGAGTGTAGTGACTGCATGTCAGCCCAGCACTGTTGAGTCAGAAGGTTGTGAGAGAGACAGTAAGAGGTAGAGAGTGAGAGAAAGACACACACATAAGGTGAGAGTGAGTGAGCGAGAGAGAGAGAGAGAGACGGACGGAGGGAGGGAGACAGCAAGAGAGAGAAAGAGAGAGACACACACAGATAGAGTGAGAGTAAGCGAGAGACGGCACATTGAGAGAAGGAGCTCAGGGGAGAGAGAGAGAGAGGCGAGTTACTCGCCAAGATAACACCAGCCTCACACCCTCTGCCTGTCACAAGCCGCTGGTGCACGAATGGCCCAGATATCAGACGCCGGGAGCACACACAGCCCGTTTCTGCCACGTGAAACAGAACGTGGCTCGTGAACGAATGTGATTCACACGCAGACACACGTTAATAATCTAACGCCCTGCGCCTGGCCACAAAGCGCAGTGTTTTTAGCCGACACAGCCAACAACCAGGTGTGAGACTGAGTCCTGCGAAAAGCAATTAAACCTGTAACTTCACTCTGAAAATAACCGACAGGACAGTCTCTGAGCTGCTTCCCAACCAGATCGAGTTACCGGTTTAATTCCGATTTCACTCAATGAAGCCTTGCCTCCAGGTCACAGCTTAGCAACGTAAACACTACCCATCCTCTCCCTCCGTCTCTCCGTCTCTCCCTCCGTCTCTCCCCCTCTCCCTCCCTCTCTCCCCCTTTCCCTCCCTCTCTCACTCCTCTCCAAATCAGAAAGGATGTCTCAAAGCACTTCACAGGATTTACTGTCCAACAACAACTCCATGTTGGGTATCGTCCCGAAGCAGTTATCGTACAGTAGAGTGTAGTGACTGTGTATTTTGTAAGTAAACGCAGAAGCCAATTTGCATGCAGCGACATCTCACGAACAGCCGTGAAGCAAGTGAACTATTTTATTTGTGGGCATTGTCGGCTGAGACGCATAGAGAGAGAAAAACTCCCTTCTCTTTTTGAATAGTGCCATGAGATCTTAACGTCCGGCTGCACAGGGCGCAGGCTCTGTGAAACCCATATGAAGGCCGCTATATAAATGCAAGTTGTCGTCTTTGTTGTTTAATGTCTCATCTGAAAGATGGCTTCTCTGACAATGTGAATGAACGAGCGAGCGAACGAGTGAGCGAGCGAGCGACTGAGTGAACGAACGAACGAATGAATGAACGCTGAGATTCAGTTGACTGGAGAATCTCTCTCTCTCTCTCTCTCTGTGGCCTTGACTCCCCTCGTCACTGCCTGATACCATTAACAACCTGCGAAAGAGAGGGAGGGAGAGAAAGAGAGAGACGGAGAGAGAGACCTTTATGTCCCCTTTAAGTCTTGAATCATTGCTTTAGTCGAACTTTAATCATAAACTTTGTCAATGTTTTCCTTTCTTTTCAAGTCTCCGAAATTATTTTATTGTGGGAGGAGAGAAACCCGGTGTTCCCCCCTGAATTTTATTAATCCGTAATCGGAAAGTTAATCCAAGTGGGACGTAAAGCTCCTTCCTGCGCTCTTCCTGGCACACAGTTATGTGTTGAGTCCTGTCTTATCTGGATGAAAGAATGTCCAGCCTTGAGAGATCGGCTCCCACCCTCCGCGCCAGAGCTCTCGTACACCTCCAGCTCATTAACTCTTTGTGGCCACTCGTTCTCCCCCCCCCACCCTCCTGCACCCCTTCCCTGTTACCATAGGCCTCACCCACACTCCACCATTGGTACCTCGTGCATCCCTCCTCCTCCTCCTCCTCCTCCCCCCACCGCCCCACTCACTCTTCCGTTACACCCACCCAATTGAGGCTGGAACAAGACGCCCAGGTTCCTGGCTGGTGAGGTGGAGTGGGCATACATGAATACTGATGCTACCCGTGCCTGAGGTGTGGAGGCACTGGCGCGAGCCAATCAGAGGTATTGGATTAAGGAAACTTGCCCAACGTTTCACCCTGTCCCACCTGGGAATCAAATCCAGGTACTCTCGCTTGCCAGGCGAGTGCTCTAACCACTGAGCTTGCAGGACTCCACGATTTGGGTGCCGGTGGGTGCTGGGTTGGTGGGCGATGGGCGATTTGGGTGGTGGGTGGGGGAGCTTGAAACGGCTTGAATATAAAGTGCCAAAAAGTTAAGAGTTTGTTCGTTTAGCCATAACTGTGCTACAAAGAGTTTAACAGTCCAGTGGGCCCATAAAGGTTTTATTCTGTCAGGAGGGCAGAATGTATGGACATTATTGGGCTGGTGGAGGCACAGACGGGCCTTTATTGGCCTCGCACAGGGAGCCAACACACACTGGAGCACTTATTAATACAGACGAGGGCCTCGAAGCGAGGGAGGCGATGAGAAAGGCAATGATTTCCGCGGCTGGAACATTTCACACTGTAATGGGCAAAAAACAGGCTCCCGGAGAGAGAGAGGAGCGGAGAGAGATACACACACACACACACAGTGAGAGAAGGGGGAGAGACACACACACACACACAGCGTGAGAGAGGAGGGGAGAGAGAGATACACACACACAGAGTGAGGGTGGGGGGAGGAGAAAGAGGGATAGAGAGGGGAGTGCTAGAGAGAGAGAATGTGTGTGTATCTCTTGCTGTAACCCACTCTCCTCCACACATACACATTCACACACTCATTTATTCTCTTTTACTTGCACTCACTCTCACTCACTTACACACTCACTCACACACGCACACACTCGCACAGTTACAGAAAGGTTCAGGTTGTATATATATATATATATATCCCCCTCCCCTCCCCGGGTGGGTGTGAGGCTGGAGGTTGGTGCAGTTGTTTGTAAGAATGCGAGGATGGAACTTTGGCCTTTTTCCCTTTAACATTGGGGGACAGATTTCCACGGTTTGGGGACTGATTCCCGGAGGGTTTGAGTGGATCCTGTGGAACGCTCCTGCTCTCTGACCAGCTCCGGTTCGCGGAGGAGAATTGGGCGCTCCAGTCGGGATTGGCATCAGACACTGCTGACAAGTGCACTACAGCAATCAGACACATTATGCTGATCCTCACCCCCCCCCCACCCTCCACACACACCATAATTAAATCACTGGGACCTGGTGTACAGCCGCTGTCTGTGGTAAGAGGACGTTCTTTACTCACAATAGGATCTTTCTAAAATATCAATTTTATCGACCCTTTAGGGCTTTGGCTTCAGGGTTAACAGGAGCTGAGGGGGAGGATTCCATGCCCCCAGACTCAGTCAGTCACTCAGTCAGTCACTCACTCACTCAGAGACACACACACACAGACACACACTCACTCACTCAGACATACACTCATACACTCAGACACACACTCACCCACTCAGACACACAATCACTCACTCAGACACACACTCAGACATACACTCACTCAATCACTCAGAGACATACACACACAACCACTCACTCACACACTCATTCACTCAGACATACACTCACTCACACACTCACTCAGCTTTGAGCCCGGCCCAGACAATCTCTGCCAGCCTGAGAGAGAAAAGAGAGAGACGGGGATGGAGTAGAGGGAGAGGAAGAGAGAGAGAGGAGGGGAAGAGATAAACTCTCTACATGACCTAGAGTTTCCACAATTACAAGTTTAACACCTTTTCTTGATTAGTTTTTACTCACTCTCAGTGAGAGCGGGCGCCAAGCCTTGCTTTCACACACAAGTCACTTGGAAGGAAATCAGAACTAAAACTGATTCAGGCGTCATCGAGAGAGAGAGAGAGAGAGAGAGAGAAAGAGAGATAGTGAGAAAGAGAATAATAATGATCCTCACATTTGATAACAGTGCCTTATTGTGTCGTCAAAATGTCTCAAAGCACTTCACAGAATATGTTTAAAGTTTTGTGGATGAAATTGAAAGAGAAAGAAAAAATGAAAAAGAGAGGTGAGGGTGAAAGGAATGAGGGAAAGAAGGAGAAAAGAGAGGAGAGAGAGAGAGATTGAGGGGAAGAAAGACAAAACGAGAATGAAAGAGAAAGAACGAAACAGAAAGAAGGAAAAAGAAGGAAGGAAGAAAAGAAGAAACAAAAGAAGAAAGAGAGAAAGAGAGAGGGAAAGTTTTTCAAATAAATCACAACTATTGTTGAGTTGGGCTGACTGTGAACCAGTTGTATCCCCAATAATAATAATAAAAATAATTCTTGCATTTGATATTGCGCTTTTCACGTCTTCTAGACGTCTCAAAGCGCTTCACAGAATAGACTGTAAAGTGAATTATTTGTGGGTGAAACGCAGCAGCCAATTGCACACAGCAGTGTCCCCACAAATAGTCGTGGATTGAGTGAGCAAATTATTATTTTATTTATTTATTTTCTTGAGGGATTATTTTCAGGCGTGTGGAGTAAGGAAACTTGCCCACGGTTTCACCGTGCCAGGGAATAACCCTGGTCTCTCGCTTGCAAGGCGAGTGCTCTAACCACTGAGCTACAGGACTCCACAAATGAATGAAACAGAAGTAAAAGTGAAAACAAAAAGAAGGAAATTGCCAAGAAAAATTGCTGCTGGCTGAGGAGAGCCAGGAATTATGCTCTGGCTTAGCTCTGGCTCTCATTTCAACACTGAACACTCTCTCTTCCCCTCTGATTCTCGCTCTCACCATGTGTGCAGAAGCCTCCTGTGTTTCCTTGGCCTTGAGGAGGGGAAGGGGGTTCCTCTATTGAGCAGCAAGGTCAGAAAGAAACTTCACGGCAAAGTCCGACACGGATGCTATGGGGAGAGACTGTGAGCTGAGGGTGAGTCTGACACTAAAACGTGAACGACAACAACGTACGGCTCATCCTTCAGTTAAAATTTGAGATCCTGCCCGGACAAAGATCTCCCGCGGCGCTATTGGAAAGGAGAAGGGAGTTTCTCTCTCTCTCTCTCTCTCTCTCTCCTGGTGTCCTGGCCGACAATCCTCCAGATAAAATTGCTTGCACGCTTTGTGGCAGCACATCACACGACACTGAGTAACGGCTATCTGTTTCCTGGCCTACAAGGATGTTTTGGGGCTGTAAGTTGCCTCGAGTGCCCAGGCCTCCCCTCCCCTGCGTTACATTAACAAGTTACTGTCCATTTACACTGAGCAGGTTTCACACAATGGCAATCACACCAAGCCATAGCCCCCACTCCCCTCCCACCACCCCCTTCCTCCTCTAAATTGCTCGCGACTGTAATTAACTGGAACATTGTGTAACTAGAGTAAGTAACCAGCCGGGTTTCTGCCAGAAAACCCCATTAATATTTTGCTAAGGAAAGCTACACGCTGACTATAATGCACAGCTCATTACATTACATTACCTCCCGCTGGGAGCTGCCCACTGCCTCCTAAGTATTAATCTTTTATGTAGATTTATACTCCTGGAAATTAATGTTTGAACAAAACCAACAAAGGCAAGTAAACTGCACCCACATCTCCAGACAGATCTTTTCCTGGGCCTGACCTGCCCGCTCGCTCGCTGTCTGGCGAGCACTGTGCCTGCTATCTTGTCTTATATCCATATCATACGGAGTCCTGTAGCTCAGTGGTTAGAGCGTTCGCCTCGCAAGCGAGAGGACCTGGGTTTGATTCCCGGGCGGGGAGAAACCTTAGGCAAGTTTCCTTACTCCACACGTCTCTGTTTACCTGCAGTAAGATGGAACCCGGTTGTTAGTCGATTGGCGGAGTGCTTTTGCAGGGGTAATAATACCTCAAAAATAATGTTGGGTCATTCAGTCCATGACTGGTTGTGGGCCACTGCTGTGCGCAATTGGCCACCACATTTCGCCCACAAAATACACAGTTGCTACACTTGACAGTATATCCTGTGAAGCACTTGAGACGTCACAACAATGTGATCAGGCTCTGCAACAAATGCAAGGATGATGATGATTATTATTATTATTATGAGTCACAGAAAGCCACGGATGGAGAGATTGTTACCAGGATGACAAGATAAAAGGGTGTAACTTTCACAAGGCACTTCAGGTGATAATTAGCACGAGCTGCAAACTTTCCTCCCCAGTGCGGAGAATCCACAGAGTAAACTCTGGTCTGGCACACGTTAGAATTCTCTTACAGGAGACAAAGGTGCCATGGAATCTTTAAAAAGGCATAAATTCTGGCTTTAGCTCAATTTATAAAGCGTTGGCAATTTATTCAAATCTTTCATAGAATCATATAAAAATGACAGCACAGTCTGTGCCGGTGCTCGCTCCCCCACTGCAGCTCTTTACTTTAATCACATTCCCTGCTCTTTCCCCCGTACCATCTAATATTATTTCCCTCAAGTGCTTATCCAATTTGCCTTTAAATGCAATTGGTTGCTGCGGTTCGTCCAGAAGTATACAGTCAATTCACTTTACAGTCTATCCTGTGGAGCACTTTGAGACGTCTAGAAAAATGCTATATCAAATGCAAGTATTATTATTATTATAGATGTAGCTTCAACAGCCATATGTACTGAGCCAGGATATACCTCCAGAATCCTAGAAAATTCCTCCAGTTATGCACTAGACAGTAGAATGTTCCACAACCCAGTCCTGGGTGGGGTGGGGGGGTGCGAGGGGGTAACAGTGTTCATTATTATTATGGCGCTTAACAGTTTGCTGATGATGCCAAAGCTCAGCAGGCGAACAATTAATAGATTGAACGCTTGGGAAAATGTCACCAATTAAGTGTTTAAGACGGAGAGCGGCAGATGGGCTGTTAAGGAACAGTCTCGCTCTCCTTTTCTAACCAGCTACACGGGTACTAAAGCTCCAGACACAGTGCCCCCCTTCGCTCGGTGGGTCGCGCTCCGGTCTCGCCAACGGGTTTGCAGTCACCGAGGTCCATTGGTGAAGAAAAAGATCCATAGAGCTTGTCGGCTGCTCGGCAGCCGGGGAAGATCATCCCAAATCAATGGGAAAACCAAACATTCCACGGCCGGTTCGAGCTAATCAACTCCTCCTCCAATTACAGCCGGGAAACACGCAGCCTGGCTCCGTCACTCCTGCTCTCACCTGTACTGCCAGGAGGCCATGGGATCAAACCCTGCGCTGGGGACGTGGGGCTCACAGTCCAGCCCGAGGTAGCTCCAGCCTGGGGCGGTCAGTGCAGGGAGTGAGCCAGACAGGTGCATGGCTGTGTGTCTGTGTGTGTGCTGTGTGTGTGGCTGTGTGCTGTGTGTATGGTTGTGTGCTGTGTGTATGCTGTGTGTGTGTGGCTGTATGGCTGTGTGTGTGGCTGTGTGCTGTGTGTGTGCTGTGTGTGGCTGTGTGTGTGACTGTATGGCTGTGTGTGTGTCTGTGTACTATGTGGTGTGTGTCTGTGGGCTATGTGGTGTGTGTGTCTGTGTGCTATGTGGTGTGTGTGTCTGTGTGCTGTGTGTGTGCTGTGTGTGGCTGTGTGTGTGACTGTATGGCTGTGTGTGTGTCTGTGAACTATGTGGTGTGTGTCTGTGGGCTATGTGGTGTGTGTGTCTGTGTGCTGTGGTGTGTGTGCTGTGCTGTGTGGCTGTGTGCTGTGGTGTGTGTGCTATGTGGCTGTGTGTCTGTGTGTCTGTGTGCTGTGGTGTGTGTGGCTGTGTGTGTGTCTGTGTGCTGTGGTGTGTGTGGCTGTGTGTGTGTCTGTGTGCTGTGGTGTGTGTGCTGTGTGCTGTGGTGTGTGTGGCTGGGTGGGGGGGGTAGGCTGTGTGCTGTGGTGTGTGTGCTGTGGTGTGTGTGCTGTGTGGTGTGTGCTGTGGTGTGTGTGCTGTGGTGTGTGTGTGTGTGTGTGCTGTGTGTGTGTGTGTGTGTGTGCTGTGTGTGTGTGTGTGTGTGTGTGTGTGTGTGTGTGTGCTGTGTGTGTGTGTGCTGTGTGTGTGTGTGTGTGTGTGTGGTGTGTGTGCTGTGTGCTGTGTGTCTGTGTGTGCTGTGGTGTGTGTGTCTGTGTGTGTGTGTGTGCTGTGGTGTGTGTGCTGTGCTGTGTGTGTGTGCTGTGTGTGCTGTGTGTGTGTGTGTGTCTGTGTGTGTGTGTGTGTGTGTGTGTCTGTGTGGTGTGTGTGTGTGTCTGTGTGCTGTGGTGTGTGTGCTGTGGTGTGTGTGTCTGTGTGTGCTGTGGTGTGTGTGCTGTGTGTCTGTGTGTGCTGTGGTGTGTGTACTGTGTGTCTGTGTGCTGTGGTGTGTGTGCTGTGTGCTGTGTGCTGTGTGTGCTGTGGTGTGTGTGCTGTGTGTCTGTGTGTGCTGTGGTGTGTGTACTGTGTGTCTGTGTGTGCTGTGGTGTGTGTGCTGTGGCGTGTGTGCTGTGGTGTGTGTGCTGTGTGCTGTGGCGTGTGTGCTGTGGCGTGTGTGCTGTGGCGTGTGTGGCGGGGGGTGTGGGGGGGTGGGGGGCAGGAGTCGAGGGGGGGACCAAGGCCAAGGTCTGGTTCAGTGTCCAACAGCACTCACAGGTTGTGTCTGTGCTGCTCCGCTCGGGCTGAGGGAGTTCGCAGACCAGAGAGAATGAGTGGAAAATGTGTGCAAACCAGACAGACCAGAATAAACCCCCTCCCGGCCCAGTTACCACGGGCTTACATCACCCCCGACCCCCCCCGCCCCCCGCCCCCGCCCCCACCCACACCCACACCCACTCCATCAAATAAAAACCTTACTTTAAATTTATTTGCCCATTTTATGTTTTTTTCACCTAAAACAAAGTTATTTTACCACTGCGAGAAGCAGTTAAGGATGTTTTGCTCTTATGCTAAAAGAAACACAGAGCTTGGGTTTTGAACCCTATTCGACATCATAACACAGAAACGACCGCATTTACAAACGAGGAGACTCGTGGGGGCGAAGGTGAGGGGAACGGGAGGGGTGGGGGCTTGTGTGGGGCTAACAAGCGGGTTCCTACTTGGTAAACAAAGGCGTGTGGAGTAAGGACACCGGCCTAAGGTGTTGCCCTGCGAACCCAGGTCCTCTGGTTTGTGAGGCGAGAGCTCTATCCACTGAGCTACAGGACTGCACATATTTGACAACCAACGGCATTTATATATTTTTATCCTTATGCACAGGAGAGCGTCTTGGAGCCCTGTGGACACCCACAGTGATTACAGTCCTCACTCCCTGACGCCCCCACCCAGAACACAGCCAATGTTCTGGGCTGGTGTGCGGTGCAGACAGGCTCAGCTGGTTGAGTCCAGGTTGGGTGAATCCAATTGGGAATTGGATCTTGGATCCTCAGCCGGACACTGTCAGCGGATCTGACATCAGCATTTGACAGGCACATTCCCCAGAGCTTCCTGAGATCAGGTCTCACCATCGGGGTGGGGGGGTGGGATGGGGGGAAGATGGTGTCAGTGGACAGTACAGGGAGTTCCCAATCCAACTTGTACCTCTGGGACTCGGATTCTGATCCGACTTGGCCGAACAGGAATAAATGCTTCTCTTTCTCTCTCGATCGCACAGCTGTGAAATGCTTGAGCATGTCTCCAGTATCCAATGGGCACCAGCCCACAGTGTGTGTATCCACACTGACACAGTCTACTCCACAAGGTCACAGTGAGGTTGGGAGGGGAGCAGAAATGGCAGAAATGTTCTTGAGCAGTGAGCGGAAGGAGGGCTCTCATTTTGAAGGTGTGGGTTGTGGGGTGGGGTGGGGGGTGGCGTTGGTGGTCACAGGCTGGGTGTGTGGCTTAACGTACAGCTAGTTGCCCTCCCCAGCATTGCTGAACGTTTAACATCCGCCTGAACAGGGAACAGATGGTTCAACGTCTCATCCAAAGGATGGCGCCCCCTTCTCCCCTCTGCCTGCCCCTCACACCCCCGACAATGCCAATGGAGAGTCAGCCTGCACTACGTGACAACTATGGTTGAAGGAATAGGACACGTTGCTGTGAACCAGTGGCCAAAGGCTGAGTAACAGGCAGATGAGGGGGTCAATGAGCCGAACGTTGCCAATTTACACTGGAATTGTTCTGGTGCCTAACATCTCAAACCACTGGCAAGTCTCCTGAACATTTCTCTTCCTCATGAAGACGGAAAGCTCCTCACAAATTCCCTTCAGCGCTCAGCTCCCTCGAGCAGATTATTTAACAAAACATTCTGCGTTTAGAAATACCCGTCACGTCCATTAATATGTAAGACTGCATCAGCGAGCTTTATCAGTCAGAATCGTGTTGAGCCTCACAGGGAGCAGTGCTTACCGGGGGAATGGAGGAACGCATTGTACAGAATATACTGTGTGAGACGGCATAACACAATAACACCAAACTGTCATCACAAACTTACACACACACACAATAATCTAGGCTGACAGTCCAGTGCAGTGCTGGGTGGGGGTAACAGTGGGGGGGTGCGAGGGAAAGAGCGCTGCACTGTCAGAGACGCCACCCTTGGGATGAGACGTTTAACCCACCTCCCCTTGTTCAGGAGGACTTTAAAGATCTCCCACGGGGCGACGCGCGAAGAGAGAGGAGTTTCTCTCTCTCTGTGCCCCGGCTGACAAACCCCCAGATAAAATCATGGCTGTTTGCGGGTTGTCGCTGTGCGCAAAATTGGCTGCCGCGTCCGCCCACAAAACACACGGTCACCGTTTGGTTTTAAAAGTGAGGATGGCACGGAATTGTGGAAAATCTTCTTAATCCCAGTCCTTGTTTGGAAGCCATCTGGTTTTTCAAGGAAACTGAGAAAAGCAGCTTCTAAGTCGAGACCGCAAATCAGAATTTTCCGCAATTCCGAGACGTCTTAAATCTGAAGGAGGAATGGTGTCGGAGGTCGGGACCAGGGGGGAATTTTGGGCCCCGCACCACGCTAACGGAATTAGACCAATGCCAGCTTCACTGTGAGTCGGCACAAGAGGGGAGCAGGATGTGGCTGTTGACCAGACCTCAAAGTG
Source organism: Callorhinchus milii (assembly GCF_018977255.1). Classification (NCBI taxonomy): domain Eukaryota; kingdom Metazoa; phylum Chordata; class Chondrichthyes; order Chimaeriformes; family Callorhinchidae; genus Callorhinchus; species Callorhinchus milii. Next base: position 17,032,565 of record NW_024704756.1, on the reverse strand, counting down.
CTGGCCAGACATGGGGAGGCCATATGTTCCCTACATTTCACTAGTTCATGTCATGTCACGGCTAGCGAGGTGTGCAGAGGTTACTGGGGGTCATGTGGAGTCCTGTATCTCAGTGGATAGCATGCCCGCCTCGCAAGCGAAAGGACCAGTGTTTGATTTCCGGGTGGGCTGAAACCTTGGGCAAGTTTCCTTACTCCACACACACACACACACACACACGCCTCTGTTTACCGGCAGTGAGTAGGAACCCGGTTGTTAGTCGACTGGTGGATCGCTGTGGAAATGTAAGAGGTGTTCCTTCGCTTCCCTTTGCTCTTGTGAAGATGTTCGGGCCGCGGTTGCCTGGTGCAAGCAGTTTGGCCGGTGGCCATGTCTATGGTACAGATTGAAGCAGAGAAATAGCTTATGAGTTCCATTCAGCCCGAGTTCCTCGCGGGACCCGAGTCAGCAAAATCCAACATCGGTTCTTAATAAATCAGATTTCTGTTTGCTTAATAAGACTTGCCGATTTATCACAGCAAACTTCACCGAGCAGTGGAGCGTTATTATGCAGCCGCTCATGCCAGTAAAGTGGAGCAACTGTGCAGGTCTGCCCACCGATCCCGTCATGTCTCCAACACCCTCACCCTCTGTCTCTGAAATAATTGCGTCAGCCCTCGCTTCAGCATTGATGAAGATCCTCCTCTTCGACCAGTGCCTATGGTCACACCCCCACCCCCACCCCCTGGCTCAGGGTCAGGCTCCGCCACTGTCGAGCGCTCTGGGACGCTCCCCTGCGTGAGGGGGCGCTGTGTAAATGCAAGTTGTTGTTGAAAGGCACTGTGTGTCACAGTACAACTCCCTGTAAAGTGCAGCGTGTGGAACCCAGCTGAAGAGTTACACAGCTACTCAGACCCAGCAAAGTGACCCGTGAAGTCTTCCCCAGATTTCATCACGGCAATGTCACCACAGCCGTTTGGGTTCAGAGCCCCTGACACACCGGCCGGCCCTTGCCAGCCTCTGCTCACTTGGTTAAGTGGCCCGAGGGGTGCGTTTCCAGGGATTCTTTGGGTGAGAAAGTTGTGGGGATTGTGAAGTTGTGGCCAAGTTGGAAATGGGAAGAAAAATGAGAAAGTGTGAGAAAGCCTCCTGCTGACCTGAATGTTAAACCAGTCCATCACCCTCTATGGCAGCCTCTCTCCCGCTCTCTCTCGCTCTCTCTCAGTAGGCTGGTGCCTGAGCCAGGGGGGTCTGCAGTATTCCAGGGCACTCGCTATTGATGGCAGCACAGCCCGGCCCGGCTCATCAGCAGGACCTGGAAGGGCCGACCAGTCACTGACTCGGGTCCCCCTCAGCTCCTGTTAACCCTGCAGCCAAAGCCCTAACTAACGGGGAAGGTGGTCCTAGCTGGACAAGCAGTGGGAAAACTGGCCAGACAGTGATATTAATGACAAGCTATGCATGGGTTTAGCTGGTTAGACTCCAGCAGTTACCCCAACGCACACTCTGGCGTCTCCCCAAGCCTTGGCTTCTGCCAACCTGCGCCTAATACTCTCCTAACTTAGGTAAGCAGGGGGCGTCTCTCCAAGCAGGAAGAGAGAGAGAGCGCATTCCATTGCAAACATGGATTTCCATGTATGGGTGACATACATGTGTGGGACTATCAGACTGGTCTGGATGCTCTCAAACACGGTGATGGATGCTGCGTGTCAGACACTTGGCTGACCAAAACCTGAACTTCTCAGCCTCGGCCAACCTCTGCCTCCTCTCCAACGTCAACTACTCCCCCACCCCCAACAACCCTCACACAACCCACAGCCCCCCACCCCACACAGTGCCCCCTTCCCATGGCGATGGCCTCCATCTCCTCAACCAAGGAAAAAGGGAGCTCAGCTAACCACAGCCACCTTATAGCTTGGCCCAACACAAACATGGCATGGCTGGGCTGAGGCTTTGTGTGGTACAGTACAGTACCGAGCCCAAGAAACCTGTTACTGGAGGGATTTGTTAGTTCAGTCCCATGTTTTTCGGAGAGTGAATGTGTTTCCACTTAGAATCCTGCATAGGAGACTGCCAGAGGGGAAAACCTGAGAGAGCAGCCTTCAGGAATTTGTAGGAAAATGTTGGAAGCCAGGGCACACTGTACTAGGAAACTTCTGATCGTCTTGGGATTTGGATCCTAGTGTTTATTCCAATATTGTTATGTAGGAACACGGGGACCAACAGGAGAGGCAACAGCAATGTGCTCCCTCTGGCCAGCCTGGGAGACAAAGTCTCTCTGCCTCACCTCTCACATTCCCTCCATCAATTCCTCCGCCAAGTAACTAATCTCATTTCCCCAGATATACAAATCAAAATTGGCCTTTCATTACATTGGCTGTTCATGACTGTGCGTAAATTGGCCGCTGTGTTGATTTAGGCTGCCTGCAAAACACAGTCACTACACTTCAGGGAAAAGCTCTGTGAAGAGTTCTGAGACATTTCGTTGTGTAAAAGTAATTGTTGTTATTTTATTAATAATAGGGTAAATAAAGTGTTGTGATCTGCCTGAGGTACATACAGAATTAAACAGAAAAGAACTACGGAGATTAAGTTCAGGAAATAGAATTTACAGAAATAGGCGACTGTCAATCCACGACTGTTTGTGGGGCCGTCGCTGTGCCCAATTGGCTGACGCGTTTCGCCCACAAAATACACAGCCACTACACTTTACAGCATATATTGTGAAGCGCTTTGAGACGTCTCGAAGGCAATGATAAGGCGCGGTGTCAAATGCCAGGATTATGATGATGTTGATGTACATGAAAGGGTTAAATTGGTATCAGGACCAATCAATAGGCAAAAAGGCGGAGATTTCCTGCAAAGAGAGAGGGAGACAAAGTTTGGAGAGGACCAGGAGAGTGGTGCAGACTTACTGCTTCCACAGAAACCACCCAAACAACGAATGAATGAAATGGAATGAATGAAAGAAAAATACGTGAAACACTTAGGAGGAAGGTAACAAAACAGAGAGAGAGAGAGAGAGAGAGATTCACAGCGTGTTATTAAATATGGGTTTGAAAAGTTACAGATTTATGCAGAGCAAAACCTTTACTGAACCATTCCAAATGAAACTTTTGTATTATTATTATTGTTGCTGTTATTGTTGATCAATAACAGTAAGTTTGTCTGGGCGGCACGTGCTATTATTATTATTATTATGTCAATAAACAGGAAAGCAGGAGAAAAGTTTTCACAACTAAATTGTCTGATCAGAAGAAAACACCCTCAAAAGTTATTTATTTGCTTTTAATACTCTAGAATTTGTTTTGTTTTAAGTTTATAAAACATAGAACACGTTCCGCTGGTACCAAAAACAATAATTTGCAATTAATTTACACCCAGGAGCTGCTGAAGACAATTTATACCGTTAAAACCGCAAAGATTCTGAAGGGTTATATTATTATAAACCTCAGCAGAGAAGTTTGTGTCAGTTGGTTTGGAATAATTGTGTTGTCAATAATGTCCTGTTAACTCAGTGTTTATATAGAAATAGAGAAAGAGAGAGAAAGTAGATAGTTTTTGTCCGTCTGAATTTGGTTTCCCTCGAGTCAAGTCACAGACAAGTCAGGACATGTTGTCAGTGTTATAATAGGGAGAGGGCAGTGTGAGCATTACAGCCGTTAGTATTGCTCTCTCTCTCCCTCTCTCAATAATCTTACATATATTTATCTCTATGCAAAGATCTGAAGGCCACTGATTTTACTGAGGCGGCGTCCGAAGGAAATGTTCATATTTCGAGAGAATAAGTTATATTAATAATTATTATAAATAATCCTTGCATTGGATGTAGCGCCTTATCACATGGTTGAGACGTCTCAAAGCGCTGCACAGCATTCAGGGTAAAGTGGAGTGATCGACTGTGTATTTTGTGGACGAAACGTTAAACTGTATAAACACAAGCGCTGTTTAATTGCAGAGAGAGAGAGAGAGGAGGAGAGGTGAGGGGAGGGGAGGGAGGAACTGACTAAAGTCACAAATGCAGAGGAACTTGCTTGCTGCTCGGTACAACTTTTAATTGATCCACTTTCACTAAACTAACCAAGGCTTTACTTTACCTGTGGAGTCCTGTAGCGAAGTGGTTAGAGCACTCATCTTGCAAGCGAGAGGACCTGGGTTCGATTCCCGGGCAGGGCAAGTTTCTTTACTCCACACGCCTCTGTTTACCAGCGGTGAGTAGGAACCCAGTTGTTAGTCGATTGGCAGATTGCTTTTCCGGGGATAAAATCCCTTTTTAAAAAAAAAAGAAAAATTGAAGAAAATAATAATAATGTGGTCACTCAATCCATGACTGTTTGTGGGGCGCTGCTGTGCGCAATTAGCTGCTGCGTTTTGCCCACAAAATATACAGTCAATTCACTTTACAGCGTATTCGGTGAAGCGCTTTGATAAATCTCCAAGATGGGATAAGATGCTGCATCAAATGCTAGGATTATTATTATTATTATTATTATTTTATTACCTCTCTTGTGCAAGTCTTCGGCACCTGCTCACTGTGTTGATGGAGACGGGACAGTTGCTCCAGAGAAGCTGATAGCTCCGATCTACAATTACCCCCATTTTACACCCCCACCCCAACAAGTTTCAGGTTTTTAAATATTTTGATTAGGTTTTATTTATTGTTCCCTCCCTCATCCCCCCCAACCTTCCCAACTCCCCCCCCCAACCTTCCCAACTCCCCCCCACCTCCTTCCCTCATGTTTAGGGACAGAGTGAGCTCAGCTGTGTTCATGGGAAGTAATCAAACCTGAGGTGAACACTCCCCATCAGCCAATGGCATTGACTCGTCCATTATCCTCATCCACTGTCCAACCGGCCCTGGTAACCCATCTTCTTGTTACAGACTAAAAATTCTGATCAGTTACTGTATGTCCGGAAGCACTAGTGGAGATGGGACTCAATCCGGGATTTCTCCTGTTCTTTACTTGGGTATGTATTGGTGCTCTCTCTACACTGTGCGCCCACACTCCCAGGTCAGGGTTAGAGACACAGTAACGCTCCCTCTACACTGTGCGCCCACACTCCCAGGTCAGGGTTAGAGACACAGTAACGCTCCTCTACACTGTGCGTCCACACTCCCAGGTCAGGGTTAGAGACACAGTAAAGCTCTCTACACTGTGTGTCCACACTCCCAGGTCAGGGTTAGAGACACAGTAAAGCTCTCTACACTGTGCGTCCACACTCCCAGGTCAGGGTTAGAGACACAGTAAAGCTCTCTACACTGTGTGTCCACACTCCCAGGTCAGGGTTAGAGACACAGTAAAGCCCTCTACACTGTGTGTCCAGCATTCTGAAGGCAGCAATAAGGTGATGAAAGGCAGGAGGTGGTTTGTGATGTGTTGAAGTTTAAACCAGGAGAAAGTGGGCAACAATGTTGTCCAGAAGGAAATGTCGGGGGGAGCAGGCCGAATGTTACCTATTGATTCTGTGTCGTGACCTCCTTTGACATGGAAAACACACAGTCACTACGCTTCACAGTAAAAGCGTGCAAAGCACTTTGCGCCATCCTCCCACCGTGAAAGGGGATGTATGGAGGAGAGGACTATGATAATTACTGTATTATTAGACATGCAGGAGCCATGTTAATTTGCTTGCAACCTCCCCCCCAGCCGCTGGTTGATGTGATGACTGTGGACGATTGCCAGGAGCATGAATACTGGGCTGAAGGTGGAAACTGCGTGGCTTGTAAAGAGTGTGGAGCCGGCCTGGAGCTGTCACAGGTGGGGACCTGCACGTGGTGTAGCTGACAGCATTTCATGGCCTTGCTCCGTGGCTGACGCAGTGACTGAGGAATCCTTAGTCAAGCAACTGGCCAAGCTGTCCTCTGGAGCGACGGGGTCACTGATCATAGACATCCCGTGAGAGCTTTGGGTGAAGAAAGCTCTTTGGCCCATCTGGTCTCATCCAATCTAGATCCCCTGCCCTCCCTCCCATCTCCCCTCCCTCCCAGTGCCCTGCTGTTTCCTGGCCCTCTCTCCCGCTGCCTTGGTGGATCTGAATGTATATTGTGTCTCAGTCCAAAGTATCTGCCTTGTTTTCTCACGTAAGCAGTCGCTATGTTTGCGACTATTCGCCGTGACACGATGTGACTTTCCTTCTAGCCGTGGCCACCCGTGTGCTGTCCTCCGCATCCCAGGCTTGCGGTCGCTGTGCGGAAATGCTTACCCAACCCCCACCATGCTCTCCCCATCCCCCCACTCCATCCCCGTCCATAGGCAAGACTCCCCTCCCCAGTGGTGTGAGTGCTAACTGGCTCACTCTCTCTCTCTCTGCAGGACTGTGGGTTCGGAACCGGTGGGGACGGGCAGTGCGTGAGGTGTGGACACAACAGGTACAAGGAGACCTGGGGGTTTGGCAAGTGCAAGCGATGCCTGTCCTGCTCGCTGTTCAATCGGCTGCAGAAATCCAACTGCACCGCACTCAGCAATTCTGTGTGTGGCGATTGTTTGGTGGGGTAAGTGCAAAGCTCTGGGGATGTGGGGGGTGGGGGGGGGCTCTGGGTGGGTGTGCGGCATTGTCAGGGGCTCTGTCCCCTTCAGTTGAGATGTTAAACTGAGCTCCCGGTTGTGCCCTGTTCTAATGGACGTTAGGTAGGAATTGGTTGCGCTGTTGGGAAAAGAGAAGGGAGTTTCTCTCCTGGTGTCTGAGTCACACACAGGTGAGTGAGGCTTGGGTCGGGAGGGCCTGTGGAGCGGAAGAAGGGAGGTGGAGAGGGAGGGAAGACTGAGGAAGGGGGGAAGGGAAAAATGCAGGAGGATGGAGCTGTAGAGAGTGTGACAGGTGGGGAGTACGAGCAGAGGGAATGAGGAATAATAATAATAATAATATAATAATAATCCTTGCATTTGATATAGCGCTTTTCACGTCGGGAGGACGTCCCAAAGCGCTTCACAGAACACACTGTAAAGTGAATTGACTGTATATTTGTGGGCGAACGCGGCAGCCAATTGCGCACAGCAATGTCCCACAAACAGTCGTAGATTGAAAATGACCAATTTATTATTGTTTTTGGTTTTGGAGGGATTATTATTAGGCTCTGTGTGGAGTAAGGAAACTTGCCCAAGGTTTCGCCCTCTGCCTGGAATTGAACTCAGGTCTCTCGCTCGCAAAGCGAGTGCTCAACCACTGAGCTACAGGACTCCACAGGGATGAGGTGGAAAGGGAAAGATCTGGTGCTGTGGCCACAACTCGCGCTGAGCTGGAGGTGTAATACACACTGTCATCTCTTCATTGCAGATTCTACAGCAAACCCCGGCTGGGAGGGCTCCAGGACATGGCGTGCAGTCGCTGCGCGGGTAATGACCCCGGTCAACCCCAGTGTACGTCGAGCTGCTCCTTATATCACCGTGTCACTGGGGCACTCGCTAGCACTGCTGCAGGGAGTGGGGGTGGGGGGGGGGGGCATTGTGTGTGTGGGGGGGGGCATTGTGTGTGGGGGTGGGGGGGTGAGGTGTTAATAGTAATCCTTGCATTTGATACAGTGCTCTATCGGGTTATTGAAACGTCTCAGAGCGCTTCGCAGGATACACTGTGAAGTGCAGTGATTGTGGGCGAAACTCAGCAGCCAATTGCGCACAGAGGTATCCAACAAACAGTCGTGGATTGAGTGACGGATTTTATTAGGGGGTTTGCTGGCCAGGGTTAGGCGTCTGAGTGTGGGTGAGAGGATGGGGGGGTGGGGAGGGGGGAAGAGGATTGAGGGAGCGAAGAGAGTGATTCTCACCTGCCAAACCTGTTCAGATGCTGATTTGGTGATGTGACGATTATCCCGGTGATAATTATCGCACCAAATCTCCTCCTGACGTGAAAGGCGTGATGTCAAATGCGACGATTATTATTGTTATTATTGCTTTATTTATTTATTATTATTATTGCTATAATTCCCCTCTGAATGATGCTGTAGTCTCCGCCTCATCAGCTCCTCACACACTGAACTGTATCCTCTCCCTCTCTTTGTGGTGTGAACAGGTAACCGTGGGGTGGACACAGGCAAGCAGAGCCCTGCGGCCTCGCCAGCTCGGGGCACGCTGGTGGCTGTGATGTGCGGGTCCCTGGTCACTGTCCTGTTAGCTTTGCTGATCCTCGGCTTCATCCACTGCAGACGGCTACTCGCGGAGAAGCTGATCGGTAATAGGGCTGCGGGGTGATGGGGTGATGGGGGACGGGGCGCTGGTGACCGGTTGCTTTGTGTCCAGTGGCTTGGTGACACGGTGACGGGGTGGTCAAGGAGAGGTAGAGAGAGGGTGTGATAAGGGGTTGAGGGGAATCGCTGTATTGTTGGAGCTCCCGCCTGCCCAGTTCAGGTGGATGTTAAGGATCCCGCAGCACTATGGGAGTCTCTCTCTCTCTCTCCCCGTGTCCTGGCCGACAGTCCTCCGGGTGAATCGCTCACCCGGTGTCGGCCTTTCCCTGACCTTCCTCAACCCCTTATCGCATTCGGCGATGTGACGATGATAATTATCTGTTCTGATCTGATCCGTGCTTCTCCCAGCAGGGCAGCCGAGGGGCGTGGAATCCTCCTCCTCGTCTGATGGGCAGACGGGTGACATGTGTACGGATAAGCTACTGAAGCCCGGCACAGAGCCACTCCCTGGCACCATCCCAGTGCTCACCATGGCTAAGAGACTCGGTGAGACACAGCGTATCCCTAACCCCATAGATTGTAAGGGGCATCACCACCAAACCTGGCCTTGTCCTGGTCTGACAGTCACCCACACTTGCCTTTACCTTATGATTTTAATATTATTATTATTATTAATAATCCTTGTGTTTGGGGTCAGGCCCTTAGCAAGTCACCGAGACGACTCAAAAGGATATGCTGTAAAATGTAGTGACTGTGTACTTTGTGGGCGAAACGCAGCAGCCAATTGCGCACAGCAGTATTTTTTGGGGAGGGATTATTACTCTGCAGAAAGCGATCCGCCAATCAACTAACCACCGGGTGGGGTGGGTGTGGGGGGAAGGTCTCCGGACAGCAATCAGGGGCAGGAGACTGATTGATTTGCCCAGTCCCCAACCCCCAGTACTGAGTGACCCGTCTCCTCACCCCCTCAGGCCAGATGGACGTGGTTTACCAGGCGAACGACAATGGGCCCCGTTCACTCCAGACCTGCGTCACCGCCTTCTCCTGCCGGCACCAAGGAGCCAGGTAACCGGCTTCACCGCCATCACCACAGCCACCGAGCGAGGGAGGGAGGGAGGGATCGGGGGGACCAGTCAACCCCACAGATATTACAGCATTAAATCTGGTTGTGTTTAGGGTTTTGTGCAGTCAGTGTTGTTGACCTGCCAATCCTGCCTCTACAGTTCCTGTGAAGCGCAGACTGTGACCGGGACCCTTGGCCGAGGGATAGACACAGCCCCAAGGAGCTGCGGAGAGGGAGGGGGGACTGGAGCCTTGGCAGGGGTGACGATGCTGGCGGAGGAGGCCCCCACCTCAACGCACTGCGCCTCTGCCTGGCAGCAAGCTCGCCACGTGCCGGTGGAGTGCACCGAGCTGGATGTGACGGACTGCTGGTTGGGGGAGGGGGGCACGGCGGGTCAGCAGGGAGCTGAGGGCAGCCATTGGCTCCCGAGACCCCCCGCGGGGGAACGCACGCCTTGCCAAAGGCCCCCGGCCTACACGTGTCTGACACAACCACAGCCCTGGTGCATGGAATGTGGCAACGCTCAACACAGGCTGGCAGAGGATGGGCACAGGCAGGTCAGTGACTCAGGTGCCATGTGTCTCTCGCAGCCAATGTGCTGTTTTGTTTCATCTCCTGACAGACATTTGGGGTTAATCGTACAATTAGATGTTTCCGTTCCTTTTAAAACGTGGTGACAGGCACCATGTCCGAGACCAGCAGATGGGGGTGGGGGGGGAGAGAGCGTAGGGAATGGGGTTAGAGTTAGAGAGCTCTAGGGGATAGCAATCAGGGGCAGGAGACAGCTGGGCCGGGCCGGGGAGAGTTGGGGTGACATTTTTGCTGTATTAAAAAGTCTGATGGTTTCTATGTGTGTCTCCCAACAGGCTCTCTCCCTGGCCAGCTCCCCCAGCCCTGGCTCTGAGGTCAGGCCATTCCCCGCTGGGGGGCCTGCAGGTGGGGGTCCTGGAGCTGGGGCTCTCGGAGACGAGGGTCGCAACCGAGCGACTGAAACGGATCTGGGACTTCCAGGCTTTGTTCAGGTGCCTGAGCCCCCGCACCGCGCTGCATGTCAACACCCACCATCTCCAGCTCAGCCAAGCTCTGGGCCTCCAGTGAGGCTACATCACGACTGAAGCCAGTCAACGTCAGGGGGTGAGGGGTCGGGGGCTGAGGAAAACACCGTCTCTGAGCACTTGGCTGATTAATGCCCCCCTCACCCACCCTCTCTGGAAGAGGGGACTCTGCCTGTGAATAATCCCGGGAAAGCCTGTTTCCTCCCGGCTGTTTCTGAACCACTTTGATGGTGGTGAGGGTGGGGGTTGTTTACACACCTCAATCCCCTCCACACCCCCCCCCCAATCCCTCCACACACACAAATCTCAACCAATCTGAACAGCTCCTCAGCTCCCGGGATTTAAATATGTGTATAAGCGCCTTGGGACGTCCTCCCGACGTGAAAGACAAATGTAATAATGTTGTTGTTGTTGTATAACTGCAAGTTGTTGTAGTTGAACCAGAGCCTTGCTCGTCAGTGATCACGCCTCGAAGCGCTTCACAGGCTTTTACTGTTAGGTGCAATGACTGTGTGTCCTGCGGAGACTCCCAGGACGAGTCAGAGCCCGCCACTGCCAAGAGGCGGCACTCACATCGGTGTGTGTGGGTATGTGTCGAATGTGCATGCGTGGCCGTTCAGTGTCCGTCCAACATGCACTCGTGGCTGTGTGTCCCCATGTTCGGGTTTGGGTGTCATGTTGCGGAACTTTGTTTTAAACGGGGAGATGAGAAACCTCCGAGCGTCTGTATGGTCTGTATTTGTGAGTGTCTGTTCCGCTTGTTAGAGAATCGTTTTAAGTTTAACTTAAAAGTTTTACACTGCCTTTTCAAAGTTTGTGACTGCTGTGCTGATTCCTCGTCTCAGCCTGTGGGGCCAACTTGTCTTAATATTCCAGATCAAGCAATTAATCATTTTTTTTGAGGGGGAGTCAGTGTTTTGAGGAATCTCAAAAAAAAAACACCTTTAAATTAGGACTGATCGGGAAGACTTCCCTCCCCTCCCACCCTCCTATCTTAAGTTAAAGTCTGTGCACCTCCCCACAGCTACATGTTTGCACAGAACTCTTTTCACATTTTTCCCCTCTCTCTGTTGCTGCCAAAAATATGTGTGTTGGAGGCAGTTTGTATTTTTCATGGCAAAGAAAAATGCTCTCTTTTTCTCTCTCTCTCTCTCTCTCTCTCTCTCTGGGTGCCTTAAATATTGTGTGTTCTTGGACGCTGGAGAAGACTGAGATGGGAATATTAACGTTGATCAATGACAAGGAGCTATAAAAATGTCTTTCTCGGAGGTACTTCACTGGCTCGGAGCAGTGATTTACGGTTACCCGTTCTGGGAAGCGAGCCAGGCTATGGTATGCTCACTGACTGCACTCCTCAACACTCTTATTCTCCTGTAACGCCTCGCTTATATCTTCATCTGCTCTCTCTCCTCCCCACACACACACATCTCGTCCCTCTTAATACATCCCTTATCCAGACTTGCTTCAGAGGGTCACAAATAACAATAAGTTATAATAACACACAGACACGTGGCCTTGAAGTCATACTTCACTCACTCTCCAGCTCATTCACTCACCCACTCACTCACGCTGTACACCATCACCATAGTTACTCCAGAATGCCACTGGCTCCCCAGGCAAACACAGGACCTTTTTCAGGCTCTTTATTATTATTAGCAACAGCAATAATCATTGCATTTGAAAAAGCGCCTTTCCGGCCGGGAGGACATCTTAAAGCGTTTCACAGGTTTTACTGTAAAGTGTAGTGACTGTTTTTGTAGACAAACGCGGTAGTCAATTTGCACAGCAAAGTCCTCACACATTGGACACACACGCACTCAGACACATACTCAGCTGAACAGATACACATGCGCGCGCACACTGCCACTTTCACACACACTCTCTGTCACACACTCACTGTCACTCTCACACACACACACTCTTACTCGAACACACACTCACTCACACACACTCACAAACACTCACTCTCGCACACAGACTCATTCGCACTAACTCGCGCGCACACACACACACTCTCGCACACAGACTCTCGCACTCACTCGTGCGCACACACACTCTCGCACACAGACTCTCGCACTCACTCGTGCGCACACACACTCGCACACAGACTCTCACTCGCACAGACTCTCTGTCACTCTCACACACTGCAGCAAACGAGAAACACATCTTTATTAAGAACTGGCAACAATAATTCCTGACACTCACTTGAACACGTTTTTCCCCCTCCCTGGTGTTTATTGCTTTTCACTGAGAACTTCAAATATTATATACGATCTGGAAGTTATTTTGGAATTTTGAACTGTAACCCTTGTTTTGACAAGTTAGTAATAAAGGTGCTTTATTGAACTTACAGTTAAACAATCATTTTGACGTTTTGTTTTCAGAATCAGACCGTCAGTGGGTTTGAAAGCTCTGAAGGACATTCAGTACTTGAAGGATTAAAGAGGATTATTAAATCAATGATAAACGTTAGTCTTCGTAATGCCAGCACCTCCTACTTCAGTCTGTTGGAAACAGCTGTCGGAATTCCTGCCTTGTTTCTCCCGCCATATCCCAAACCCCACATCCGACCCCCACCACCATATTGACCATCACTACACTTTACAGTGAAACCCCGTGAAGCGTTTTGAGATGTCTTCCCGGCGTGAAAGGCGCTATATCAAACGCAAAGATACTTACTGTTAATAATGAGAAAGGAGCATGAATTAGTCTGAATGCGAGTGTCTGTGTGTGGCGTGTGTTTGTCTCCAGTTCTGTGGTCAGAGTCACGGTACCTGAGGTGTACAGTGAATCCTGAAGCTCTGTGTGTGAGGCAGCTGTGAAACGTTCCTGTTATGTATTCAGCCGGTCGAGGGCCTGTCCACAGTGGGCAGAGCGTATCTGCTGAAGAGCAAACAGTGAGTCAGTCTAGCACGTCCTCTCACTAACACCTTCTTCATTTCACAGGATATAAACCTCGTCACACACAGTCACACCCAGAGACAGCAGAGAAGCAGCAGCGGATCGAAATCTGTCACACTCCACCCTGACAATAGCTTTCAAAACCCCACAAATTTCACGCCCAATTGGGCACTTAATAATAATAATAATAATAATCATTGCATTTGATATGGCGCCTTATCACATCATTGAGACGTCTCACAGCGCTTCACAGAATATATGTGTCCTGTAGCTTTGTGATTAAAGCACTCGATGGATTTGATTCCCGGGCAGGGTGAAATGTTAGGTAAGTTTCCTTACTCCACACACACGCCTCTGTTTACCCAGCAGCAAGTAGGAACCCACTTGTTAGTTGATTGGCGGATCACTTTTCTGGGGGTAAAGCCTGGACTGTGATCTCAAAGTCTCCCACGTGGGGCTTGAACCCACAATCTAATCCCCAGATACAATTGATCATTCACTTCACTGCTGTTTGTGGGTACTTGTGCGCTGTGGCAAACCAGCTGCCGCTTTCGCTCACCCACAAAACACTCGGTCACTGCACGGAAATGCTGGGAATGGCTTTGAGACGGCTCGAGGAAGTGAGTGGGCACTGTCTGAAACCTGAGGCTTATTATTACTGTAACTGACAAGTTTTCCCAGGTAGTTAAAGCCGTTAACATAACAAGGCCCGAGGTGAGCGCGGGTCTGGTTTCAATACTTTCCAAAGATATAAATGGCCGTTTATTGGCTGTGCTTAAACAGAGCTGCTCAGGACACATTAAACATGTGCCGCAAGTCAACAACAGTTTAAACAAGGCCGGAGTGTATGTGTGTGCGTGTGTGACATTTGGACTTAAGTTTCCTTTCTCCAGTAACACATGTTTTTAGATGTTTCCGGTCAGTGTTTGATTATGTAACGAGTCTAAGAATGAATGGTTTCTAAATGTCAGAGTTAATATTGATAATAAAGAAAATAGACAGCGAGAGAGAGAGAGATCGAGCAAGAGAGAGTGAGAAAGAGAGCGAGAAAGAGAGAGAGAGAGCACAATCTGGTGCAGGGTTTGGCTCTGGTAGAGCCACATCACAGATCATCACCTCAACCTAAAAGTCTGGTAAAACCTGTGATCGTTAATTGCGGAAATCTGGTTCGAATGGAATGAAATATTCCAAGCATCTGTGGCTGGTTCCCCTCAAAGCCTGTTGAGGTGGGGCGGGGGAGAGAGAAGGGGGAGGGGATGGGAGAAGAAGAGCGAGGAGTAACGGCTGCTTGTTGTCATGAGCGTTAGTACCGGGCTGGTTGCACTGTCTATCTGCTGTGTTCACCTCTCCTCTGGCGGCGGTTCCACATTACAGTATGTTATTTCCTGGAGCCAAGCACAGTTCTCTTTATGTTTATGGCTCTGAGGTTCCTGGAAGGTTAAGCGGACCATTAGAGCTAATGGAACCCTTTATTGGGTCGCTCTGTGATGTGAAGGTTTGTTCTGAATTTGGCATCTATTTCACAAGGCATAGAGTGTGCTGTTTACCCCCCTTTCCCTCTCTCCTACCAGAGGAATAGATACAGATGTGAACGAGTCCAGGAGACCATTAACCCTCAGCCTTCCTGGCGAGTACTCCTCTCACCGATGAGACAGAGAATCCAAGACTAATTGGCCGACAACCTACCAAACGGTTAAGCAGTGAGAGACCGAGCCGGGTTTGAAGGAGGATGTATTTGGTGCGCGCTCCAGGGCTTTGTGCCTGAGCCCTTGAGACTCCGACACACATACACACAAACAGAGTGATCTGGTATTTTGCGAGCTGGGGGTTGAGAGCTTTTTTGGATGTTTATGAGGAGTTTGAGAGCTCCCAGCCAGCTGGCTCTGCACTCCCAACACATGGAGCCCCGTGCAGGCATGTGTGGCGGGGATCAGGGGCTGGGAAGGGGGAAGGACTGCGACCGAGACACATAGGCCATTTGGGGTAAACTCTTCATCCAGTGGAAGTTGCCTCAAACGGCTGCCCCCCCGCCTCTCTGTTATCTCAGCCACTAACTGATCCCCATTGTGTCTGTGAGAGACTCCTTGCTCCCGGCTCACTCTCTCTCTCTCTCTCTCTCTCTCCCTCTCGTGTTCCTGGAATGATTTTTTTGGGTCAGCCCGAGGGTGTCTGATACACGCGTAAGCCCATCACCGCTCTTGAGAGTGCCTGAACCTAACTGAGAATTCCACGCCTCCCGCCTACACACGGAAATCCCACAGATAGTGGCTTGCCCAAGGCTGGAGAAGGGAATCTGAGCCCCTCATCCACCCCCGAGAGAGAGAGGGGGAGAGAGAGGGGGGGAGAGAGAGTCTGATCCCCTCCGCCCCCGCCCCAGGTAAAGTGAGAATTTCTATGCATCAAATCTGACCTTTAGCTTGGAAGTGATTACCAGTGATATCACAGGATGCTGTTTGCTTTCAAAGAAACAATCAAAGTTCCCAAAGATTCTGAATTTGCAAATTGCTTTGTTATATTCTTTCTCCCCAAAGGCTGGTAACACAAACATATATAATATATATATACTATATTATAGAAATTAATAATAATCCTGGCATTTGAAACAGTGCCTTATCACGGTTGAGACGTCTCAAAGCGCTTCACAGGATACACTGTAAAGTGAATTGACGGTATATTTGTGGGCGAAACGTGGCAGCCAATTGCGCACAGCAGCGTCCCCACAAACAGTCGTGGGTTGATTGAGCTAATTTTTTAAAGGGATTATTACCCCAGGAAAAGTGTTCCACCAATTGATTAACAACCAGGTTCCTACTCACTGCTGGTAAACAGAGGCGTGTGTTTGGAGTAAGGAACCTTGCCTAAGGTTTCTCCCTGCCTGGGAAGCAAACCCAGGTCCTCTCGCTTGCGAGACGAGTGTTCTAACCACTGAGCTACAGGCTGTGTTGTTGGGGATGATTAATCATTGACCACCTTTGCCCAGTGACGATCAAAGCCATTTAGTATCAGCTCCATTTCTCAGCCTTTCTCTTGGTGACCGGTGCCCCCACTCGCCTGCCCAGCACTGACGTCGCAAGAGACTGAGCGGCAACAATGTGAGGAGAGGACAGGGCTGCTGGTCGATGATTGACTCGGTTTACAATAAGAAGCCGTCTGTTCTCACCGACTGGCCTCCTGCACGATACCGCTGGTGATTACAGCTCCAGAGGCTGGGACATAATGTGTGTGTGTGTGTCTCTGTGTGTATAAGTTTGTGTGTGTGTATGTGTGTGTGTGCCACAGTCACTCCAGCCGGGCGTCTGACACACGCGGAAACCCATCACTATTGCTTAAGAATCTCCAAACCAAACTGAGAATTCCCCACATCCCACCCACACCTGGAAATCCCAGAGATAGATTGTTGGAATGGAATGTGCTTTCTCTCTCTCTCTCACTCTCTCTCTCTCTATTTCTCTCCCTGGAGGGACACATCCTGTTTACCTAATTCCGGGGAGTATTAGGCGCAGGTTGCAAGAGCCAAGGCTTGGGGGGAGCCCAGAGTGTGTGTCTCAGTTGGTTCCAACATTGCCTTTCTGCAATGGAAATGATGAGCATCTGTGCTTGTCAGACACCCGGTTGACCTACAAAAACACCAGAGAGATGATTAAGGTTTAGATATTAAGGAGTTTTCTTTTTTTTGCCCTATTGCAATTCATAAAGTTGGCTTCACATTAGTTAGTTAGTTAATTAGTTAGTTAATTGGTTAGCTAATACATAAGTTAATTCATAAATAAGTTAATTATTTCCGTGCAGGCTGTCTATGTCTGGAGCAGGCGGGCAGGACAGGTCTCGGAGCTGGGGAGTTGGTATATTTGGCCCCAGTGATGAGCCAGACAGGGAGTGGTTCAGTTACACAATAACTTGTTAACATGGGTGAGGAGCACACCAATGTCCTCACAGAGCCTCGGCTGAAGGGGAACGAATGGGGCTGAGGAGATGGAATGTGCAGGTGTGTGTGCCTCCCGTCTCCCCACCCCCCCCCACCCACACTCTCTTTGTCGAGCTGGGGAGCGAGTACACGCAGAGCGTTAGGGCTTTGGCTGTGGGGTTAACAGGAGCTGAGGGGGAGGATTCCCGGCCCCCAGTGACTGGTCGGCCCTTCCAGGTCCTGCCGCTGAGCCGAGCCGGGCTGTGCTGCCATCAGCAGTGAGTGCCCTGGGACACTGCGGCCCCTCCCGGCTCAGGAACCGGGACTAGAGACCATCACAGTGGGTGGGTGGGTGGGTGGGGACTCGATTCCCACATTCCATTTCCAGGCATTGCCAGTTCAGCTCTAAGGAGACCCCCCCCTTACCTCCTCCTGCACCCCCAGGATAGTCACTATCTTCTTCTTTAAGCACTGGGGTGGGGGGGCGGGAGGGGGGTGGTGAGGGGGGGAAACACACACACAGGTTGGGATTGAATCAGTCATTCGTCTGATCGCTGTGTGCGGTACATTGCTGGAGCACATTAGGCGTCGGTCACGCTTTGCTACACAACAGCAGAGCTCATTGTGCTGAGCCGCTGCGATGTTTCCTGGTGATAAGAACCGCAATAAACGTGCAAACTCGGTCTCTGTTGCAAATCCGGTGAGGATTGGTGTACCTGCTGCTCCCCCTGGCGGCGAGGGGTCTCTCCTGCTCCCTGTCCCGGCACGGTGATGGCTATTTCACCACTGGTTTCCTTTCCCCCCCGTTACAGATCAGCCAAATTATTGAGATCCCACATTCAGCTCCTAGAGAAAGTCCCACTTGTAGACTACATGTTCACACACACATGCATGTTCATATACATACATGTTTCCCCCACAGAGTACACAGTCAATCCACTTTACAGTAATATCCTGTGAAGCATTTTGATATGTTTCAATAACGTGATATCAAATGCAAACATTATTATTATGATCATACACACACATCCATGTTCATACACACATGTACATTATTATAATACTCATCTGTTCATACACACACATGAACGGGTGAATGTGAATATGTATATGTGTGTGAGTGTGTGTGCGCCTGTGTGAGTAGTGAGGGGGGGGCGGGGGGTGACGGAGTAGTTCAGTGTGTGGGAAAGACATTTGAAGAATGAACAGTACAATATGAGAGTGAAGAAAGTCTCATTTCCTCATTAACACCCCCACAGCCCAGGTCACAGCCTCTGGCAGACCCTCAGCCTCCCACTGCCATGTTGTGCTGCCCAAAGGCTGCCGTGCTCAGTGCTGGGGGTATTCACTGCACCTCGGGTGGGGGTGGTGATTTCACCGTCGCTTGGCACAGTCTGTCCCCCGAGACCCCCCGTTCCTCCGTGTCCAGCTCAATGTCACGTCCTCTATGTGTGTGTGTGTCAGCCGGGCAGGGATTATTAACGTGTACAATCCCACATCCCGCACACGTGATTTAGCGGGACACACAGGCGCACGTATACACAGACACAGGGAGACACACACGTACGTACACACACACACACACACACATACTGAACTATACACAGACACACACAGAGGCACACATATACATGTGCAGACACACTTATACACATACACAGAGACACAAACATATATATATATACGCACACACATGCACAGACAAATATAAACACACACGCACATACATGTATACACACAGACGCAATCACACACAGACAATTATAAACACACATGTAGACACACACACACACACACACACAGCCGCTCAGAGCGGGCTAGGAATGCTGCTGTGGTCTCCAGGCCACTTTTAATGAAGTTTGAGCTGGAAGCAGAACCATCTAATGAAGTGGCTGAGGAACAAAGTGTCCCGGACAGCTTTACACTCTTGGCACCTCCTGACCTGTGCCCCCCCCCCCCCCCACCCCCCGGGCGCTGGCTCTCACATCACTCCTTCACCCTGGGCCCTGGTGTGTGACGGACTTTTATTGACTTTCTTCCTGCGCTGTGGGTGTGTGTGAGTCAGTGAGAGAGCGTGTGTGTATGAGTGAGTGTGAGTGTCTGTGGGTGAGTGAGTGTGTGTGAGTGTATGTGAGGGTGAGAGTGTATGTGTGTGGGTGTGTGAGTGAGAGTGTGTGTGTGAGAGTGTGGGTGTGTGTGAGCGAATAAATATACATAAACATACACACATAAATACACGCACATGCATCAATAGATATATACCCTCCACCCCCGCCAAGATACTCCTGTTTGTTTCTCTGCTCTGAGCTACGTTGATGTTGAGACTGTATCTACCTTTAAGGACCTGGCTGGGGGGAGGGCAGGTGGTGAGGGCCTGGGGTGGGGGCTTTGGGGTGTGGCAGAGGGTGATGGGGTGAGGGCCTGGGGGGATGGGGTAGGTGGTGAGGGCCTGGTGGGGGGTGGGGTAGGTGGTGAGGGCCTGGTGGGGGGTGGGGCAGGTGGTGAGGGCCTGGGTGGATGGGGTAGGTAGTGAGGGCCTGGGGGAGGGTGGGGGGGCAAGTTGGTGAGGGGCTGCACCCAAATGTATCCCCTCTTCCTGGGCCCAGAACTAGGATCTAAATGGATTGAGACTCATTAAAATACCAGAGAGAGAACGTGCTTAAACCAAGACTAACTCACACTGCACCATCACCGCGACCACTGCCATTGTGGGGAGATTTTGTGCAGGACCCGGTGATTGGGCTCCAGTTAGTGAGACCCGGTGATTGGGCTCCAGTTAGTGAGACCCGGTGAATGGGCTCCAGTGAGTGAGACCCAGTGATTGGGCTCCAGTGAGTGAGACCCAGTGAGTGGGACCCAGTGATTGGGCTCCAGTGAGTGAGACCCAGTGATTGGGCTCCAGTGATTGCAACCCAGTGAGTGGGATCCAGTGAGTGAGACCCAGTGATTGCGACCCAGTGAGTGGGACCCAGTAAGTGAGACCCAGTGATTGGGACCCAGTGAGTGGGACCCAGTGATTGGGACCCAGTGAGTGGGATCCAGTGATTGGGACCCAGTGAGTGGGACCCAGTGAGTGGGACCCAGTGAGTGGGATCCAGTGATTGGGACCCAGTGAGTGGGATCCAGTGATTGGGACCCAGTGATTGGGCTCCAGTGAGTGAGACCGAGTGAGTGAGACCCAGTGAGTGGGACCCAGTGAGTGGGACCCAGTGATTGGGCTCCAGTGAGTGAGACCCAGTGAGTGGGACCCAGTGAGTGAGACCCAGTGAGTGAGACCCAGTGAGTGAGACCCAGTGAGTGGGACCCAGTGAGTGGGACACAGTGATTGGGACCCAGTGAGTGGGATCCTGTGTTACTCAAATTCCTGACCCTGAGGTGAAGTATAAACCCACACAAATTCTTCAATCAATTGATATTTATTAATATGAATCAACGAGGTTAGGGAAGCTACAGCCAATTAATCAATCATTAGTAATTCTTCCGTATATTTTGTACAATGGGCGAGCCATCAGGACAGAGCGCAGGTGGAGTCTGGGCCTAGCGATCAGCATAAAAGGAGCGGCGGAGATAAGCTGTCAGAACTGTAGGAACGACGGTTGGTGTGACGTCATTGTTTCAACAGCAGAACCAGAACAAACATCAAGAAACTGTCAGAAACTACAACACTGACCGCAAATTAAAACAAACAAAAAAAATAAAAATAGATAAAAAACATTGTATGAGAAGATGATGGCAAGTGAACTGCGAGGACTGTGACATGTGGGAGATCATGGAGGGCCCTGAGCCGGGCAACTTCATCTGCAGCAAGTGTCTGCAACTCAGGAAGCTCCGGCTGAGAGGAGCTGAGCTGGAAGCCGAGGTGCAGACACTGCGCTCCATCGGGGACAGTGAGACGTTCCTGGACAGTATGTTGGAGGAAACCATCACTCCCCTGAGGCTCGGGAGATGTTTGCATCTGGTTAATGCTCAGGGACAGGATGGTTTCATCAGTCCTGCAGATAATGGGACCCCTGAGAGAGGGGTGATGGAGCCTTGGGCTTCAAACTTGATCAACGGATGTGAGTATTTGATGGACCAGACACCTCAAGAGGTGGTCACCCCACCCCACACACCGAGGGTTCAGAGGGAAAATGACTGGGTGCCTGTCCGGCATGGTAGGAAGAGGGGACGGGCTGGGTAGGATGCCCCCAATAGTGTAGCACTCTCAAACCAGTACTCTGTACTGAACACTGAGAGTGTGGATATCTCCAGGGAGGACAGTATAAACCGATTGGTGGAACAGGGGGACATAGGTAACAGGAGCAATGCTGTTGTCATAGGGGATACAACAGTGAGAGGTATAGACCGTTTCTGTAACAGAAGACAGTAGTCAAGGATGGTATGTTGCCTCCCTGGTGCAACAGTCTTAGACATCACAGATAAAATTCTTCAGGGGAAAGGAGAACATCCAGAAGTGGTGGTCAGGTGGGGATCCATGATATTATAAAAAAAAAGGACTGAGACTCTACAGGGTCAATATCAAATGCTGGGGAACATACTAAAGAATCGAACATCCAAGTTGGTGATCTCTGGATTGCTCCCTGTGCCTCGGGAAAATAAGTGCCATAATGACAGGATAAAGCATATGAATGCTTGGCTGGAGAAATGGTCCAGAAAAGAGGGCTTCAGGTTTCTGGATCATTGGGACCAGTTCTGGGGCAGGTGGGACCTGTATCATATGGATGGGTTGCACCTAAACAGAGCTGGGGCGAATGTCCTTACACACAGGCTATCTAATGCTGTTGGGGAGGGCTTAAACTAGTTTTGAGGGGGAAGGGAATGCAAAAAACGAAGAGCTAGAAAATGGGGGAAAAAAAGCAGGGTGGACGGGCAGAACAGGTCAAGTCGGTCTTGGAGTGCATGTGCCTAAATGCACAGAGTTTAGCAAACAAGACTGGTGAGCTGCAGCTCAAGTGGTCACAGGGATACGATGTAGTAGCAGTAACAGAGACTTGGCTCAAACAGGGACAGGAATGGGAGCTGAATATTTCTGGCGACAATGTATTCAGGAGGGATAGGGAAGGAAAAAAAGATGGGGGTGTGGCATTGTTAATCAAGGATACGGTTATAGCCGTGGAAAGGGTCGAGGTGCTGGAGGCCCCAAACGGAATCTATCTGGTTAGAGTTAAGGAACAAAAAAGGAGCTGTTACGCTGGTCGGGGTATACTATAGACCACCAAATAGTGGGAAGGAAATAGATGAGCAGATCTGCAAGCAGATCTCAGACAGATGCAAGGCCAATAGAGTTGTGATAATGGGGGACTTTAATTATCCCAACATAGACTGGCAAAACAACAGCACAAGGGCAAGGAGGGGGAAAGATTCCTAAATGCATACAGGACAACTTTCCTCCTCTGGCTGTGCACTTGTAGTCACCCTCTGAAATCCCATTAGACTCCAATGCAGCCCACCTACAACAACTAAAAAGCCATTTACTTTAGATTGTGTCTCGATCAGATAATAATAATAAATAATAATAATGCTTCATCACATCATCGAGACGGCTCAAAGCGCTTCACAGGATATACTGTAAACTGGATTGACTGCGTATTTTGTGGGCGAATTGCAGCAGCCGGTTGTGCACAGCAGCGTCCCCACAAACAGTCGTGGAGTGAGGGACCACTCTTATTTGGGGGATTATTGGTCAGGACACCGCGAGAGAGAGAGAGAGAGTGAGAGAAACTCCCTTCTCTATTTGAATAGCACTTCAGGATCTTTAACGTCCACCTGAACAGGCAGACGGGATCTCGGTTTAACGTCCCATCTGAAGGCCGGCACCTTTGTCAATGCAACACACCCCCCAGCACTGCATTGGAGGGTCACCTTAGACTGGGGGCTTGAAACCACAACACTCTGACTCAGAGACGAGAGTGTTACCACTGCTTGCAGCTCGGAGCCCTGGGTCTGTTTCCCTGTGCAATCCCCCGCCAGTCAGGCTATCAAAGGAGTCTGTTTCTTATATATATATATATATATGTGTGTGTGTGTGTATAAAACCCACCCCAACCAGGGATTGCTGTCTAACACTTCAGCTAAGCTAAACCAAACCAAAGTATTACGTTGGTTTACAGGGAGTGAAGTTCATTTCCGCTAACGACTCCCTTCAGAAATAAATGTTTAAAAAAAAATGTAAGTTAACGCGACAGATCTATTCTGTGATTGTTCGTAAAGCCCCAGGGCGTTCCTGACAACACTGAGCCACGTCAAGGCAATGTCTTTCCTTAGCTCCCAGTCACAATGGGTGCTACGATGGACAGATCAGTCCTGGGGGAGTGAGCGGTGCTGTTGAACCTCAGGCTCTGAGACGCTCTGGCCCGCTTGTGGTGTTTGCCCCTGACCCAGGCCTGCCGGCAGGGAGGGGGGATGCGGGGACTGGCGTGGGGGTGGGATGGCTCTCGCCTCCTGCACATGCTCAGGACCGACTTGAGCTCGGTGCGGAAGCTGTGGTTGAGCCAGCAGTAGATGAAGGGGTTGTAGCAGGTGCTGCTCATGGCCAGCCAGTGGAAGGTGAAGTACAGGGCGTTGTTGGGGGGGATGGCCCTGCTGGAGATCAGGACCACGTAGCAGTTTAATGGGAACCAGCAGACGGCAAACACCAGGACCACGAGCACCAGCATCTTCAGGGTCATCTTCTTCTTGCGTCTGTGGGCGAAAAATTGCTCCACCGTGACGTCCCCGATGGCGTTGCGCATCCAAAGCTTCTTTGCCATCATGGCGTAGGCCAGGCTGATGACTGCGAGCGGCAGCACGTACAGGAGGACCAAGGTGGTCAAGTCCAGATACTTCCAGTACAGCTCGGCTGGCCTGGGGAAGTTGTAGAGGCAGAAACTCCGCACCTTGTCTTTGCTGGAGCAGAGCAAGAAATGCAACGTTTTTAGAGCACGATCCCACCGAATATCTTAATAATAAGACTCGCATTTGTTACAGCGACTTATCACGTCGTTGAGACCTCTCAAAGCACTTCACAGAATATACTGTAAGGTGCAGTGACTGTGTATTTTGTGGGCCGAAACGCGGCAGCCAATTGCACACAGCAAAGTCCCACACACCACCGGAAAACAATCCGCCAATCGACTAACTAAATTAATGTGCAATCCAATCCGTTTAGAAATATGGTATTTTTCTCCCTACTTAAGGCCTGGCTGGAGGAGGCAAATGTTCCCCACACCTGCCTTCCCTCACCTCAGGACAATGATTGGACCCCGAGAATTCAGCGCTCCTCACACTGCTCGTATCTGCGGCCATTGCGAGGGGGGAGGAATATACTGGAACGAAACTTCAACGCTGTGTTGGAGGGAAAGGGCTGGAGAGAGGAGGAGATGTCCTTTTACATCAACCCTTTCACATTCACCTCAGAGTGACCATCAGTCAGGACCCAAGCTCGTGCCTCAGTCACAAGAGGAATGATGACGTGGAAACCGATGGCCAATAAGGTTGGATTTAATACAGAATGTGTTTATGTAGGAAGCTGGCTGCCAAGCATTGGTTGGCATTGAGCTTGGTTGGCAGATTTGGTGTTGGGGCTCTCGGTTTACCTGTATTCAACACGGAAAAGCTTCTGGTAAATGGCGTGCGGGAGAGAGAAGCAGGTCGCCATGATCCAGATGATGGCAATGCAGATGATCCCTTTCCCCAGGGACATCCTCGGCTTCAAAGGATGCATGATGACCTGGGCAAGAGAGAGAGACAGTGACTCTCTCCACTGGAGTCCTCATGCACAGAACCTTGAAAACCTATTGCACTGATCCCATGATGAGCCATAAAACACCAGCTGTTGACAGACAGCAGTTTAAGATCATCATCAAATCGCAAAGGGGAAAGTAAGATGATTTATTTTGCTCAGAGAGTTATTCCGATGTGGAACGTCTGATGTGAAAGTCACCAGATCACAAGCTCTCTGAGGGAGCCGTCACTGGGGTGATGGGCTGAATGGCTTCCTTCCGTGTTGTAAGATAATAATAATCCTCGCATTTGATACAGAGCCTTATCATGTTGTTGAGACGTCTCAAAGCTCTTCACAGGCTACACTGTAAAGTGGATTGACCGTGAGCCCCAGTTTAGCACTTTGGTCAAACTCTCTGTCAGGTGTACGCACTGAAACATTAATTGGCGCAGCAATCAGCTGAATCTTTCCTCCCATCAGTAAAGTAACACATACACGATCGAGAGCAACTCTGAGGTAAAGGCCACTTCATGAATCACCCTGAAGATCAGTGCGACTGACAGCCACACCACACACACGGCTGGTTATGTAACTCTCTTCCGAACACAACGCTGAGCTCCAAGGCTTCAGAGGATGATGGCCAGGGACTGTGCCAGCATTTTATAATGAGCTTGTTTATAGCATCGCAATATTGGAAAGACAAAAACTCGTACAGAAAAACACCAAGGAAATAATTCTCTCATATTATTCCTGCAGCTTACTCATACTTAACCCTTTCATTGCCCTCTCCCTCCTCCACCTCCATTTCTCTCGCTTTCTCTCCACTAACTTACGTTCGAAGAGAGAGTCCATCAATTCGGACCACAACATGCGATCAAAAGAACTTGTTATTTTTATGGAGATTTGTCACCAAATAATGTCTCATAGTGCTTCACTGTAATCACTGTCACGTTCAATGTCTGGGAAATTGTCAACCAGGGTAGGACTCCTTTATCCCTCACTCTTCCCTTCCACCTACACTCTAACAGGACTCCTCACCTCCCTCATCGTTCCCTCTCTCCCACACTATACAGCCTCCAGTGGGGAATGTTGTGTGTTGTACCTGGTGTCTGTCCACAGCGATGGCAGTGAGGGTCAGCACCGACACGTGCACAGAGCAGTACTGGGCAAAACGGCTCACATGACACATCATCTTACCAAACATCCAGGTGCTGTTTACAAAGCGAACCTGGAAGAGAGAGAGAGAGAGAGAGCAAGGGTTGTACCCAGTCTACAGCCCACCCCCCCGCCACTCCCATCCATCACACACACATCCCCACACCCCGCAATCACACACATATACGTTCCTCACCCCATCATCATATATATACACACACAAACACACACACTTAATCACTTTGCTTCCCCTTTGAGCCATCAGTCCATTTCTCTGCAACAGAAGTTCACAGACAAAGAACAGCGTCTCAGAGTAATTTACCTTGAATCCTGAAAAGTGCATTGAGACATTTGGATGACATGATAAGATGCTGTATCGTAGGCAAGGCTTATTGTGATAATTATTATTTATAGAAACAGACGGAGGTAGTTTATTGCAGGGCTATAGTTCACTCTGTATAACATCACTCAATCATAAGGCTAATAGCATGTTAGCATTTATTGCAAAGGGGTTAGAATATAAAAGTAGGGAAGTTTTACTGCAATTGTATAAGGACTTGGTGAGACCGCAACTAGAATACTGTGTGCAGTTTTGGTCTCCTTATTTAAGAAAGGACATACTCGCCTTAGAGGGGGTGCAGCGTAGATTCATTAGGTTGGTTGCTGGGATGAGGGGGTTAACCTATGAGGATAGGTTAAGTAGACTAGGTCTATATTCTCTGGAATATAGAAGAATTCGAGGTGATCTTATAGAAACCTGTAAGATTTTTAAGGGTCTTGACAGGGGATATGCTGTGAGACTGTTTTCCCTGCTGGAGAATCTGAAACTAGGGGGTCATAGTCTCAGGATTAAGGGTCAGCCTTTTCGAACTGAGTTGAGAAAACATTTCTTCACTCAGAGGGTAGTGAATTGATGGAATTGCCTACCCCGGAGGCTGTGGATGCTCAGTCAGTCATTGAACATATCCAAGACTGAGATCGATAGATTTCTAAAAACTAAAGGGATTAAAGGATATGGGGATAGGGGGGTAAATGGGATTAGGTTAGAAGATCAGCCATGATCTTATTTAACGGCAGGGCAGGCTCGAGGGGCCGAATGGCCTCCTCCTGCTCCTATTCCTTATGTTCTTATAATTGTACT
Source organism: Callorhinchus milii (assembly GCF_018977255.1). Lineage (NCBI taxonomy): Eukaryota > Metazoa > Chordata > Chondrichthyes > Chimaeriformes > Callorhinchidae > Callorhinchus > Callorhinchus milii. The sequence goes on along the minus strand of NW_024704756.1, from coordinate 17,005,543 downwards.
TGATTTCTACTTCGCTGTTTTTTTCTCCCCCACAGGTTTTTAAAAAAAATTGTCTTGATGCTTGACAAACAAATATGGGGTGTGGGGAGGGGGTAAGGAAGGGAAAAGGGGGGCAAGGATTCCGGCTTTGCAGATAGTGCTATTTATTTTTAAAAAAAGAATGTAACCAACTCCCCCCCAAGGAAGTTTTCTAAAAAAAAAAATTTCTTTTGAAAAAAAACGATATAAAAACACAGAGGGTTTAGGACAACAGCAACAACTTATATTTATATAACGCACAACAACTTATATGTCTGAGTGAGATACAGTACAATTAACCTTTATACAGAAGCTTTCACAAGGTCCCAAAGCACTTCACCCACTGTCGTGTGTGGGGGGGGGGAGAGGGGAGAGAGGGGGTGGGGGGGAAAGAGGGGGTGGGGGGGAGAGAGGGGGGGGTGGAGGTGACCGAAAAGTACATTACACTGTTATATAATAATACTAATAATAATAATCCTTGCGTTTGATATAGCGCTTTTCACGTCGGGAGGACGTCCCAAAGCGTTTCACAGAACACACTGTAAAGTGAATTGACTGTATATTTGTGGGCGAACGCGGCAGCCAATTGCGCACAGCAATGTCCCACAGACAGTCGTAGATTGAAAATGACCAATTTATTATTGTTTTGTTTTTTTGGAGGGATTATTATAAATGTGAATTGCAGTTTAGTCAAAGATGGTGCAGTGAAGCTGGGCTGGGGAGGGGAGGGGAGAGGAGGGAGGGGAGGGGGACATGGAGGAGGGGAGGGGAGGAGGGGGATGGAGGAGGGGAGGGGAGGAGGGAGGATGGAGGATGGAGGAGGGGAGGGGGACATGGAGGGGAGGAGGGGGGATGGAGGAGGGGGATGGAGCAGTGGAGGAGGAGTGAGGGGGGATGGAGGAGGAGAGGAGGGCAGGAGAGGGATGGAGGAGCAGTGGAGGGGAGGAGGGGGATGGAGGAGCAGTGGAGGGGAGGAGGGGGATGGAGGAGCAGTGGAGGGGAGGAGGGGGATGGAGGAGCAGTGGAGGGGAGGAGGGGGATGGAGGAGCAGTGGAGGGGGAGGAGGGGGGATGGAGGAGCAGTGGAGGGGGGAGGGGGAGTGGAGGGGGATGGAGGAGCAGTGGAGGGGAGGAGGGGGATGGAGGAGCAGTGGAGGGGAGGAGGGGGATGGAGGAGCAGTGGAGGGGAGGAGGGGGATGGAGGAGCAGTGGGGGGGAGGAGGGGATGGAGGAGCAGTGGAGGGGAGGAGGGGGATGGAGGAGCAGTGGAGGGGAGGAGGGGATGGAGGAGCAGTGGAGGGGGGGGAGGGGATGGAGGAGCAGTGGATGAGGGG